>NC_041386.1:358649149-358938240 GCF_002162155.2 Triticum dicoccoides | reverse complement strand
CCCTAGCAAGAGCTTTGCCGGGGCAACTTGCCCATTACCAGCAGAGCGAGCCACCCTTGAGCCCACAGGCTCCGACCCAATCAACAACATTGGAGCCAAGGCTTGGGAGGCGCCTCTGTGGTGGCATGCAAATCTTCGTCAAGATCATAAACATATGAGTTCAAATGAGGACCAAAAGATGGCAACCCTCGGCAGATCCTAGCGGAGGAAATCCACAAGACCCCCGGCAAGACTCTTGCCGGGGATGACAGCAACGCCATGGCAAGACCCTTGCCGGGCCCTCGGCAAGACCCTTGCCGGGCCCCAGCAAGACCCTTTCCGAGGGCATCAGTAGGGCCACTGCCAGGCCTGCGCTAGCCAAGACTCCACCGCCTTCCCCATGCAACTGCCAGCTCAACTAGTTGAGCAGGCGCATGCGTGGTGACGTGCGGCCTCTGCACCAACCCAACAAGCTCCTGCGTGATGGCATGCAAGTCTTCCTGAAGGCTCCACCACCGCGGCAGCCCAGCAGCCAGCCAATGTGGCGCCACGACGCCCCGTCAGCTCGGACGCGTGTCAAGGCCAGGTGAGACGGCGACAGCTGGGACGTGCTTCCCTGGCATCCCCGATAAAGCAAGGGGGCATGTCGGCAATGCATTAAATGCGTTTGTCTGATGGTCCCAGAGGATAGGCTCATCGACTGTAGACCTTTGCACCTCCTGTGTGCTACTGTGGCGACCCCTTTTTGCCTATAAAAGGAGGCCCGAGGCGACCAGGAGGGGGATTCGGCTTTTTTGGGCAAGTTGCACCCCATAGCTAGCTCAAGAACACAAGAACACTCACATACATCCACCAAAGCAGGACTAGGGTATTACGCATCTTCACGGCCCGAACCTGGGTAAACGATCCATGTGCTCCCTGTTAGACCCACTCTTCTGACAACCCCGCGCCCGCCTACCGTAGAAGGGATACAAGTGATCCCATAGGTGTCGTTCCCACCGACATGCACTATGGGCCGCAGGCAGGCAAGTCTGGGGACCCCCGTTCCTAAAACGCCGACAGTAGCCCCCGGGCCCAAGGCGCGCTCGGACTTGGCTTCAAGGCGAAGACAAAGGGAAAGTGCGGAGCGTCGTGGGCCCCAACAGCTCGCGGCCCCGCTCGACGCGTAGTGATCGGTTGGACGTGGGCGGCCCCGTTTCCCTAAGCAGCCTTAATATCCTCCTGGCTAGGCGGCCACGGTGTCCCACACGGTTATTTCCCCATTGCTGGCAATGCACCCCCCCGACTCCTTCGCTTCTTCGAGCCTCTGCCTCCTTGATACATCCATTTTGCATCATGCTTTTATATCGATATTTATTGCATTATGGGCTGTTATTTCACATTATGTCACAATACTTATGGCTATTTTCTCTTATTTTACAAGGTTTACATAAGGAGGGAGAATGCCGGCAGCTGGAATTCTGGGCTGGAAAAGCAGCAAATATTAGGGACCTATTCTGCACAACTCCAAAAGTCCTGAAACTCCATAGAATCCCTTATAATAAATAATGAAAAATCCTCGCCAAAGATGAAGACCAGGGGGCCCACACCCTTTCCACGAGGGTGGGGGGCGCCCCCGCCCCTAGGGCACGCCCCCCTGCCTTGTGGGCCCCCTGGTGTCTCTCCGATGACCATCTTCTCCTATATGAAGTCTTTCATCAAGGAAAAATAAGAAGCAACGTTTCGGGACGAAACTCCGCCGCCACGAGGCGGAACCTTGGCGGAACCAATCTAGGGCTCCGGTAGAGCTGTTCTGCCGGGGAAACTTCCCTCTCGGAGGGGGAAATCATCGCCGTCGTCATCACCAATGCTCCTCTCATCGGGAGAGGGCAATCTCCATCAACATCTTCATCAGCACCATCTCATCTCAAAACCCTAGTTCATCTCTTGTATCCAATTCTTGTCTCCAATTCCGGGATTGGTGCTAGTAGGTTGCTAGTAGTGTTAATTATTCCTTGTAGTTGATGCTAGTTGGTTTAATTGGTGGAAGATCATATGTTTCGATCCTTTATGCATATTATTACCCCTCTAATTATGAACATGAATATGCTTTGTGAGTAGTTACGTTTTGTTCCTGAGGATAAAGGAGAAGTCTTGCTATTAGTAGTCATGTGAATTTGGTATTCGTTCGATATTTTGATGAGATGTATGTCGTCTAGCCTCTAGTGGTGTTATGTGAACATCGACTACATAACACTTCACCATTATTTGGGCCTAGAGGAAGGCATTGGAAAGTAATAAGTAGATGATGGGTTGCTAGAGTGACAGAAGCTTAAACCCTAGTTTATGCATTGCTTCGTAAGGGGCTGATTTGGATCCATATGTTTCATGCTATGGTTAGGTTTACCTTAATACTTTTGTTGTAGTTGCGGATGCTTGCAATAGAGGTTAATCATAAGTGGGATGCTTGTTCAAGTAAGAACAACACCCAAGCACCGGTCCACCCACATGTCAAATTATCAAAGTATCGAACGCGAATCATATGAACGTGATGAAAACTAGCTTGACGATATTCCCATGTGTCCTCGGGAGCACTTTTCCTTATATAAGAGTTTGTCTAGGCTTGTCCTTTGCTACAAAAAGGATTGGGCCACCTTACTGCACTTTATTTACTTTTGTTACTTGTTGCTCGTTACAAATTATCTTATCACAAAACTATCTGTTACCACTTATTCCAGTACTTGCAGAGAATACCTTGCTGAAACCCGCTTATCATTTCCTTGTACTCCTCGTTGGGTTCGACACTCTTACTTATCGAAAGGACTACGATAAATCCCCTATACTTGTGGGTCATCACTCCTCTCCATTGGACCTGAGCTCACTCCTCTCCATTGCCATGCCGCCGAACTGGATGGAGAAAGGGAAGAAGCCAATGTCCTCAGCCAGCCCGCCTTTGGCCGTCGAGCCCGCTGTCGGCCGATCGCGGGTCCTCAACGAGCAGGCCATGGACAAGGTCCGCCTTGCAATCGCCACCAGCTTCAACGAATGGGGAGGGACGGCGACCTGGCCTGCATCCTGAGCTTCTGTCGACAGAACAGCCATCGAGGTCCAGTTCTTCATCGACGCCCTATGGGCCGGTCTGGTCCCCCCTTCTCCGCCTTCTTCAATGTCGTGCTTTCCCATTACCAGATTCATCTGCTGCACCTAGATCCCCAATCTGTCGCTCTTCTTGCCATCTTTGCCTTTGTCTGCGAGGCCATGGTGGGCATTGCCCCCTCCGTGGCCCTTCAGCGCCATTTCTTCTCGCTGCACCTGACCGACCCCCGGCAATGCTTGGGGAGTCTGAGCTTCCAGGCCGTGGCGGCGACGGACAGCTCAGGGATTGACTTTGAACTCCCACCGTCTGCGAGCGGGGTCCGGATGTGGTGCGTGTATGTGGATGTCAGAGTGCTCAGCCCTTTGCTCTTGCCTCCATATGCGCCCGCCGTCCACAGCTCCGACTGGGCTCACGGGAAGCTTACGAGCCCCCACCTCGCCTTCGTCTGGCTCCGGCGGAAGAGGTTGAAAGATCTTGGCTTGACCGCACCCATGGTGATAAAGAAGTTCCTCCGACGCCGTGTCGCCCCACTCCGGCGCCATTCTCAGTCGATGTGGGCCTTATTTGTCGGCCCGGATGGCATGAGCCTTTAGGAGTCAGAGCTTCCGCTCGAGGCACGAAGCACGGTGCTCGAGGTCCTGGCAGGCGACCCCTCTCCAGCCGATTTTCCACCAGAAGAATGTCTCGTGTACTGTTGCTCAAACAGGGTGGATTTCGCGCGGCAGATGCCCCCTTTTGATGAATGGGGGCTGCGTCCGGTTGGCCTTGAGGAGTCCCATCAGAACCCCATCACTGTGGTTCCCCTCCTTGTCGCCAATGCCGAACTTGCCCCAAGAGTGGACGCAGGGGGGAAAGCACCACCGTAGGCCGGAGGCGCGGGTGCCGAGGTGTCGAAGCCGCCCGCTGTTCCTGAGGCGTCATCTTCAGGAGCCCGGAACTCTCCCTTCGAGGTGGCTGTTGAGGGGCCGACGCAATCTGCTGCTCCTAAGTTCGAAGCTCCCGAGGCCTCTGGAGGCCGTCGTGAGGCGGAACTCGATGGCTCTCCCCAACTTGGTGCTCCTGAGGTCGTCTCCTCGGGCGGTTCACCAACCGCTCCCTGTGTTGGTCACCATGTCCAGCGCTTTGGCCGGCTCCGTGTAGACTTCGATGCACTCCACAAAAGGAAGGGGTCCCCAAGCTGCAGCAGCGATGCCTTCCGGCCGTCAAACTAGAGGAAGTACAACGCCATAGATTGAGTAAGTACCTTATCTTTGTAACTGCTTGAGTTCTGCTCCCCTTTCTGACGGTGGCTCTTCAGGATCCCATCTGCTAAGGCCGCGAAGCCCCCCAGGAAGCAACCTCCTCCCGCCTTGAATCTCCCGCTGGCCTTGAGTGTCCCAAGCCAGCATGCTGCCTCCGCCGCAAGGTCGGCTGGAGAGGCAGACACGCCAGCTTGGTGCCTCGAGCCCGCGGTCCTGCCGTCTCTCCTTCGTGGCCTCGTCGGGGGTGCGATGAGCATGCCAAGGGCTCCTCCTCTGGTTGTAGACGGAGGCTGCATGGCTTCGGTCTTGGTCCCTTCTTCAAGTAGCGGGCCTCAGCCCAACCGGGCCCCTACCGAAGTCTAGTCGGCGACGGAAGGAGTGCTACCCCCAGCCCCTGCGGAAATGGAGCAAGCCGCTTCGGATCCCGTCGGCGACTCCCGCTGTGGAGGACCGAATCGACCGCGTGCTCAAGTTTGCGCAAGAACGGGGTGTCGTCCGCCACGAGCTCTTTCGAGAGGCAATGGGCGTGATGAGCCGGCTTGGCGGAGAGCTTGCAGATATAGACGCGCACCTCGAGGCCGAGGGTCTTCGGCTGATGGAGGTGTGGCATAAACTGAAGGTGGCCATCAACCTCGAGCGCCACCAACGCGAGCTTGATAATGCGAAGGCTGAGGCGTCTCTTGCGACCTCACGAGAACCTTGTGCCCGAGCCTTGGAAGATGTCTGGGAAGCTGATCATCGCCGCTAGATCGCAAAGAAACGCGTGTGGGAGCTCCAAGCCTGGAGTGCCTCCCTGGAGCAACAAATGGAGGCATGCAAAGCCTCCCTAGCATCGATGAAGGGGACGCTTGCCGAGCAGGAAGAGATCCTGAGGCGGGAGGTAGCGCTGGCGCTATAAGCCACGGAGCGTAGCCTTGAGCTTGAGCGGCTGGAGACGAGGGAGCGCCAAGTCACCCAAGCGGAGGATGTTGTCGGCGCGTGCAAGGCCAAGGCCTAGGAGGACGTCGATCGCCGGGTGGGCCAAGGCTCGCGAGGATCTTGTGGGCAGGTGTGACTTGAAGTTGAAGCTCGTGGAAGCTAAAGCCGTGGGCAAGACTACTGCCCTCAAGTATGGGTTGGCTGAGGCGGGACAGCGCGAGGAGGTCGCCACAGTGGCCCTAGCCTCAGTGCAAGCCGAGCTGGCTTCTGCCTGTGCCGAGCTGCTTTCTCTTCAGCAGCGGGTCGCTAGAGCTGAGTCCTCCGCGCAATAGAGTAGGGAGGAGGCGCTCCGGCAGAGGACGCTGGAGCGCAAGCACGCCCCCATGCTCCAAAGCCTCAGGGTCAGAGCCAATGCGGCGCTGGGCGCCATCTGCAACAAAGACGCCCCACATCCTCATTCGAATGATTACACCAGTCATCTCCTCTTCTTCACTAACATGGTGACACGCCTGGAGAATCGATCCGAGAGGGCTCGCAAGCTTGTCGAAGCGAGGAGCCGTGGCTTGCTCAGGCGCGTGTTCTCCCGCGTCTTCAGCCACCTCTAGAACACCTACCCCAACTTCGATTTTGACGCCTACATTGCCCATGTGCCTAAAGCCATCCGGGGCGACCTGGCGCGCTGGGTAGAAGACAATGTGCACGCTCTAGTCAGGGCCTTCTCCTTCGAGGACGACACGGTGGTGGTCGTGGTGGATGAAGGTCATGTGGTCGATGAAGGTGCGGGCGACGCCGGCAATGGTGATGGTGATGTCGGCGACGAGGATGGTGATGCCAGCGATGATGACGGCGACGCCAGCGACGCGTCTGAGGGCGACCTCGAGGACGCGGTGAGCGATATGTCTGATTGAGCCCGTGCTTCCTTGTCGCCGACCCTGTATGTGAAAACTTGGGCATGGCCCTGAAAGTTGTAAGAGCACTTTGGGAGCGGGAGCCCCTCATGTAAACAAATTACTGCCACTATTCCTTAGGCCAATCTGAGGATGCGTTTTTATGAGCCCGCGAGCCCCGTCGCGAGCTTACTGCTGCAGTTTACCTTAGTCAGGGTCGGTCCCCGACTGGCTCGTGCAGTCCTGAGCTTCTGAGGAGCCTGTCGATCCGTCCGAGAGGGCCTCGCGAGAAGCGAGCGCCATCCATAAAAGGCCGCGCGCGCCGCGTGCGTGCGGCGTGCCCAGCCCCCGCTCACGAGGGGGAGGCATCAGGTGCAAACTCCGAATCAGGGCAATGAACCAGATTGCAAGAAATCGCATGATTGGAGAAAAGACACCCCATACGCACACCAATGTAAAATCCACTTCAAATTTAAATCCAAAACCAGAAAACAGGGCTACAGAAGAGAGTTTAAAAGAAAATGGTTGCGTCCGGCGCCTAGTCTAGTCTTCTTGTCTTCTCACCAGCGCGGAGCTAAGTGATGCCACTAGGACGTGGGAGGGAGCCCCCAAAGCCCGAGGGCGGCACTCCTGAGACTTCGGAGCATGTACAGCTTCACTAATTATTACGTGAGAGTGTCATGAGTGTAATCTTCACAGGAGCGAGCCTTACTTCTTATCACCAAACGAGGGCCCCGCCTTGCGCCACCCTCGACCACCATTGGTGCGTCCAGAAGCCAGGACGAAGCCAAGGGGAAAAGGGGATGCCAGCAGCGCCCTCGGCGACCACGGGTCCTCTGCCGGGGGAAGGCTCACCAACAGAGGGCCTACCTCCGAGGGACGCCCTGCTCCACGCGATGCGGGGAGGGACCTTGCTCCCGACCCCTCCCCTGCAGCCCACAGTGCGCTCCTCCTGGCGGAAGGAAGGCTGTTGAGCTGGGGATTAGTGGTACCCTGTAGCTGTTGTCGCCGGCATGGTTGGTGAGGCTCCCGGAGGGCTCGTGGCAGGCCTCAGCTTCCAGCACCTCCTCTTCCCAGCCCGGCTCGAGGAACGAGCCAGGGTCGTCTTCCAGCGCATACTCCTGGTCCATCATGCGGGGCATGTAGGCCTCCGAGGCCACCGCCCCGAAGTCCTCGCCGAAGTGCCCCACGCTCCATGTTGCCAGGCCCAGCGCGCCGCCCTGAGGATGGTAGGGCGGCACTCCGCTGAGGCCGCGGGTGGCGATGCTCGTGCTCGCGCCCATCAGGGGTGGCACGGGTGCGATTGGTCGACCGGTGCTACTGATCATGTCGGTGTCGATGAAGCCTCCCGACGCTCCTGGGGTCACGCAGGCGCGGCGAGGCCCGCCATGCGATCTGGTCGTGGCCTAAGGCGTGAGCAGGGAGCAGAAGGGCGGTGCTCTGGAGGCCACGACGTCCAGTAGCTCGGCGACGCGCTCCAGCAATGCATCCTAGCCACTCTCCATCAGCCGGCATCGCAGCAGCTCCCGAGCCACCGTGAGCACGGCCCTCATGTTTGCTTATTCCTGTCGGGTGTGCGGCGTCGTTGCCGCAGCGTGGCTTGAGGCCCTTGCGGCTGCCCGAGCTTGTTGTGGAGTGAGGGTGGGTGGCGTTTGATAGCGGCACCCGCACCCCGCAGCGTTTGGCGGTGTGCGTGCCGCCTGGGCCGCAGGGTTCATGTCTTCTTGGGCAAACGGCGCCGCCCGGGCCGGCCAAGCTGCCCAGCGGTCGGCGTTGGTCCTTGGGTCACTAGACATCGGAACCGCTATGTGTTGGCGGATCAACTGGCGGAGGAGAAGCTCTGACGCACCCCTACCTGGCGCACCAAATGTTGGATTTTGGGTTCCGGCAAAACCCTTGAGGTTTGAACACTGGGGTGCGCACAAATATCTCTCCCCCTCTCTAGCTCGCACACATCATGATCACACGGCCTAGCACAACGAACCCAAAGAGCACGAGACACGAGAGTTTATACTGGTTCGGGCCACCGATGTGGTGTAATACCCTACTCCAGTGTGGTATGGTGGATTTCCTCTCGGGAAGAGGATGAACAGTTACAAGGGAAGAACAGCCTCCTGAGGAGAGGTGTTCTTGTGCTTGGTGAGTTGATGCGGTCCAGGATCCGATCAGAATGCCTCCCTATGGTGGTGGCTAGTCCTATTTACAGAGGCCCGAGTCCTTCTCCCAAATATTAGGCGGGAAGGGATCCCACAACAGCCAATTTGAAGGGGGACAGCTAGTACAAGCTATCCTGACAAAAGTAGTCTTTGCCTGCCAAAGGCTTTGGTGGTGCCGCCGCCTTGGGCTCCAGGGTGACCTCCGTCCTGCTGTCCTGCTGGTCTTGGTCTTGCTGCTCCGAAATGGAAACCTTTGCCTGATGCCCCGGGACTCCTCGTCTGCGCTTGCCTCTTTAGCTTCAAAGAGGAAGCGAGGACACTGTGCACACTGGTGTCCGCCTGGCTCTAGTCATCATGGCTTGCGTCACAGGAACCACGCGAGGTGTCCCTTGCCTTGATCTCTACGCCGCTCACGAGCCAGCCTGGTGAGGCTGCCCCTGAAGAGGTCTTGCGTCGTCCACCTCGTGAGACTTGGCCCCTCGCGAGGGTCTTGAGTGTTTGCTGGTGAAGATGGGCCGTACGGGGCCGCTGGTGGAGCCACGCTATGGGCCGCAGGCAGGCAAGTCTGAGGACCCCCATTCCCAGAACACCGACAGAGAGCATCCCATCTTCCGAGGACTTTGAGCGAAAATCATCAAGTGAGGAAAGACCCAAAACCCCAAACCGAACACCTACAAACCCAAAGTGATTGAGCATCACTGAAGAGATTGTTCCATTGGGAAACCGACGCCTGTTACATTTGAGGACTGTGCATCCTTCAAATGGTTAGGCGTCATGGTCGAGAGCATCCAAGAGGAAATTGTGGGTCGCCGAGTGACCAAGTTTGTGAAGGTTTGGAATTGACCTAAAGACTTACCACGAGTGATTGGGCGAGATCTGTGTGACCTTTGCTCAAGGAGAATACGGTGAGGACTGTGTGTCCGAGACTGTGTGTCCTCAGGTTTACATACCTAGCCGCTCCAACCAGACGTACAACTGTCATAGCAGTTGGAACTGGTCTGCCAAATCGTTGTCTTCACCGAGCTAACTGGTTCTATTTCTTCAACCCTTTAATTTCCTCATTACTATGTTGTTGTACCTGATTGTTACTGTTTGAAGACTTTGACCGAAGACTTCCTCAATTTCTTCAGTTAGTTTATCCTCAGCCTGCTTATCGTGTGTTTACACTACTTGTACTCTGCGCTTGTTTTCATTTCTTCATGATGACTGTTCTATTACTCTGTTATGCTTGCATCAGAGTACTAATTCCGCTGCTAAGTAGTTCGTTGCTTAGGAATTTCCTCACCCTAAAATTCCTCGGTGACGAATTTGTAAATATAGCCTATTCACCCCCCTCTAGTCAATATAACGCACTTTCAATTGGTATCAGAGAGAGGTACTCCCTTGTTCTGTGTGATTTTGGTTTAACCGCCTGGAGTTTCACTTAGGTCGACCACAGGTATGATCAAGGTCTCTGTTGGGTGTCCTACCTTCGATGGGATAGACTACCCTTACTGGAAGAATAAGATGTGAATGCATCTTGAGGCAATTGAAAACTATCTCTGGTATGTTGTGGAAAATGGTGTTCCCTCTGTCGCTCCTACCATCAACGTTGATGATGTGAAGAGATTCAAGCAACTCGACTCTCAAGCAAAGAATATCATATGTGGCTATCTAAGCAAAGGACGGTATGGTAGAGTGAGTGCTTTAGAGACAGCAAAGCTTATCTGCGAAAGGTTGTCCAAGATCAATGAAGGAGTCTCAACACAGCGTAACTCTAGAGTTGACATTCTTCACAATCTCTTCAACCACTTCAAAAGACTCGATAATGAAAATGTTCAGCAAACCTTCGATCGCCTCACTGACATTTCAAATCAGCTTCAAGCACTTGGTGCCACTAACATCACCGACCATGAGGTGGTGAAGAAACTCCTGAGATTGCTTGATTCCTCATTTGATACTCTGGCACTGGTGATACAAGAACGTGGATACTACAAGTCACTTGATCCCGTTGATATCCTTGAGAGGCTAAACACACATGAGTTCCAACTTGCTGAGAATAGAGATCTCTATGGACTGAGCTATGGCAGATCACGCGCACTGAAGGTCAAGGCCATATCTGAATCCGAAGGTGAGGATTTTGGTAGCAGCCTTAGTGATCCTGGAGAACTGAGCCAGGAGCTAGCAATGCTCGTGAGGAAATTCCAGAAGTTCTCAAGACATGGTCGCTTTGGCAAGTCCTCAAGAAGTGATGACATAAGATCAGATTCCTCATCCCGTGACTACAAGAAGAGACTTTGCCACAAATGCAAGAAACCCGGTGACTACATTCAAGATTATCCTCAGTGGGAAAAGGAATCAAAGAAGAAGAACTACAAGGCCTGCAGTTCTGATGATTCAAAGAAGAAGAAGGAATCGTCAAAGTCCTCTTCATCAAAATCCTCAAGGTCTTCATCTCACAAGAAGAGCAGCTCCAAGAAGGCTCGAGCATTCATTAGCAAGGAAATGGACTCTGAGGCTGAATCTGAGGAAATTGAGGAAGAGGAGGCATCTAAGGAGTCATACTCTGGTGTTGCGAGCTTAGCCCTCGCTACTGAGTTCATCAGCAAGTCCATCTTCAACTATTAGGAAAATGATCTCCCCAACACTGCTTACGACGGCAATGATGACTACGCTACCACCTATTGCCTCATGGCAAAAGGTGCAAAGGTACTCAAATATCCCTCCTTTGAATCAAGTGAGGATGAATCTGATGAAAACCTCAAGCCTAGCTATTCTGAACTTGCTAAGATTGTTGTGAAACAACAAGAGGCTCTTGAAAAGATTAAAAATATGCTAGACAAAAGCGATGATATGTTGGGTGAAGAAATAGATCGCACTAAAACTTTGACTGAAAATATCCAGAGACTTCAGACTAAGTTTGACAACCTTTAGAGTCATCATAACACTCTCTTATCTGATCATGAGAAGCTTTCTTATGAATTTCTTCAAAGAAAGCAAGACCTTGAGCAGCTAAGAGTGAGTTCTTGAGATCTTCAGAAGGAACATGATTCATTACTTGCTCAACCAATCAGTTCCACTCAGGTTGAATTCAACCCACCATGTTTGAAATTCATTGAATGTGAATCTGCTAATTCTTCAACTGAAAGTTCAAATGCTTCTATTGCTGCAAATTCTTCAACTGTCTCTGCTATCACTAATTCCTCAGCTGAGGATGCTGATAGTATCACTGACCATGTAGGGCTGAAGTAATTGTATGTGACAGGCATGTACAAATGCCTCAAAGGGCATCAGGCACTTTGTGATGTGCTTAAAAAGCAGATCCTCAACAAGAATCCTAGGAAAGATGGAATTGCCTTTGAGAGGAAACTCAATGTTGATGGGACCTACTGGAAACCTGATCAGTATCCCAAAACCTCATGGGTTGCTACAAAGGGACCTTCAGTGGATCATCTACCTTATCTGGTTTTACATGTGAATCTTCATATTCTTCTAATTATTCATTTGACTCCAATTATAAATTGTTCAAAAATCAGAATGGTGAAGTATTTCCTAGATATGTTGGCACTAACTGCAGGAATGATTCCCCTGTGAAGAAACTCTGGGTTCCCAAAGGGTACCTTGAAAGTCTTCAGGTGAATGTCATCATGACACCACCTGTGAAGAATAGGAACCCCAGATCAAATTCTTCATATGGACCAAAGTCTTCATATGGATCCAAGTCCTCATATGGACCACATTCCTCACGTGGACCAAATTCCTCATATGGATCAAAGTCCTCATATGAACATCATCGTGCTAACACGTCTTCGCAGGGAAGATCTAAGGATTATGAATATGTGCATTATTCTTCAAATCTTTATGTTCAAAAGCCCTCGAAGAATTTCTCTACTTATTCATATGCTTACTCTAACCCCTCTCATGTGAAACAAAGTGGATTGGCTTCAATGCCACCTTTCTCTTATGGAGCTCGCAGAATCATGAAATCTTTGCCACCCCTCCAGATGTGGGTGGTGAAGAAAAATAACTAATCTCTTATGCAGGGTCAGGTCTCTAGACGAACTTAAACGTTTGAAGAATTTGCTGGAAACTTGAATATGCTTGAAAGGATGCAAGCTAATCATGAAGCAATGAACCTTCATTTCTCTAATCCTCATACTGCCTTACCTGTTCTCTTGCTTGATGAAATTGATCTGATTAATTTGATGTCATATTCTTCATTGATGAAGTATATGAGTTCATAAGTTGCACTAATTCATATGCAGGATGATCAACCCAAAGCCACTGAGTGGGTCCTCGACAGTGGATGTACAACTCACATGACTGGTGACAGGAAAATATTGATGGACACTACTTTATCTCCATCGCATCTGAAGCATATCACCTACGCTGACAAAGGCAAAAGCAAGGTATTTGGTCGAGGCAAGTTTGCAATCTCAAAGGATCGACACATGGACAAAGTCATGCTTGTCGAGTCCTTAGGGTTCAACCTCATGTCTGTCTCAATGCTTTGTGATCTTGATATGGTTGTTGTCTTTGGAAAGTATCATTGTGTTGTTATCATGGAAGCTGACAATTCCAAAATCTTCGAAAGCCGGCTATGGCATCGATGACTTGGTCATGCTGGCATGAGGAACTTGCACACTCTAGCAAAGAAGAAGCATGTCATTGGCATCGAGGGTGTAAAATTCCTCAAGGACCATCTGTGTGGAGATTGTGAAGCTGGAAAGATGACCAAGGCCAAGCATCCCTCAAAGACCATCATGACTACCACTCATCCATTTGAATTGCTTCACATGGATCTCATTGGCCCTAATCATTATGCCACATTTACTAATGATGCATCTTTATATGGCTTTGTCATAGTTGATGACTATTCTTGTTACACATGGGTGCATATCATCACTTACAAAACTAAAGTACAGGAAGTCTTCAAATGATTTTCCTCGAGGGCTTCAACCAACTTTGGTGTGAAGATCAAGGACATCAGAAGTGACAATGGAACTGAGTTCAAGAATACTGGTCTTGATGACTCTCTTGATGAACTTGGTATTACTCACGAGTTATCTGCTCCTTATACTCCTCAGCACAATGGCGTCATGGAGCGCAAGAACAGAACTCTTGTTGAGATGGCTCACACTATGCTTGATGAATATAAGACTCCTCCTCGCTTCTTGCCTGAGGCAATTGATACTGCGTGCCACATCCTCAACAGGGTATATCTTCACAGTTCTTCAGAAAAGACCTCATATGAACTCCTCATTGACAAGAAACTCAATATGAGTTATTTGAAAGTCTTCCATGCTAAATGTTGGATTAGAGATCCTCATCACAATTCTAAATTTGCACCGAAAGCACATGAAGGTTTTATGCTTGGGTATGGAAAGGACATGCACACCTACAGAGTCTTCAACACCTATCACCACAAGGTTGTTGAAATAGTAGATGTGTGGTTCGATGAAACTAATGGCTCGCAAAGAGAGCACCTACCTCCTGTGCTAGATGAAATACCACCTGAGGAACCCATCAAGTTCAAGGCTACTGAGGATGTCATTCCTACCAAAGAATCTGCTGAAGAAGTCATTCATGATCGTGAAGAACATCATGCTGCTACACCTGAGGAAATTGGCTGTGAAAAAAATGTTGAACCCCCTCAATGTCGTCAACCAGCTCATCATCGCGTTGGTAATGAAGTGCAGATTGAGAGAATCATCAACGACATCAAAGCACCAGGTCCTCTCACAAGATCAAAAGCTTCACATTTGTATAAATTTTGTGGGCACTTTGCTTTTGTCTCTATCACAGAGCCCACTAAAGTAGATGAAGCATTTCTGGAGCCTGAGTGGATTCAAGTGATGCAAGAGGAATTACATCAGTTCGAGCTCAACAACGTGTGGGAACTTGTCAGGTGACCAGACCCACGCAGGCACAATATCATTGGCACCAAATGGATCTACCACAACAAGCAAGATGAAAATGGCCTTGTGGTGAGCAATAAGGCACGGCTTGTAGCTCAAGGCTACACACAGGTTGAAAGAATTGATTTCGATGAAACTTTTGCACCTGTTGCTAAACTTGAGGCTATTCCCATATTACTTGCCTATGCTTACCATCATAATATCATCTTATATCAAATGGATGTCAAAAGTGCATTCCTCCATGGTAAGCTTGAGGAAGATGTATATGTTGCTCAACCCCCAGGTTCTGAAGATCCAAAGCATCCTAACAAAGTCTTCAGACTCAATAAGGCCCTCTATGGTCTCAAGCAGGCCCCTAGGGCGTGGTATGATACTTTGAAGGAATTCCTCATGAAGAAAGGCTTCAAACCCGGTTCACTTGACCCAACTCTTTTCACCAAAACCTATGATGATGAATTATTCGTGTGCCAAATATATGTTGATGATATCATCTTTCGATGTACTGACCAATGTTACAGTGATGAATTTGTCTATATGATGAGTGAAGAATATCAAATGTCTATGATGGGACAGTTGAAATTCTTCTTAGGTCTTCAGATTCGTCAACAATGCAACGACATCTTCATATCTCAGGAGAAATACCTCAAGGATGTATTGAGGAAATTCGGCATGCAAGATTGCAAAGGCGTCAAAATCCCTGTGCCCAGAAATGGCCATCTATGCACTCATGAAAATGGTATTGTCTTCGATCAAAAGGTACACCACTCCATGATTGGCTCTTTATTGTATTTATGTGCATCTAGGCCAGATATTATGCTTAGTATTTGCATGTGTGCCCGTTATCAAGCTACACCGAAGGAATCACACCATAAGGCTGTGAAGCATATTCTTCGATATCTAGCTAACACTCCAACACTTGGATTAGGGTATCCCAAGGGCTCAGCTTTTGATCTCATTGGATATTCATACTCTGACTATGCGGGTGATCACGTGGACCACAAGTCAACATCAGGCACATGCCATTTCCTCGGATGATCTTCGGTATGTTGGTCCTCGAAGAAACAGAACTGCGTATCACTCTCTACTGCTGAAGCTGAGTACACTCCTGTTGGTTCGTGTTGTGCTCAATTTCTTTGGATGAAATAAACCCTCAGGACTACAGCATCAATATGAAGAATGTTCCTCTCTGCTGTGACAATGAGAGTGCCATCAAGATTGCTCATAACCCAGTTCAGCACTCGATGACAATGCACATTCAGATTCGTCATCATTTTCTTCGTGATCATGTGTTGAGGGGCGACATCTCTATCGAGCACGTGAAAACAAAAGAATAGCTAGCCAATATCTTCACAAAGCCCTTGGGTGAGAAGAGATTTAGCAAGTTGCGGTGTGAGCTAAATATCTAAGAATCTTCGAATGTCCTTTGAAAAGGACACACACCCTAACACTTATGCAAAAAATTGATGACTTAGATGTGCAACACACTAAGTAAAGTTTTTCTTCAATCAATGAAGAGTAACCCTCTAAGTGTGAAGAAATTAACGAAGAATTTGATTCTCAGAGCCCTAAGACAATTGTACGCGGCGTCTGAAATCATCATTCTTATACGGTGGGTCACACCAGCAACAAATGTTGAAATTCTTCAATTTGAGTATTTCTTCAGTTTTGAATTTCCTTAGTTGATTCAAATACGTCAACCTTGCATTGCCTTCACTCTTTCTGTCGTTTTTCTTCATTGAATATATATAGGACATCACTATTCTAATCCTAGGATTATAATAGTTATTTGGATCACAACAGCCCCTATAAAGGCCCGACAGAACCCACCTGAACTGTGGGCCTGCCTGACAGGATCCACTGGATCCCGAGGGCGCCTCGACAGGATCCACCTGATCCCGAACCCGATCCCGAGCCGCCCCAGCCCCCCTCCTCGCCGCTCCACCCCCCGATCCCCGACCTCCCCCCGTGGTCGCCGCCCATCTACGCTGGATCTGTTGCCTCCCCCCTGTCACAGCCCTAGAATCGTTTGCAATAGTTGCATAAGAGAGCATCCATGCATCATGTCTAAATTCTGAAAGTTGAATTGATGTTAGTTGAAACCCTCAGAAATCACTTCAGAAATAATCAACATTGAAAATCTTTTCAAATGAGTCCAAGGAAATGTTCCTGTTATTCTGTAAAAATATTGGCAAGAGGTAAAATTCAAACCAATATTTTTGGAGTCTCAGAAATATTTATTTTGGGCATTTGAAATTAATTCAATAACTATTTGAATTGGATATATATTTATTATATAATAAATATATGTTCAATAATTCTGAAAATTGTTGTGTGGCTTTGGATAAGTCCACTTAGCTATCACAATTATTTTCATGAAGTTTAAAGTTGATTTGGTGCTAAAACTAAATCGCAAAGAAACTGCAAAATAATAGAAAAACAAAAACAGAATAAAGAGAGAGAGAGAGAGAGAGAGAGAGAGAGAGAGAGAGAAAAGCCAACCTGGGCCTCACCTGTGCTGGCCCAACCCACCTGGCTCGGTGCCAGTCATCCCTAACCTCTGCCAGTAGGCAGAGGAGGGACAGCGCACGGCGCACCCGCGGGCGCCACGCCACCAGGTTGCTTGCCTGCGTCGCCTGGCCACCGCGATGCCTCGTGTCCTCTCCTTGGTGCCGCCTCGACCCCCTCGTTCACCCCTCTCTCCCCCGAATGCCCTCCCCCTCCTTTGTTCTCCTCACCGAACGCATCCGCCGCCGCCGATGAGCATCACATCGGCCATCGCCTCTCCCTCGTCCCCTGGAGCTGCCCACGAGCTCCGCCGAGTCCCTCTCCTCCTCCTCACCGAACCGCCCTATGCCGGAAGCCCCTGGATGCCGCCTGCACCGCCGTTCCCCTCCTCAGCCACCGAAGATCGTCGCCGTCGATTTGCTGCCTCCGGTGCCTCCCCGAGCTCGCCGACCCTCCCGTTCGACTCACTGTGAGCTCCTTCTCCCAAACCCTCTCTCCCCTCTGTCGATTTCCTCGTCTAGCCCACTGACCACCACGGCCGAAGCTCGCCGCCGCCGTGCCTCATCGCCGCCGTGGCTAGAGTCGTTGTAGCTCGAAGCCGAGCACACCATCACGCTCAACGCGTCTCTAGGAGCCCATAGCCAGCACCAGCTTCTCCCCACATGCCCCCTAGCTCCAACCCGATTACGCCGTAGCTCCGGCCGCCGCTCGGCTTGTCGTCGGCATCGATTCCGGTGATCCCGTGACCTGCTGCTGTCTCCGCTAGATGCGCGGGAGCAAGGGCTATCGCCTGGTGCCCTCGGCACATCCAACCGACGCCCACAGCGCGATTCCGGCGAGCCACCGCCGCACTGTGAGGTCGTCAGAGTCCAACTCCGGTGGCTGGTGACATGGCACATCATTAGCCGCTGATGACCCCGCTAATTAACCCCCTCACTCACTAACATGTGGGCCCCGGCCTGCTAACTAACCTAGCCTAGCACTTAAACTAACCTGAATTAGTTAATTAACTAACAGTGTGACTGACCAACGGGCCCCACACGTCAGGTTTGACCTGGACCGAGCCATTGACCTACTGACATCACTGTGAGGTCGTTGTCGGTGTTCTGGGAATGGGGTCCCCAGACTTGCCTGCATGCGGCCTACGGCGTGGCTCAAAGGGGGGCCCAGCATGGCCCGTCTTCATCGACACAGACCCGAGACCCTCGCGAGGGGTCAAGCCTCGCGGGGCGGACGACACGGAGCTTCCTCAGGCACGGCCACATCAGGCTGGCTCGCGAGGAGGCAGAGAGATCAAGGCGGGGTACCTCACGAGGTGCCCGTGACACAAGCCATGATGACCAAGGGCGCCAGGCGGGCGCCAGCCCGCGCAGTGTCCTCCTTTCCTCTTTGGTGCAAAGGGAGCAAGCGCAAGCGAGAGCATCAAGCAAAGGCACCCGTTTCGGTGCAACGAGACCAAGACCAGTCCAACGGCAGGGAGGAAGTCATTGTGGAGCCCAAGCCAGCGTCACCACCAGAATCTTTGGAAGGCGAGGACTAACTTTAGTCAAGATAAGTGTACCAGATGTTCCCCTTCAAAATGGCCAATTGTTGGCGCCCTTCCCGCTCAATATTTGGGAAGAGGCCCAGGGCCTTTGCCTATAAATAGGACTAGCCACCCCCAGGGTAGGGAGGATCCAGAATCGGCCAACCCTAAAACTAGCTAGGGTCGCAATCGAGAAGAGAGAGAGGGAAGGGTGACTGAACTCCCCCTAGCAGTTCATCCTCCCAACCAAGAACAGACCCTCGCTAGGCTGTTCTTCCTTGTATTGCTCATCATCATCAGCCCAAGGGGCAATCCACCACTCCACACATTGGAGTAGGGTGTTACACCACAACAGTGGCCCGAACCAGTATAAACCCTATGTCTCTTGTGTTGTTCTTCCCATAGCTTAGATCTCAGCGAGGCGGAGGGTTGCAGGTAGGTAAAAGGAGAAATCTCCACGTGCACCCCAGTGTTCGAACCTCAAGGGTTTGCCGGAACCCGAAATCCGACATTTGGCGTGCCAGGTAGGGGTGCGCCGGAATTCGTCTTCCACCACCCCGTTCTCCTCCGACCATCGCGTCCATGTCTGACGCTCGTCGGGCCCGCATCAAGCGCCGGACCGCTCTCGCTTCCCGCGTCGCCCAGACGGCTCCTATTAGCGGGCGTCCTCGCCATTCCCCATCACCTGCCATCAACACCGCCACCGGCCCGGCGGGGGACGAGCAGCAAGCATCGTCTCAGCATCCGTTCGTGCGGCAAGACGGCCGCACCGCTACTCCCTCGCTCACCCCAGCTGGTTCTTTGTCCTGCGCGCTCCGCGCACCCATGGAGGCTCGAGCTGCGCTCATCGCGGCAAACGAGCTCCTGCGCTACCGTCCTGTGGACGACGTCTACGAAGAATGGCTCGACCGCGTCGCCGAGCTCGTCCGCGCCGCAGGGGGCTCTCCTGCACCATCCGTTCCGCTGGACCGCACCCCGCCCCGCGCGGACGAGGAAGCTCCGGCGGTGCCCCGGCCGCCTCCTCCTCAAGAAGACGCCATGGCTCCAAGGCGCGTCGCCCCTGGGCGGAACCCGCTCCGTCAGGTGCCAGCGCGGCAAGAGCAGAGCTGCCAAGAAGTCCCTCGCCCGCAAGAAGCTGCCCGGGCGCTCCCTGCTCCAGCACGTCGCGACCATGCTCCTGCTCCCGCGCGTCAAGACCCTGCGCTACTCCCAGCTGCAGCCCGTGGGGGCATGCAAGACCAAGCTCTTCGTCACCCAAGGCCTCCCGTGGCCACAGCAGGCTGCCGTGCATTCACCGCGGAGCTACGCAGCGTCGCGTGGCTCGTCAAGTTCAAGCCAGACCTGCCTCCTCGTTACGAAGGCACGGCCGACCTTGTGGAGTTTCTCCAGCTCTATGAGCTGGGCATCGAAGGTGCCAACGGAGACGAGAAGGTCATGGTGAACTGGTTTCCCATGGCGCTCAAGGACGGGGCCCGCACTTGGCTCCTGAACCTGGCCCCAGGCACGATCTCCTCCTGGGACAAGATGCGCACCCGCTTCATCGCCAACTTCCAAGGTACCCGCGACCGGCCACCCGCCGTGAGCGACATGCACCGCATCAAGCAACAACCCAGAGAGACCCTGCAGAAGTACATCCAGCGCTTCAACAATGCACGCCTCAAGATTCCCAAGGTGACCGAGGAGGCCTTCATCTCAGCCTTCTCTGACAGCGTGCGCGATGTCAAGATGAAGGAGGAGCTGGCGATGCATGAAGACCGGTGCACTTCCTTGGAGTTGTTCAACTTGGCAACCAAGTGCGCCAGGGCGGAGCAAGGGCGTCTCTCCCTCCTCGAGCTGCCTGCCGCAGACCCAGAAGAGAAGAAGCCCAAGGCCAAGGATGTGAAGCGCAAGGGGGCTGCCGTGCTCGCGGCAGAACCAGACACCAAGCGGGGCAGAGATCTGCCCGAACCTCCCAAGGGCAGTCGGTACTGTGTGTACCACGACCTCCACACCCACAACACCAACGAATGTCAAGAGCTCCGAGCCGTGCGAGAAGGAAGGATCGGCCGTCACCCCGACCGCGGTGACTGGGGCTACGGTCGAGGAGGAGGAAGGAACGCAGGACGCTGGGAAGACCGCGGCCCGCGCCAAGGGTGGCGCGATCAACCTCGCGAGGATCGCTGGCAAGACCCGCCTCGCGAGGGAGACTGGAGGGATCAGCCTCGCGAGGATCGCCCACAAGGCAACGTAGGCCTCCCTCCGCTGCCGCCGCAGCCAAGGAGAAACGAGGACCGCCATTAGGACGAGGGGGCTGGTGGCTTCCAGGTGCCGCGCGTAGACGCCTGCAACCTGGGCGGGGCTCAAGCCCCAGCCTCTCAACGCATCTTCAAGCAGTTCGCCCGCGAAGTGAATGCAGTCCTCCGCAAGCTGGAAGCCACGCGCCCTCTCAGGTGGTCGGCGTGCGCCATCATGTTCAGCTCAGCACATCAGCTCAAGTGTGCAGCTACAGCCAGAGTCCTCCCGATGCTTTGTTCCCCAATCATCAGCAACGTGGTGGTCACCAGGACCCTCATTGATGGCGGGGCAGGGCTCAACGTCCTGTCCATGGAAATATTCAACAATCTCCAAGTGCCCTACAACCAGCTTCAGCCGACCAAGCCTTTCTCTGGAGTCACCGACGGCTCCACGGTCCCGATTGGGCAGGTCCGCCTCCCAGTCACCTTCGGGACACAAGACAACTATCGCACCGAGCTCATCGACTTCGACGTCGCTCACATTCGCCTGCCATACAACGCCATCCTTGGGTACCTAGCGCTGGCCAAGTTCATGGCCGTAACTCACCACGGCTACAACGTCCTCAAGATGCCAGGAAGTGGCGGAGTCATCACGGTGCCCTGTGAAGAGAAGGACGCGGTGTGTTCCCTGGAACGAGCCTTTCAGGCCGCGTCACTGGAAGACCTGGATCGCGGAAGCAGGAGGCTTCCCGAGACTGCTCCTAAGAAGAAGACATCGTTCGGCCCGGCCCCTCAGGAGGCAGGCCCCTCAGGGCCCGCGCCTGCCCAGGGGGAACCTCCTTCCATCGCATAGGAAAGCGTGCCCAGCGCCCTCCTCAGGCAGGGCTCGGGGGCTCTCCCCTGTAGGGCCACCGACCTGGCTAAGGTCACGAGGGAGGCGCTTGGGCACCACATGGAGGCATGTTTCGAAGCACGTTTCCCTCAGGAAGGAGTAAAGCAAGGAGAGCCAGACCCTCAGGAGTTCGTCAGCAAGGCCATTCAAGAGCTACAGGAGTCAAGAGTCATGAGAGGCGGCCGCCGCCTACCAGCTGTGGCTCCCCATCCAGGCGAGGATGGTGGGCTGCGCGTCTGCATCGACATACCAGGGCTCAATCGAGTCGCCTCTCTGGAGCGCCTCTGGCCCTCGCGAGTGGGGCGCTACGAAGGTCCACCCCACAGCTACGTTCGCATGCTTACGGCTTGCCGAACGCGGCTGCCACGTACCAGCGCCTCACGAGGGGCATCATGGAGGCTCAAGAGGCTAGGCGTTCCATAGCCCTGGCGGAGATGGAGATGGTCCGCAAGGAACCACCAGCGCCTCCGGAGCCTCCCGAGGCCCCTGGGCCTGGGGGCTCGTGAGGATCGGCTTCCGCAACCCACCGAGTCTGCTACACCAACACTCCTTCGTCCTCAACATCATCAGGTGACATCTTTCAAGTTTCACTTCCAGCTGGGAGCGCCCCCCAGGGCTGCATTATTCCAGGCCGCATGGGTCCATCCCTGCGGCATGTATCCCTTTTATTCCATGTTGTTAGCTTACCTTATTGGGGGCGCCCCTCATCATGTGCATTGCATTTACATACGTGTTCGTCTCATGCATCCGAGCATTTTCCCCGTTATCCGTTTTGCATTCCGGCGCTCCTATCTCCTCCGGTGCCCCTTTCTACCTCTTTTCGTGTGTGGGGGTTAAATATTTCCGGATTGGACCGAAACTTGTCATGCGGCCTTGGTTTACTACCGGTAGACCGCCTGTCAAGTTTCATGCCATTTGGACTTCGTTTGATACTCCAACGGTTAATCGAGGGACCAAAAAGGCCTCGTGTGTGTTGCAGACCAACACCTTTCCAATTTGGCCCAAAACCCACCTAAACCCTCTCCATCATCTAGAGCGTTCGATCACGATCGCGTGGCCGCAAACCGCACCTCATTTGGAGCTTCATAGCTCCCTCTACCTCTATATAAAGGGATCCTCCCCGAAATTTTCGGATCTTTCCTACCCTAAACCCTAGCCCCCTTCTTCCTCCGCGCGCCGGATAGCGTCCGCCGACTCCGGACATGTCCGACCTGACCGCACCGCCGTTCCACTCCAATGGCATCCCGCCACGTGTCCCTCCGTCCTCTCCCGCCGCCCGATGCCACTTCGCCGCCACGCCGCCCCATCGCCGGCCCCTCGCCGGAACCTGTCAGCCGCCGCCCCGCCGCGCCTAATAGCGCCGCTCAGAGCCACCACCGCGGCGAGCCTCTCCGTCTTCTCCTCCTCCGGCCGGGTCTCCAAGTTCCACGACGAACTCCGGCCAACTCCGGCGCCAAGTACCACTCCGGCCGCCATCGTCCACTATTCCGGCGAAGTTTTCCGTCGATTCTCGAAATCCGCGCCAGAACTGGATGTGGGACGAAGGGTTGACTTCTTCCCCGAAAACCCTAGCTAATTTGCATTTTTCCGCATGTCGTATCTCCGCATCCGTAGCTCCGATTTGTGCGTGTAGGATATCAAAATGTTCGTCTCAAAGAGTACATCATTTCATCTCATTGCATCATTTTCATTTGAGCTCATCTTGATGCCCGAAATGCTGTTGGAAGAGGGCTATGTGATAAAATTGCCAGATCTGTTTCATCAAATAGCTATTTGTCATTTTTGCCATGATTAATGTGTGCATGATATGCTCCTGAGCTCTTCATGAGTTTTGTTATATGTCATCCCATACTTACATAGGTACCTACCATGTATTTTTGTGATATGGGTGGTGACTAGCACAAGCTTGCAAAGTAGCGTATTCGGTAATGCTGATTTCTGGGACTTAGAATTTCTCTAAGTCCTTGTCCTGATTTTGTCATTATGCCATATGTTCATGTAGTTTCCTAGTGATTCGTGCCTCTTTTGAGGATGATCAGTAAGGATGATTTGTTAACATTGTGGTGCTCTATCCATCCATGTCTTTGTCTGCATTTATGGAGCAGCCTAGCTTGAGTCAATCGAGCTCTACTTTTGCTATTTCGCGAATCCTGGCAGATTGTTGACTTGTTAGCGATTTTGCCGAGGATTTTGCTATTTATCCGTGCATACTATGTTGTTGTTCTTGCCATGTCTAGCTTCTATGCCATGTATTCTTGATGGGTGTATGCTTAGTTTTTCATGCCATGCTCTATAGCGAGTGCATCAAGCTTGTGAACATGCCTACTCGCTAACTGATTTGCATGCTCCAGTTTTCACTAAGTCTGAGATCTATTTATGTTTTTGCCATGTTCACATGCTTGCAATTGTATTTTCTGATCCCTTTTGCCTCAAGGTCACTAAGGGACTTTTGTTAAGTGCTTTGAGTAGCTTCATGTCATGCCTTGCTTTGCCATGTTAAATTCCTGTAGCATGTAGTTTTCATGATCTAAAGTGTGCTACTTGATGTTAAATTCCAGATTTGTGTTAATTTCACTAAGTCTGAAACCTGTTATCATTTGCATTTTTGCCATGCCTGTTTGAACCTGTTAGTGGATGAATTATCCGTAGCTCAGTGTTCATATTTTGTCTAGCATCATGAGTGGATCCCTGCCATGTATTTTGTTGTCATGTTTGAGTACTGTAGCATGATTATCTTGATGCTTTTAGATGGCTACTTGCTGATTATCGCAGACCGGTGCCATATTTGTTTTGCTTGCCAATTGCAAACCGTGCATCCGATTCCAGTGATCTTTATATCGATTTCAACCGAAATAACCTCACCTTTCCAGTGGCACTCTTGGATTTCCATGTTGAGTCCATTTTCAATCATTCCTTGTCAAATCTTGCATATGCATCACATATCGCATCCCGCATATCATACCATGTTCGCATCATGTTGTTTGAGCATTGCACGTGGTTGATTGTGTTCGTTTTGCTTGTTTGTCTTGTTTGGGTAGAGCCGGGAGACGAGTTAGCTAACGAGGAGCCCGTTGAGTTTTCTTACGAGGATCAAGTCAACTCTGACAACTTTGCAGGCAAGATGATCAGACCCTCGAAATCACTTCTATCTTTGCTTGCTAGATGCTCGCTCTTTTGCTATGTCTATGCTACGATACCTACCTGTTGCTTTCATGCCTTCCAAATTGCCATGTCAAACCTCTAACCCACCATGCCCTAGTAAACTGTTGATTGGCTATGTTACCGCTTTGCTCAGCCCCTCTTATAGTGTTGCTAGTTGCAGGTGAAGATTGGAGATCGTTCCTTGTTGGAACATTGTTTATTGTTGGGATATCACTATATTATCTTGTTATCTTAATGCACCTATATACTTGGTAAAGGGTGGAAGGCTCGGCCTTTTGCCTAGTGTTTTGTTCCACTCTTGCTGCCCTAGTTTCCGTCATATCGGTGTTATGTTCCCGGATTTTTGCGTTCCTTACGCGGTTGGGTTATAATGGGAACCCCTTGACATTTCGCCTTGAATAAAACTCTTCCAGCAATGCCCAACTTTGGTTTTACCATTCGCCACCTAGCCTTTTTTCCCTTGGGTTTCGCGGACTCAAGGGTCATCTTTATTTTAAACCCCCGGGCCAGTGCTTCTCTAAGTGTTGGTCCAACCCAGAGCACTGTGCGGGGCCGTCCCTTGGCAACTTGGGTTACGTTGGCTCCCGTACGCTTAGCTTATCCGGTGTGCCCTGAGAACGAGATATGTGCAGCTCCTATCGGGATTTGTCGGCACAGCAGGTGGTCTTGCTGGACTTGTTTTACCATTGTCGAGGATGTCTTCTAAAACCGGGATGCTGAGTCTCATCGGAATGTCTCGGGAGAAGGAATATCCTTCGTTGACCGTGAGACCTTGTGATGGGCTAAGTTGGGACTCCCCTGCAGGAATTTGACCTTTCGAAAGCCGTGCCCGTGGTTATGGGCAGATGGGAATTTGTTAATGTCCAGTTGTAGATAACATGAAACTAAACTTAATTAAAATGAATCAACTGCGTGTGTAACCGTGATGGTCTCTTCTCGGTGGAGTCCGGGAAGTGAACACGGTGTTGGAGTAATGCTTGACGTAGGTTGTTCTAGGATCACTTCTTGATCATAGTTCTTCGTTCGTGCTTTTCCTTCTCTTCCCGCTCTCTTTTGCGAACAGGATAGCCACCATATATGCTAGTCGCTTGCTACAGCTCCACATATTACCTTGCCTTACCTATAAGCTTAAATAGTCTTGATTGCGAGGGTGCGAGATTGCTGAGTCCCCGTGACTCACAGATTACTTCCAAAACTAGATGCAGGGACCGATGATACCGTTCCAGACAATGCGCGTGAGCTCAAGTGGGAGTTCGATGAAGACTCTCGTCGTTACTATGTGTCTTTCCTAGATGATCAATAGTGGTGCCCAGTTGGGGCGATCGGGGTCCGTGTCGCATGTGGGGGTTGATCTTTTATTTTGGTACCGTAGTCGGACCATGAGTGTGTTGGATGATTGTAATGTTATTCATGTATTTGTGTGACATGGCGAGCGTAAGCCAACTATGTACCTTTTTCCCCTATTATCTATTTACATGGGTTGTTGTGAAGATTACCTTACTTGCGACATTGCTTTCAATGCGGTTATGCCTCTAAGTCATGCTTCGACACATAGGAGATATAGCCGCATCGAGGGCGTGACAGGGCCCCGCCCGACTAATTACTTTAGTTAGCTCTAATTAACTAGCTAGATTAGCTACTACGGTCACTGACTAGTGGGCCCTGCCCAGTTAGTTAGGAATAACTAACTTAGTTAGTTGGTTGGGTCACTGACCAGTGGGACCCATTGGTCAGGTTTGACCTGGTCAGCCCCATTGACTCGCTTACGTCATGCTGACATAGAGCTGACGCAATAATTGATTTCTGGAATTATTTTTTTAACTCAGGAAATTCCAGAATATTGCTTAAACTTCAAAAAATTATAATAATTCAACCGTAGCTCAGAATAAAATAATTTATATATGAAAAATTATCAAAAAAAATGCAAGGAATCCATTTATGCCAGTTCGATGCATGAAAAACCAACTTATACATGTTGTATAAGTGAAAACATAATATGGGCATTTTAAATGCTTCATTTTGAATTGCATTTGAATCTTTGATTCAAATGGGATTCAACCAACTTGGTAGCATCTTGCATTAGCCCAAACACTAGCATTTGCACATGCCGTGTTCATGCATCATTTTGTTGCATTTGTTTGTGTGTTGATCGCCGGCACCGTTTCTTCTTGATAGGTTCCACTCCGGGAGGTGTTCCCGAGTACCTGTCGGAGGAGCCATACCCCTTCGTCGTTCTATCAGGCAAGCAAACCCCTTGAGCATTTCGATAAATCCCACTCTCTCGCTCCTGCTCCTTATATTGCATTAGGACAACAACTATTCAACTGCTACTTTTCTGCTGTGGTAATTGAACCCATTCCTCTGCATGACCTGTCATTGCCACAGTAAATAGTTGAAACCCACTAGCATGAGTAGGAGTTGCTTGAGCCCTGATGTGCCTACTCATCCATGCTTGTTTTCTTTATGCCAGCTATGCTTAGAGTTGTGTCAGGTCTGATTCATCGGGAATGAATCGGAGTGGTGAACATGTCCTACCGATAAAGGCTAAGTGTGTGAACATGTTTTGGTAAAGGTAGCGATGAGAGGCCATGTAGGAGTACATGGTGGGTTGTCTCATTGGAACGTCCCTAAGCACTGAGTTCTGTGTATGTTATCCAAGTCCAGTTACTACCACACACCCGATTATCCGGCCCCTCTCAGCTTATTAATCCACTTGATATCTGTCCAAGAGTTGCAACTAGTTTCTGGCGTTTGTAGGTGGTGCTATTTGTCTACCAGGTGGTGTCCGACGGGACGGGCTTGTGAAAGACTAGGCACCGTGGCACGGTGTACCAAGTGGCACCCGGATGGTGGGCTTGGCAACCCTGCACACATCGTTTGGGGCCGTACTGGAGACTTCGGTCGGAACTCCTTGCGGATGGAACTCGAATAGGCGATAAACCTGGAGGAGAGACTTGTGTGGTTAGTCAGGTCGTGGCCGACACCCTCGCCCGGCTTCCGCTTGAAGGTTCCTGAGGTACATGACGTGTACAGGGTGATAAGTGGTGAGAGCGTGTGTGAAGAAGTACACCCCTGCAGGGTTAACATTATCTATTCGAATAGCTGTTTTCCTCGGATATGGAAACTTGGAGGACTTATGTAGTACATAGACAACTTGAAGTGGATACTCTAAAATCCGCAAGATAAGCGTGAGTGCTATGGATGGCCTTCTCGTAGGGAGACGGGAATGGATCCATAGTGGAGTATTGATATGGTGAATATGTGGACTCGTGTGTGTCTTCTCACCTTAAAGAAGTTTCTGATACTCGTAGTATAGGCTAGCCACTTAGTCAAAGCTGGCTTGATGCTGTTAAAACTCCACTACCCCCCTTGTTGATAATGTTGCATATGTAGATAGTTCTGATGTAAGACTTGCTGAGTACCTTCGTACTCAAGTTTGCTTATTTATGTTTTGCAGTTGGTTATACTAGTGACTTCGACGAGTAGCTTGTATCCCAGCTACGATCTTGTACCCTTGGGAGTGTCGTGTTTAGTCAGGCTTCTTAGTCTTTTCCTTTCGTAGTTGTTTGTACTCGGACATGTAATGCTTCCATTGCTTGTATGCTCTGAATGATGGGTCATGAGACCCCTGTTTGTATTGAATGCTATGTGGCTCTTCTAGGCCTTTATCTATATGAGTTTGAGTTATGTTGTGATGCCATGTTGTACAGCACATACTTGCATGTTATGCGTATGTGTAATGTGTATTGCTATGTATGGGATCCGACAACCTAGTTGTTTATCCCTGGTAGCCTCTCTTATAGGGAAATGTAGTCTTGTGCTTCCATGAGCCATAGTAGTCCGCTACAGGCCGGTTCACCGGAGTCCTGCTAGCCCAGCACTACTGCTCCGTAACACTTGACTGGCTGACATGTGATTCACTTCGTTCATGTGTCTGTCCCTTCGGGGAAATGTCACGCGGTGACATCTGGAGTCCTGCCTAGCCTGCTACAGCCCGGGTTCCCGTAGTCCTGTTAGCCCAGTGCTATAGCCCGGATTCATACGCTGTTGAACGACATGCTCGAGGTTGATTCATGTATGCATGTCCCTGTAAGGTAGTGCCACTTTGGGTTCACGACTAGTCATGTCGGCCCGTATTCTCTGTCATATGGATGCTAGCGACAATATCATATACGTGAGCCAAAAGGCACAAACGGTCCCGAGCCAGGTAAGGTGGCACCCGTGGGAATACCGTGCGTGAGGCCGCAAAGTGATATGATGTGTTACATGCTAGATCAGTGTGACCTAGTATTGGGGTCCTGACAGCATGCCCCCACGACGCGTGGACCGGTCAAGGGTCGCGAGCACACCGAGCTAAGTTATCCTAATTATGCCTGGCAGGAATCTTTCAATTAGTAACCACATAGATGCTATAGTATGAGCAGGAAATGTTGATAAAAGGTGCAAGCGCCATAGTTCATTACACGACCCGAGGGGCTCTTCATGTTTCTGGATGCAGGGAGTAGAAAACAAACAAAAGGAGCAGCCGCCAAAGGACCACCATTCCCAAGGCCCGGCTCTGGCGCTTCCCGCGATCAGTCGGAGTCCTCCTCCTCCTTGACGCATGCCAGACGGCATGGCGCCTTGCCCTCCTCCTTAGTCCGGGCACGACGGCGTGGTAGCTTGTCCAAGTCGTCATCGCTCGTGCTCTCCCCGGGGGAGGCGCTGCCGCTGGCGGAGGTGTCGCGACCGTCGCAAAGGGCAAGTTCACCACGGAGGGCACCACCGCCATGATGGCCGCTGTCATCGGAAAAGTAGTCACTGTCGCTGTCGTCACCTTCTGGGCAGCACTCCAAGAGCCGGTCGTCTTCCCCGAAGACCTGGACCAAGAGCGTCGCCACTTCATCATTCTTGAAGTGGAGGGTACACCTCCCCTGCAGGCCACGGGCGCGGGCGAATCTGGAACACATTTCCTGCGGGGATAACCTCGACCTCCACCCATGAGGCCTTGCTAAAACAATCATTGGCTTGCAGCCATAGGCCCCCGGGCCCTCCGATAGGCAGCTCCTCCACGAAGAAGCGCGGGAGGTGGATCCAGCTGCCCTTCGGCCTCTCCACCAACACCACAAACTCACGGGCCATGTTGGTCGTGTGGGATCATGGGCACGGCGGCTGGGCGGCCATCACGAGCCCTCCACCTCGACCATGGCCACCATGGGTCCCGCTGCCGCCCCCGTGGGAGGGACTTTTCCGACGCCTGCTGGAGGCAATCCAGATGCCCGCGGGTGCTCTCCCACGCCCCTAGGGAACCACCGCTGGCGTCACAGTGATCTTGCGAGGATGGCCTTGCCCTCTCTTTGGCGGGGGCGACTCTGTCGTCTCTCGTGGAGTTTTCCCCTTCTCGGTGGCTGAGAACCTCCTCACCAGTGCCATGGATGATGCTGCAAGAATGAGTAATGAGGAGCATGAAGATGAAGATGAGTTGGGGGCTCTGTCTTCCTCGCCCTCTTATAGGCGGTTGGAGGCCAACCGGCGTCCCTTTGCATTTGAGCAATGATGGCCACACAGACATGCGCCAATCCCTTGTCAGCCTGGGCGGTTGCCGACGTGACGTGGGGAAGTGGAGGCACCCAAGCCCCATCGAACGCCACGTATCAAGCCTGGCCCGCGGGTGATTGGGGCTCGCGACGCCTCTGCCTTCCCGAGCGTGACTTGGGCCCAGGGGCTACTTTCGGCGTTCTAGGATCGGGGGTACACAGATCTGCCTACCTGTAGCCCATGGCATGGCTCACTCGATGGCCTGGTACGACCCAGCGGCAAGGCCTCAAAGACAAGACACTCGTGAGGGCCCCAGCTTCATGAGGAGAACAATGCCAAGACCTCCAGAGGAGCAGCCTCCCTAGGTTGCCTCCCGAGGAGCTGAGATTCCTATGCAGGTACCTAGCCTCATGAGGCTATGATGATGTGAGTCCTGACGACCAACGCCAGGCGGGCACCAACGGGCACACAGGAGACAATATCCCTTTCGGCTCTAAGGGAGCAAGGACAAACGCAGGTTCCCGAGGAGCCCCCCAAAGCATTCCATTCCGGTGCAACAAGACCAAGACCACGAGCTCCGCAGGGCGGATGTCATCACCGAGCCCACCGCTACGTCAGACCAGAAGCTTTCCAAGCGAAGACCACCTTTCATTAGGATTAGATGTACTCCTTGTCCCCTTTCAAATTGGCCACTGTGGGATCCCTTCCCACCTAAGTTTTGGGGGAAGGGGACCGAGGCCACTATAAATATAGGTTAGCCATGACCATAGGGAGGGAACGAATCAGATCCATTCCACCTTCACCACCAAAGCCTCACGAGGCTGTTCATCCATTGTACTTGTTCATCCTCAGCCTCCTCGTGAGGTCAATCCACCACAAAACAGGAGTAGGGTTTTATACCGCAAGGTGGCCCAAACCTGGGTAAACTACTATGTTCATCTTCTTCCCTGCTCGCGTGAACTTGACGAGGCTAGGCTGTAGGGTGACGAGCTTGAGACTTGATACGCTGAGATCTTCGCACATGCCCCGAAGTTCGAACCTTCTTGGGTCTGTCGTGCCCTGAATCCGACAGATTCGATAACAGAGGGCATCTACATCAACCTTGCTGCCTTTTCGATGAAGCATGAGTAGTCTACCACGTACCTAAGGGTCCATTGCTAGTAGCTAGATGGCTTCTTGTTTCTCTATGATCTTCAATATCATGTTCTCCTCGATGTTCTTGGAGTTCTATCTGATGTAATATTCTTTTGTGATGTGTTTGTCGAGATCCGATGAATTGTGGATTTAGGATCAGATTATCTATGAATATTATTTGAGTATTTTCTAAACTCTTTCATGCATGATCAAATACTTTTGTATTTCTCTTAAAATTATCGGTTTGGTTTGGCTAACTAGATTGATTTTTCTTGCAATGGGGGAGGTTCTTAGTTTTGGGTTCAATCTTGCAGTGTCCTCACCCAGTGACATAGTAGGGGTAGCAAGGCACATATTGTATTGTTGCCATCATGGTAAAGAGATGGGGGTTTCATCATATTGCTTGAGTTTATCCCTCTACGTCATGTAATCTTACTTAAGGCGTTACTCCGTTCTTATGAACATAATACTCTAGATGCATGCTGGATAGCGGTCGATGTGTGGAGTAATAGTAGTTGATGCAAAATTGTTTCGGTATACTTGAAATGGCCGTGATGCCTATATTCATGATCATTGCCTTGGATATCGTCATAACTTTGCACTTTCCTATGAATTTCTCGACAGTAATTTGTTTATCCACCGTATGTTTTCTTTCAAGAGATAAGCCTCTAGTGAAACCTATGGCCCCGGGTCTATTTTCCATCATATATTTTCATATCTATAAACCAAAGAAACGAAAAATACCTTGCTGCAATTTATTTAGATTTACTTTAGTTTGCTCTTTTATTTATCTTTTATACCTATCTCTATTAGATCTCACTCTTGTTCGTGACCGTAAAGGGATTGACAACCCCTTTTTCGCGTTGTGTGTAAGTGTTTGTTAGTTTGTGCAGGTGCATATATTGGAGACTAGCTTGTGCCTCCTACTGGATTGATACCTTGGTTCTTAACTGAGGCAAATACTTATCTCTACTTTGCTGCATCACCCTTTCCTCTTCAAAGGAAAAATCAACGCATGCTCAAGAACTAGCAGCTGCTTTTCTTTCACCAATCAACTTTGCTCTTTCAGCCAAATGCGACAGCTGAGGTATTTATTATTCAGACCCAGACTGCTCTTCTGAACTATGATCCATGACCACTCTAAGAGAAAAATGACAATGCGAGGGAAAACATGAAGGGGTCATAAACATGCACAAAAGCATTTTGACTGAAAACAACTGGTTTTTCGGAAGCAGCAATGGAATCCATCGTGTATATTTGAAAGATGGCATCGATAGAATTGCAATATGCCATAAGGCAGAGTAACAACTCATCTAATATTTTGAAGTATAACACATGAACCCTAGAACTCAAATAACTGGTACAAGGTAAAGCTACAAACCGTACAAGTCATTCTTAGAGAGCCTGAATAATCTACTGCAAGCAAAATAACACAAATGAAATATGTGTCGGTGAGAACAAACCTAGAACAGGAACTAGAAAGGGATATCTCCAGGTCTGTGCGCCCTAACTTGGCAGGAAAGATTGACTACGGCAATGCTGAAAACAAGAAGTCTCGCACTGGCATGACCAACAACGGCGAGGCTTCACCGGAGTTGCACTGTGAGGTGGGTCGACGACGTTGCTTCAAGCTCGGGCTCGGGAGAAGTACATGAGAGGGGTTGCGGATGAACTGAGGAAGAACAGAGGAGGAAGCCTGGAGGGGTATATATAACCCACAGGCGAAACCTCTCTCTCCGATATCTACGTCCGAAAAGCATGAGATGTTCCACATTCAACGAACGAGATCACGATCGTGAGACCATGGGCATGTGTCAATCGTTTCCTGCGAAATTCTCGGAAACTGAACAGAAGACCGAAGAGTTTGAAGAAGGGCAAACTCAAAAATAGATGAATGTTCAAAGTTGATTTCATTCACGACCAAGGACGCTGTACTGAAATCTTCTTCAGATCAAGTTGCATGTTTATGATGAAAAACAAAGATTTGACGAGAGAGAGAGATAGAGAGAGAGAGAGTAGATTTCGAATCAAGACACTTAGCCAAATGAAGGAAACTACAAAAACAATGATCTCTGAGTGAGTTGACATTCGAACAGCATGCACACACAACAAAAAACAAACAAAACCAAACGAGAAACACAAGGAACTAGCACCAACAATCATTCACAAGATGAAAGATAAACAAAGGGTTTCCTGAGAGAGCATCTCCCAGAAAGGGTTAGTTTTTTTTCGCAACCCACACTTGTGTGGGCAATAAGGATCTCATTTTCTTCATCTGAGCAGGAACATTCTTTCGATGAGATCTGTAAGATACCTGTGCATTTTGTGAGTAATCATAAGAGTAAGCATTGAAGTTATTTACAGAGACATGAGTATAATGATTCGAGAAGTACACATGTACTCCTTCTGTTGAAGGTTTGACTAATACTTATTTGAGTATTTTTCCTGCGTCATTCTGCAAATGATAATCATTGTCTCGAAGAAAGTTACTTTGCAAGTTCATGTTAGCAATGACAGATATATCTTCAATAATGCATTACTTTTCCTAGATTTTCTTCTTGGGTGAACCAAACTTGCAGTTAGTCCCAACATATCCAGCAAAAACTTTAACATTCTACTGTTTGAATAGTTTATAGTTTGAGTCATCAGACTCATTAGACACATCAGAAGTAGAAGTATCATATCCTGATAGAATTGCAGGTTCGAGTGTTTTCCTTTTAGCAAGAACCCAACTCGTTCGAGGATACTGCTTGGGAGTCCATGAAGTTCCATCAACGTTGATTTTCCTTTTGAAACCCAATCCTTCCTTTCGAGGATTTTTTTTGCAGTATATACTTCTTGAGAACATCACATAGGGTTTGATGTCCTTTTAGGCTTCTTAGCATTCCTGTCTCAACCAAGTCCTTTAGCCTCCAATTTTCATCAGCAATAGCAGCATATTCCTCATAAGAGGGGGTTAGAGTTATCATTCATAACTGCTACAATATTCTCGATGATAGCATTAAAGGTTTCAACATGTGAATCAGCATTGCTACATTCTAGGCATTTTAAATAGGGAGGCACAAAATCAACAGGAAGACAATTAGATTCCTCGGTGAAGAGAGAAGCATTTTCTTTCGCCAACTCATTGTGAGACTCTTTCAATGACATGAGTTCTTGATTCTTGTTAAACTCTAGTAGTCAACAGTAAGAGAATCATATCGATCGGTAAGATCATCAATAGTTAAAGAAAAAACATCATGCTCTTTGATCAACTTTTGATTCTTCTCCATCTCTTTGACTAGTAATCCTTTGGTTTTCCTGAGATTTATCTCAAGCATTTCAAGCTCATCTTGTTGAGATTTCACAATCTTAACAAGGTTAGCATATGCAATGTATCCAGGAGAATATCCATTCATGGATTTTTGGTGTTTTGTTGTTACCTGATCCTTAGATGATTTTGCCATGAGACAGAAAGTGATTGGTTCATCATCACTTCATGCGTCATCATCAGTATCTAACTCGAGTGAATTCTCAGATGAATCATAGCCAATGAAGGCATTGCTCATTCCAATCCTTTTGTCTTCAGGCGAGGGATGGGTTTAGGGCTTCCACATCGCCTCGAGAAATGTCCATATGATTTATGTGCATTGCTGGTGCCGCAATAGGCTATCAGTTGAGGTGTTTCTTGATATGGTCATTGGGAATGAGCCTTTCCTTAAGAGATTGTTTGTACTTGATAAAGAATGTCCAATAAGAATCAGGGTCATTGACGCACCAAGACAGTGTTGGGCTATTAGTGTGATGAATTCTCAAAGCTTGTTATTGCATCATTATCCATTCAGGTACAACAAACTTCTGCTTCTCCTTCTACTTATTGGACATCACATTTTATCTATTTTTTTGATCTATGTTCAACTGTCATCCAGAAAATGATTCCCACAAGCTTGACCCCATCCTGTACGCACAGTGAAGATCTTGAAACTACAATCTTTCGGCCCTGATCTAGATGAAGTTCTTACATTCCTTAGATGCTTTTCATGAATGGAGAAGCTATACATCGAGGTGATGCTCCTTTCCTGTTAATAGTTAACCACAACGGAGTACAATTTGTTTTTTGTTTTACCCATGATTACAATAACAAATGTAGTATGATTTCTAAAGAAAATTTGGAGGATTTCAACACATATAATTTTTGAGATGTCAATCATGAACGATTGAACATGACATATCACTATATTCGTGTATTTTAGAAATCTTGCAAATCAAAGAGGCCCATAGTTTCAAAACTGCATCTAGGCACTAATATGTTGTCTTCGTTTGCAGATACAAGAAGGCCCGAAAGTGGAAAATGTGGAGCAATATAACAATCCCATTGAATGCCTTGATCTTCATCTCACAGAGATTACATTTAATGAGTACTGAGGCACCACACCAGAGATTAAATTCGCTAGGTTCTTTGTTCAGAAACAAATTGTTCTCAAGCTAATGAGGTTTGCCCTATATTTAGTGCGCAGAAGTTAATGGTTCGCTAATTAGTGCAAGCGTTCACAACTGGATGGGAAAGGCTCTGCAGTAGTTGAATTTCAGTTTGGAACTTCATATAATAGATTATTCGGAAGTCACTCTATCAAGCCGATATATGACTCCTCGGTGGCTAATCCATTCGTAGAAATAATGCATGACTCAGATTCTAATGAAGATGAATTTGATTTGTAAGAACAATTTGAACCTTGTAACCTTTGAATTTGGGCCTTGTAATGCTGGAATTTGAACCTTGCAATATTTCTGGTATTTGTGATACAGTGTTTGAAATGGCATTTATTGTTTTTTCTTTGAAATATCATGTTGTTATACATGTGGAGTACTGTCCAACTACGGATGCAAGCGGACGGTGTCCGCATGAAATGGGATTGACATGATCCCAAAGGCAAATTTTAATTGTTTGTATGAAACAAATGTTCTTGTTAGCCACCTATTGGCTTGAAGAAATTTTAGATTAACTTATACATAGTGTAATATATTTCCATGTCATCATTGTCGATTCTATATCCGGCATATGTCGTAGTAGTAGTCCTAAGCTAGGCGTCTTGGAGCGATGATAACACGGACACAATATTTTACCCAGGTTCGGGCTCTCTCGAAGAGATAATACCCTACGTCCTGCTTTTGATTGTATTCATATGTGGTGTAGTACAGAGTACATGTATCTACCACGAGATAGTAAAATGAATATGATATGCTCTATTGACTACCCTGGCCTCGGTTTATATAATGCACCAGAGGCTTAGGGTTTAGGAGAGTCCTTGTCTTATGCACCAAGTCTTGTGGAAACCTCCTTGTATGAGTCATGGGCTGCCCGAAGTGTCCCATGAGTGAACCACCATGGGGCTCCTCCGCCCCATCCACCTAATCGGGGCAAAACATGGTGACTACCCCCTAGTCCAGGACACCGTTAGTAGCCCCCTGAACTGGTCTTCAAGTTGGGGATGCTCCTCGTTTCTTCCAAACATTTCTTCATCTTCGTTCATCGGTCTTGAAAACTAGTTCAATAAATCTTCTCATCTTCGATCTTGAGGATCGCTGAAGTGAATCCGAAGAGTTTACCTATCCGAGGAGCCCCTTTAAGTTCTCAACCTTTATCAATGCCTTGTTATTTTTATGCCACACCTCGGGCTTGAAGTGTTTCCTATGCGGCGGTGTCGTCTCGCATCCGAGCTCCAACGCCGGACTGTATCCAAGCTCCAACGCGCGACTGCATCTGAGGTGTCTTTTTGCAGCGGAGCTCCAACGCCGGACTACCTCCATGCTCCAACGCCGGACTGTATCCGAGCTCCAACGCCGGACCGTATGCGAGGTGTCATAGATAACCTTGGCTTGAAAAAGTTTGAAAGACCACAACCAAGCTTAATGCCCGGTCAAGCCAAACACTGAGCACTTTGAATTTTCTACATTGAATAGGCAATGCAGTAGCCACCGAGCCACTGGTCGGGTGGCCACACCAGATCAGGGATCGATGTGCCCCTTTAATATTTGTAAATGATAAGTGTGAAGCCCAGTAGCCCCTGAGCCGTAATGTGGGCACATGAGGCCGGATCGTCTATTACGGATCGATATCCATTTGATAGAAAATTAAATTCCGGCTGCTCGACTGTCTCAACAAGATTGTGCCCTCGAGTTTTTAATAGATGACTTGAAGTAAATGAACTTTGTCCATTATGAGTAATGATTCTATGTACCAAAGTACTTTACATCATTAATGCTTGTATCCTCATTGTACAAACTTTGTTGACCGACCATCGGCTTCGACCTCCTCGGCCAGTAGCCGAGGAGTGTTTTACTACTTTATAAAGTTGTTATCAGGGCAAAGTTTATGGAAAATAAGGCAATCCGTCCATTTTATAAACAAAGGTATGCGGAGAGATATGTTATGTTACTATTAACGTAAGAAACATCTTCCAAGGAAAATATTCCCGCTAGCAGTTCCTTTCTTTGGGTTGTCATGCCGACCATGATCATGAAACCTCACCTTAATGTGGGAGGAAAATATTGAGGATTTAGTTTGGGGAAAGTTCCCGAATGCTATGGTTTTAATGAACCGAAATTTTACCTTCCGTCATTGCAGACCAATTATTTTCTAAAGATAGCTAGCTTTCAGCTTCACCCAGTATGAGGTAATAACCCGGATGACCCGATAGTATCAATCATGGAGGTCTTCACTTTACCCCCTAGCCGAACAATCAGGAACATAGGGTGTAAACACAGGAGCCAGGAACCAAGCTTGGCCAAAATCTTAAGTCAAATTGATGCATATTTATAGCTTTATAACAACAATTGCGGAATGCAGCGCTCGTATATTGTATACAAATGTTGAGGATATATGTTTACTTTGACTCCGTTACGACCGTTTACAATCTGAAAGTGGTCCATCATTGGCTCCTACCCCTTTGTGATGCTATGCAGGGTGTTTCCGTACCAACAAGACAACCCTTAGCCAATGTCTCGGTGCCCTGAGGCGGTTTTGTTAGCGGAAACGAGGCAATCAAATATGCAGACTTTATAACTTTCACTTAGTCATAGGAGCTTAAAGGTGGGACGCCAGCTACTAGCCCCCGTGAGGGAGTCCTGGATTAGGCGGTCTCCGGACAGCCGGACTATATCCTTTGGCCGAACTGTTGGACTATGAAGATACGAGATTGAAGACTTCGTCCCGTGTCCGGATGGGACTCTACTTGGCATGGAAGGCAAGCTAGGCAATATGGATATGCATACCTCCTCCTTTGTAACCGACCTTGTGTAACCCTATCCTCCTCCTCTGTCTATATAAACTGGAGGGTTTTAGTTTGTACGGCAACAGTCAATCATACCATAGGCTAGCTTCTAGGGTTTAGCCTCTTTGATCTCGTGGTAGATCAACTCTTGTACTACTCATATTATCAAGAATAATCAAGCAGGTCGTAGGGTTTTACCTCCATCAAGAGGGCCCGAACCTGGGTAAAACATCGTGTCCCCTGCCTCCTCTTACCATCCGCCTTAGACGCACAGTTCGGGACCCTCTACCCAAGATCCGTCGGTTTTGACACCGACATTGGTGCTTTCATTGAGAGTTCCTCTGTATCGTCATCATTAGGCTTGATGGCTCCTTCGATCATTGATAGCGATGCAGTCCAGGGTGAGACTTTTCTCCCCGGACAGATCTTTGTATTCGGCGGCTGTGCACTGCGGGCCAACTCGCTTGGCCATCTGGAGCAGATCGAGAGCTAAGCCCCTGGCTATCAGGTCAGATTTGGAAACTTAAACTACACAACTGACATCCATGGAGACTTGATCTTCGACGGATTCGAGCCCTTGCCGAGTGCGCCGCACAGTCACGATGAGCATGATTTAGCCCTACCATCGGATAGTGTTCGAGAGAAGGCACCGGCGACCTCTCTGACCCTCAATTCGGAGCCAATTGCACCATAAAGGGACGGGTGGATAGACCCTGCCATGGAGGCCGCATTTTCATCAACGATCGAGCCGAATATCGACCTTACCCTTCATGAGAGTCGTGACATCAAACTGTCGGATTCTTCCCCGGCCACGGACTCCGAACCCCCTGCACCCGTGCCTATCGGATCCGACTGGGCGCCGATCATGGAGTTCACCTCCACGGATATCTTTCAGCACTCGCCCTTCGGCGACATGTTGAGCTCATTAAGGTCTCTCTGCCTGTCAGGAGAGTCCTGGCCGAACTATGTTCGGCAGGATTGGGATGCGGATGACGAAGAAATTCGCTGCCCACCCACCACCCACTTAGTAGCCACTGTCGATGATTTGACCGACATGCTCGACTTCGACTCCGAAGACATCGACGGTATGGACGACTATGCAGGAGACGAACAGGAACCACTGCCCACAGGGCACTGGACGCCCACTTCATCATATGACGTATACATGGTGGACACACCCAAAGAAAACGACGACAAGGAACGAGAAGGACGCAGTGAAGGGTTGTTCCCTCGAGAAGCAGTCAAAGCGGCGGTGTAAACGCCACTCCAAATCCCGCCTCGGCAGAAACATCGATCATATAGACCCAGCGTTAGAGCAGGGTGAACCATCACCCGACCACGGGAAGACGGAGAATCAAACCAAACAACCCGACTCCGTCGAAGATAACAGTCCAGACGACATCACACCGGACAGGCGCCCGGAGCAACATAATGCCCATCAAAGGCTTGTTGCCACTGCAAGGAGTCTGAAAAAGTAGAAGCAAAGGCTCAGGGCTGCACAAGACACACTCAGAATCAGATGGAGTGAAGTACTCAACACTGCAGCGAAGTACGGCGGTAATCGCCACACCAAGAGCTACCCGAAGCGAAAGTTCCTACCTGAATTCGATGAGGAGGCCTTAGATCCCCCGCAATTAAAAAACAAAACGGCCATCCGGTCGGATAGACGACCTCGTGGCCAACATAGAGCGGCAAACGACGCCGCACACAAGCCGGTACGCGATCCACGCGAGGGCTCGCATCAAAAGGACGTCGCAACCAGATCCATATATGGGCCGTGCAAGCGCGCTCCAGCATGCAATGCAACACAACAAACATCCGAACACCATGGTACACCCAAATACAGGGGTGCCGCACACCCCCTATGTTTCACCGATGAGGTACTGGAGCATGAATTTCTAGAGGGATTCAAAGTCGTAAACATGGAGGCATACGACGGAACGACAGACCCTGGGGTCTGGATTGAGGACTACATCCTCCATATCCATATGGCTCGAGGAGACGATATCCACGCCATCAAGTACTTGCCCCTCAAGCTCAAAGGGCCAGCTCGGTACTGGCTTAAAAGCCTCCCCGAAAACTCCATTAGAAGCTGGGAAGAGCTCGAAGACGCCTTTCGGGCAAATTTTCAAGGGACCTATGTCTGACCACTGGATGCACACGATTTAAATCATATAACTCAACAGCCCGAAGAGTGAGCCCGAAAGCTTTGGAACAGGTTCCTCACTAAAAAGAACCAAATAGTCGACTGTCCGGACGCCGAAGCCTTAGTAGCTGTCAAGCACAGCGTTCGAGACGAATGGCTTGCCAGACACCTCGGCCAAGAAAAGCCGAGAACAATCGCAGCATTAACAAGCCTCATGACCCGCTTTTGCGTGGGCAAGGACAGCTGGTTAGCCCGATGCAGCACTAGCGACCCAAGTACATCCGAAGTCAGGGACGGAAACGGGAAATCACGACGCAGCAAAAACAAGCGCCGGAATAAAGAAGATAGCCAGAAGAGCACGGCGGTAAACGTCGGATTCAGAAGCTCTCGGCTAGGTAGCAAAAGCTGCCCTCCAAAGGCAACAGAGATGAACTGTCCAGCCTAAACAAGATTCTGGACCAAATGTGTCAGATCCATAGCACCCCCGATAAACCTTCAAATCATACCCATAGAGAATGTTGGATCTTCAAGCAGTCCGGCAAGCTCAATGCCGAATGAGGGAGTCCTGGATTAGGGGGTCTCCGGACAGCCGGACTATATCCTTTGGCCGGACTGTTGGACTATGAGGACACAAGATTGAAGACTTCATCCCGTGTCCGGATGGGACTCTACTTGGCATGGAAGGCAACCTAGGCAATACGGATATGTATATCTCCTCCTTTGTAACCGACCTTGTGTAACCCTAGCCCCCTCCGGTGTCTATATAAACCGGAGGGTTTTAGTCCGTAGGACAACAAACAATCATACCATAGGCTAGCTTCTAGGGTTTAGCCTCTCCGATCTCGTGGTAGATCAACTCTTGTACTACTCATATTATCAAGAATAGTCAAGCAGGACGTAGGGTTTTACCTCCATCAAGAGGGCCCGAACCTGAGTAAACATCGTGTCCCCTGCCTCCTGTTACCATCCGCCTTAGACGCACAGTTCGGGACCCCCTACCCGAGGTCCACCGGTTTTGACACTGACATTGGTGCTTTCATTGAGAGTTCCTCTGTGTTGTCATCATTAGGCTTGATGGCTCCTTCAATCATTGATAGCGATTTAGTTCAGGGTGAGACTTTTCTCCCCGGATAGATCTTTGTGTTCGGCGACTTCGCACTGCGGCCAAACTCACTTGGCCATTTGGAGCAGATCGAGAGTTACGCCCCTGGCCACCAGGTCAGGTTTGGAAGATTAAACTACACGGCCGATATCCGCGAATACTTGATGTTCGACGGATTCGAGCCCCTGCTTAGTGCGCCACACGGTCACAATGAGCATGATTTAGCTCTTCCATCGGACAGTGTCCAGGAGATCGCGCCGGCAACTGCTCCGACCCTCAATTCAGATCCAGTTGCACCATCCATGGACGGGTGGATAGACCGCACCACGGAGGCAACACTCTCATCAGTGATCGAGCCGAGTATCGACCTTACCCTTCACGGGAGCCGTGACGCAGAACTACCAGATTCCTCCCCGGCCACAGACTCCAAACCGCCTGCGCCAGTGCCTATCGAATCCGACTGGGCGCCGATCATGGAGTTTACCTCAGCGGATATTTTTCAGCACTCGCCCTTCGGCGAGATACTTAACTCATTAAGGTATCTCTCCAAGTCAGGACAGTCCTGGCCGAACTATGTTCAGCAGGATTGGGATGCGGATGACGAAGAAATTCGCTGCCCACCCACCACCCACTTAGTAGCCACTTTCGATGACTTAACCAACATGCTCGACTTCGACTCGGAAGAAATCGACGGTATGGACGACGATGCGGGAGACGAAGAGGAACCACTGCCCATATGGCACTGGACAGCCACCTATCATATGATATATACATGGTGGTCACACCCAAAGAAGGCAATGGCGACGAGACAGCGGAGGATGACCCCTCCAAGAAGCAACCCAAGTGCCGACGTCAGCGGCGCCGCTCTAAGTCTCGCCAAAGCAAAAGCGGTGACACCGGCACAGGAGATAATAGCACTCTGGACAGTGTCGAAGACAACAACAATCCCCTCCAGCAAGATTTAGAGCAGGAGGATGGAGAAGCCAGCCCTCCCGAAAGAGCGGCAGATTTCAGCCAAAAGCTCAGCCCGCACCCCGACGTCACTCAAATAAAAATTTCAGGACATGGGGAAATACGCCAGACTTATGCGAGTATTGGAGGACAAAGCAAAACACGCAAGATCGATCTACGGATCGCGAGGGCGCGTCACTATGCGAGACGATAACTGTCACGCCGGATACAGTAAAAGTAAGTCCGGCCGGGCCGAACACAGCGGACAAGACTCATTTGAGCTGCGTCACGATATAGCCTGGTACAGAGGCGTTGCACACCCCCTATGCTTCACAGACGAAGTAATGGGTCACCAAATCCCAGAGGGTTTCAAACCTGTAAATATCGAATCATACGATGGCACAACAGATCCTGTGGTATGGATCGAGGACTTCCTCCTGCACATCCACATGGCCCGCGGTGACGATCTACACGCCATCAAATACCTCCCACTCAAACTCAAAGAACCAGCTCGGCATTGGCTCAACAACCTGCCAGCAGAATCCATTGGCTGTTGGGAAGATCTGGAAGCCGCATTCCTCGACAACTTCCAGGGCACTTATGTGCGACCACCAGATGCCCATGACTTGAGCCACATAATCCAACAGCCAAAGGAATTGGCCAGGAAATTCTGGACATGGTTCCTAACAAAGAAAAATCAAATCGTCGACTGTTCGGATGCAGAGGCCCTAGCAGCTTTTAAGCACAATATCTACGACAAGTGGCTCGCCCAACACCTTGGCCAGGAAAAGCCGAAATCTATGGCAGCCCTCATGACACTGAGGACCCGCTTCTGCATGGGAGAAGACAGCTGGCTGGCTCGCAGCAATGACATATCAAAGAACCATGGTACTTCGGATACCAAGGATGGTAATGGCAGGTCACATCGCAACAAACACAAGCGCCGCATCAACAACGACAATACTGAGGATACGGCAGTCAATGCCGGATTCAAAGGCTCTAAACCCGGTCAGTGGAAAAAGGCATTCAAAAGAAGCACTCCGGGCCCGTCCAGTTTGGACCATATACTCGACCGCTTGTGTCAAATAAACGGCACCCCCGACAAGCCAGCCAACCACACCAACAGGGATTGTTGGGTGTTCAAGCAGGCCAGCAAGTTAAACACCGAAAACAAAGATAAGGGGTCACATAACAATGACGAGGAGGAGCCCCGACAGTCGAACACCGGAGGACAGAAGACGTTCCCCCCACAAGTGCGGACGGTGAACATGATATACGCAACCCACATGCCCAAGAGGAAGCGGAAGCGTGCACTAAGGGACGTATATGCGTTGGAGCTAGTCGCCCCAAAGTTCAACCCATGCTCCTCTTGTCCGATCACCTTTGATCGCAGGGACCACCCCACTAGTATCTGTCATGGCGGATTCGTCGCACTGGTCCTAGACCCAATCATTGACGGATTTCACCTCACTCGAGTCCTTATGGATGGCGGCAGCAGCCTGAACCTGCTTTATCAGGACACAGTGCGCAAAATGGGTATAGACCCCTCAAGGATCAAACCCACAAAAACGACCTTCAAAGGGGTCATACCAGGTGTAGAGGCCCATTGCACAGGCTCATTCACACTGGAAGTGGTCTTCGGATCCCCGGATAACTTCCAAAGAGAGGAGTTAATCTTTGATATAGTCCCATTCCGCAGCGGCTATCATGCACTACTCGGGTGAACCGCATTTGCGAGATTCAATGCGGTACCGCATTATGCATACCTCAAGCTCAAGATGCTAGGACCTCGGGGGGTCATCACAGTCAATGGAAACACAGAGCACTCTCTCCGCACAGAGGAGCACACTGCGGCCCTCGCAGCAGAAGCGCAAAGCAGCCTCTTAAGGCAATCCACCAGTTTAGCGATTAAAGACCCGGACACCTTCAACGCGCATGGAGTAATCGGCAACAAGACCGCCTGCACGTTCCGAGCTCGCATAGCAATGCGGCCTCCGCCCCAGCCCCAGCCAAACGGTGAAATTCGTGCCACGCGTACACAATTACGCATTGAAAATACCATGGCACAGGTGGGGAGGGGGCACGACTACGAAATGCCCCAAGACGCGGCTCAACCGCACTAGGGGCTTCCCTCTTTGTTATTTTTCTCTCTTTCAGGACTTTAATCTATGGAAACCCTGTCCGATAGTATGATTGTCGGACACATGATGCAGCAACCAAGGAGGCAGAAAGCTACGTCGCACCACTGAACTCCCAGGTGGATTCCAATAACGAGTGAAATACTTGCTTTAAATACCTTTCCTCAGCTTGCCCTTGAAGGGGACATGTAAAATAGTCCTTGAGGGAGTCCTGGATTAGGGGGTGTCCGGATGGCCAGACTATACCTTCAGTCAGACTCCTGGACTATGAAGATACAAGATTGAAGACTTCGCCCCGTGTCCAGAAGGGACTTTCCATGGCGTGGAAGGCAAGCTTGGCGATACGGATATGTAGATCTCCTACCATTGTAACCGACTTTATGTAACCCTAACCCTCTCCGGTGTCTATATAAACCGGACGGTTTTAGTCCGTAGGACAACATATAGAACAACAATCATACCATAGGCTAGCTACTAGGGTTTAGCCTCTCTGATCTCGTTGTAGATCTACTCTTGTACTACCCATATCATCAATATTAATCAAGCAGGACGTAGGGTTTTACCTCCATCAAGAGGACCCGAACCTGGGTAAAACTTCGTGTCCCTTGCCTCCTGTTACCATCCGGCCTAGACGCACAGTTCGGGACCCCCTACCCGAGATCCGCCAGTTTTGACACCGACATTGGTGCTTTCATTGAGAGTTCCTCTGTGTCGTCGCCGTGAGGCTTGATGGCTCCTACGATCATCAATAGCAATGCAGTCCAGGGTGAGACCTTCCTCCCCGGACAGATCTTCGTCTTCGGCGGCTTTGCACTGCGGGCCAATTCACTTGGCCGTCTCGAGCAGATCGAAAGCTATGCCCCTGGCCGTCAGGTCAGATTTGGAAGTTTAAACTACACGGCTGACATCCGCGGGGACTTGATCTTCGACGGATTCGAGCCACTGCCGAGCGTGCCTCACTGTCACGACGAGCATGATCTAGCTTTGCCGCCGAATAGTGCCCTGGAGGCCGCACCCGCATCGGCTTCGACCCTTAATTCGGAGCCAACTGCGCCGATCGAGGATGGGTGGTTTGACACTGCCTCGGGGGCTGCGATCCCAAGGGCGATCGAGCCGAACACCAGCCCCGCACTCCGCGAGACTCGTGACTCCAAGAAGCCGGACTCCGAACCCTCTGCACCTCTGCCGATCGAATCCGATTTGGCGCCGATCATGGAGTTTACTGCCACGGACATCTTTCAGCACTCGCCTTTCGATGATATTGTGAAGACACTAAAGTCTCTCTCTTTATCAGGAGAGCCCTGGCCGGACTACGGTCAGCAAGGTTGGGATACGGACGATGAAGAAATTCAAAGCCCACCCACCACCCACTTTGTAGCCACTGTCGACGATTTAACCGACATGCTCGACTTCGACTTCGAAGACATCGACGGTATGGATGCCGATGCAGGAGACGATGAAGAACCAACGCCTATTGGGCCCTGGAAAGCCACCTCGTCATATGACATATACATGGTGGACACCCCAAAAGAAGGAGATGGCAATGGAACAGCGGAGGATGACCCCTCCAAGAAACAGCCTAAGCGTCGGCATTAGCAGCGCCGCTCAAAATCCCGCCAAAGCAAATACGGTGACTCCAGCACGGGAGATAATAATACTCCGGAGAGTGCCGAAGAAAACCCCCTCTAGCAAGATTCAGCACAGGAGGATGGAGAAGCCAGCCCTGATGAGAGAGCGGCAGACAGAGAGGTCGAGGACGATAACTATACGCCTCCCTTCGAAGACGAGGCAAGCCTCGACGACGATGAATTCGTCGTGCCAGAGGATCCCGTCGAGCAAGAGCATTTTCAACACAGGCTTATGGCCACGGCAAGAAGCCTCAAGAAAAAACAGCAACAGCTTAGAGCTGATCAAGATTTGCTAGTCGACAGATGGAGTGAAGTCCTTGCGGCCGAAGAGCATAAACTCGAACGCCCCTCCAAGAGCTACCCAAAGCGCAGGTTGCTACCCTGATTAGAGGAGGAAGCACTTAATCCTACATCACCAGCACTTGATACGGCCGACCGGCCACCTCGTGGCCGCGACAGAGAGGCCTCTCGGCCCTCCACTCAAGCCGCACCCCGTACCAAGGAACGGGAAAATGCGCCAGGCCTGCGAGATATGTTGGAGGACAAGGCAAGGCAAACAAGGTCGATCGATGGATCGCGTGGGCGCCCCGCGACTCGAGACGGTAACCGTCATGCCGGACACAATTTCGGTAGGGCCGAACACAGTAGACAAAGCTCATTGGAGCTACGTCGTGCAGTACAGAGGCGCCGCACACCCACTATGCTTCACAGACAACGTAATGGATCATCAAATCCCCAAGGGTTTCAAACCCGTAAACATCGAATCATATGATGGCACAACAGATCCTGCGGTATGGATCGAGGATTATCTTCTTCATATCCACATCGCCCGCGGCGATGATCTCCACGCCATCAAATACCTCCAACTCAAGCTTAAAGGAACAGCTCGGCATTGGCTTAACAGCTTGCCAGCAGGATCAATCGGTTGTTGGGAGGACCTGGAAGCCGCATTCCTCGACAATTTCCAGGGCACTTATGTGCGACCACCAGACGCCGATGACCTAAGCCACATAATTCAGCAGCCAGAGGAATCGGCCAGGCAATTCTGGACACGGTTCCTAACAAAGAAAAATCAAATAGTCGACTGTCTGGACGCAGAGGCCCTAGCAACCTTCAAACACAATATCCGTGACGAGTGGCTTGCCCGGCACCTTGGATAGGAAAAGCCGAAATCTATGGCAGCACTCACGACACTCATGACCCGCTTTTGCACGGGAGAAGAAAGCTGGCTTGCTCATAGCAACAACATGACCAAGAACCCTGGTAATTCAGATACTAGGGACAGTAGTGGCAGGTCGCATCGCAACAAGCAGAAGCGCCGCATTAACGGCGACAACCCTAAGGATACGGCAGTTAATGCTAGATTCAGAGGCTATAAATCCGGTCAGCGGAAAAAGCCATTCAAAAGAAATCCTAGGGGGCGTCCAGTTTGGACCGAATACTCAACCGCTTGTGCCAGATACATGGCACCCCCGAAAAGCCGGCCAATCACACCAACAGGGATTGTTGGGTGTTCAAGCAGGCAGGCAAGTTAAATGCCGAAAATACAGACAAGGGGCTGCATAGCGATGACGACGAAGAGCCCCAGCCGCCGAACAACAGTGGACAGAAGGGTTTTCCCCCACAAGTGCGGATAGTGAACATGATATACGCAACCCACATCCCCAAGAGGGAGCGGAAGCACGCGTTAAGGGACGTATATGCGGTAGAGCCAGTCGCCCCAAAGTTCAACCCATGGTCCTCCTGCCCGATCACCTTTGATCGAAGGGACCATCCCACTAGCACCCGTCATGGTGGATTCGCCGCATTGGTTCTAGACCCAATCATTGATGGATTTCATCTCACTAGAGTCCTTATGGACGGCACAGCAGCCTGAACCTGCTTTACCAGGATACAGTGCGGAAAATGGGCATAGATCCCTTGAGGATTAAGCCCACCAAAACGACCTTTAAAGGCGTAATACCAGGTGTAGAGGCCAACCGTACAGGCTCAGTCACACTTGAAGTGGTCTTCGGATCTCCGGATAATTTCCGAAGCGAGAAGTTAATCTTCGACATAGTCCCATTCCGTGGTGGCTATCATGCACTGCTCGGGCGAACCGCATTCGCCAAGTTCAATGCGGTACTGCACTACGCATACCTTAAGATCAAGATGCCAGGCCCTCGAGGAGTAATTACGGTCAATGGAAACACCGAAGGCTCTCTCCGAACGGAGGAGCACACGGCGGCCCTTGCTGCGGAAGTACAAAGCAGCCTCTCCAGGCAGTTCTCTAGTCCGGCCATTAAACGTCCGGACACCGTCAAGCGCGCCCGGAGTAACCTACAACAAGGCCGCCTGGCATGTTCCGAGCAGGCGTAGCAATGCGGCCCCAACCCCAGCCCTCGCAAAAATGCGACACCAGTACTTCGCGTACATAACTATGCTCTAGAAATACCATGGGTGCAGGGGGAGGGGCACCATCACGGCACGCCCGAAACATGGCTTAAACCACACCAGGGGCTCCCGATTTTTTAATTTTCTCTTACTTTCAGGACTCCACTCTTCGGAAGGCCTGTTCGGCAATTCAATTGCCGCACAAACGATGCAAGAACCAGGGAAGCAGACAAGTCATGCCTCATTACGGAACTCCCAGGTGGTCTCTATCACGAGCAGTATACCTGTTTCGCTTACCATTCCGCAGCTTGCCCCTGGAACAAACATGTTAAATAGTCTAACCTTTTGCCCCTCGCATTATTTGTATCATTCTGCTTTGATCGCAGCCCTTTTTAATAAACAATGCATAGCCTTTGTCTATTTTTGCATTACTCTTCTTTTTTTTACAAATATATGTTCCTTAATGACATGTTGCACCCGTACACTTTGGTACGGCCAAAATACGACAGGGGCTTTAGTACCCCTCAATATGGTGTGGGTAGTCCGAACACTTTAACAAGTGCGGCACCCCGAACTTATAGCATTATATGCATCGGCTCCGAATCATGTCTTGGGTCAATAGTTGGGTTTGCCCGGCTCCTATGTTTTGGTGCCTTACGTTCCACTATATCGGCTAAGGTAGCACTAGGAGAACTACTGCGATTGTGCCCCAGTTGAGCTGGGCCGAGCACCTTAGTAGAGAAAGCTAAAACTGACTGTCATGATGAAGCGAGAGCTGGTTGCTGTTCGAGAGGTTTTTCGAGTCCCTAAAGACTTATGCCGCTTAGAGCGAGGAGTCGGCTCTGTCTGGCCAAGGCGTGGATAGCGCCCCAAAATCGGTCTTCCGAATACCAGGGGCTTCGCCGAAATATAAAATTATAGAATTCTATGGCTAAGTGAGAGTGTTCACGCATTATAGTCCGATTGCCTTGTTTGTTGGGATGAGCGCCTCCCTCGAAGGACCCAAACATGGGAAAAAGAGCGCTCAGGTTTATCCCCGAACACCCCAGCACTAGCGGCACGGGGGCAGAAGCCGACGACTCGCCATCTCTCAGAATTGATAAATAGCCGCACAGAAGGTAATATTTTAAATTCCTACAGCATTGCTTAGCGCATATGAACAAGTTTTCAGTGCACAGGACAAAACGAGCGAGTTTTACTCAAAAATTACATCCCTGGAACATTCATCCGCCATAAGGCAGGCACCCTTCAGAACATCCTTATAATAATTCTCGGGCTTGCGATGCTCCTTCCCCGGCGGCGGCCCATCCTTCACAAGCTTCTCAGCATCCAGCTTGCCCCAGTGCACCTTAGCACGGGCAAGGGCCCTACGGGCGCCTTCAATGCAGACAGAGCGCTTGATGACTTCGAGCCTTGGACAGGCCCCCATCAGCCGCCGCACCAGCCCGAAATAGCTCCCAGGCAGAGCCTCTCCAGGCCACAGCCGAACTATGAGGCCCTTCATGGCATGTTCGACCGCCTTGTGGAGCTCGACCAGTTGCTTCAGCTGGTCGCTCAGGGGCACGGGGTGTCCGGCCTCAGCATACTGAGACCAGAACACCTTATCTGTCGAGCTGCCTTCCTCGGCTCGATAGAATGCGGCGGCATCGGACACGCTACGGGGAAGATCTGTGAATGCTCTTGGAGAGCTCCGGATTCAGGTAAGTAACAAGTAACTTACGTTTACGTGTTTGCTTTGCATAAAGAATGCCTTACCCGCCGCTATCTTTTTCACCTCATCCAACTCCTAGAGGGTCTTCTGGGTTTCGGCCTTGGCAGACTTGGCATTTTCAATAGCCACCGCGAGCTCCGACGCTCGCGTCTTTGAGTCAAGCTCCAAACTCTCATGTTTTTCCATGAGAGTCTGGAGCTCCTGCCGCACCTTGCCAACCTCGGCCTCATACTTCTCCCGCTTGGTGCGCTCCGTGGCCGCCCCCTTCTCAACCTCGAGCAGCGCTTTCTTAAGGGTCGCCACCTCAGACGTGGCCCCTACAATAGCCACGATAATCCTGTCATTTTTTGCAATTGGACCTTTTTTATATATATTTAAACAAGGTATTTCTTACCTTCCTTGTCCTCGAGCTGCTTCTTGGCACGCCCGAGCTCTTGCTCGGACTGCTCGAGGTTCTGCTTTAGCGTGTCCACTTCCGCAGTCAGTGCGGCGGACGCCAGCAGAGAAGCCTGCATACGCATATTGACTCCTTTTTGTTAGACTCCTGCAAATTTTATTTGATCCTCTATTCGGCTTTTCTTCCCGAACGCCAAACAAAGCATCAGGGGCTAATGTCTATGCGGTAATATTATTTACACATTCTTTACTTACCTCAAAGCCTGTTAAAAGGCTAGTACAAGCTTCAGTCAGTCCGCTCTTGGCGGACTGAACCTTCTGGACCACCGCACTCATAATGGTGACGTGCTCCTCGTCGATGGAGGCGCCTTTGAGCGCCTCCAACAGACTGTCCGGTGCCTCCGGTTGGACGGGGGTCACCGGCACGGAGGGCTTGCTCCTCTTGGAAGGAGGTCGCCCGCCGAACTCTGGAACCTTTGAAGGTTCCGGAGCGGTGTCCGGCCTAGAGCCGGACTTGGAGCCCTGGGCGTTTTTTTATCCCCTTTACTCCTGGAGTCCGGCGAGTCCAGTGAACCGCTCGACGACGCGTCGAGCCGGTCTTTGGGTGGGCTGCATAATCATATTCGACATAAGGGAAAGCTGTGCAATAAAGGAATACTATGAATTAATCTGGTATCCGGATACTTACGATTTCGCCAGGGGCTTGGCCCTGAGCGGCCACTCCTCTTCGCCATTGTCGACGGAGTAGTCCGGAGGAAGGGTTTTCCCCTTCTTGGACCCTTCGGCCTCCCCAGTTGGGGCGGCCTTCCTTTTCTACCCTTCCCCCACTGGAGGGGGAGAGGTCTCTTCTTCCTCCTCCTCGTCTTCATGGGAGGAGTGCGTCTTGGAGTCGTCGGATGATGAATCCGACACCTCCGTACTGGGCCCGTGGCCTTCTTCTCCGGCACCACATAGGGTGCCTGGACCAGCAGCTTCGCCAAACGAGCGTCCGCTGGGCCTTCGGGCAAAGGAGCCAGACAGTTGATCACGTCTCCTGCCAATCCTGTCAAAGGTAAGGGAGCTTAGATCCCGCATGGAGTCAAACTATGAAAAACTGATACCCTGTAAAAGGTAAAAACAGCTTACCGCATGAGCGTGACGCTGCATACTGAATCCGCGATCCTCGGTAGCAGATGCGGGGGCCTCGGCGCCCTTGAAAAGCACCTTCCAGGCATCTTCGTACGTCGTGTCGAAGAGCCTGCTCAGAGTTCGGTGCCGCGCCGGGTCGAACTCCCACAGGTTGAAAGCCCGTTGTTGACACGGGAGGATCCGGCGGATGAGCATAACCTGGACTACGTTCACAAGTTTGAGCTTCTTGTCCACCAGGGTTTGGACGCATGTTTGGAGTCTGGTCAACTCTCCTTTTTTACCCCACGATAGGCCCGTCTCCTTCCAGGAGGTAAGCCGCGTAGGGGGTCCGGATCGAAACTCGGGGGCTGCGACCCATTCAGGGTCGCGCGGCTCGGTAATGTAAAACCACCCCGATTGCCACCCCTTCAGGGTCTCCACAAAGGAGCCCTCGAGCCATAAGACGTTGGGCATCTTGCCCACCATGGCGCCTCCACACTCCGCCTGGTTGCCGCGCACCACCTTCGGCTTGACATTGAAAGTCTTGATCCATAGGCCGAAATGGGGGCGGATGCGGAGGAAAGCCTCGCACACGACGATAAACGCCGAGATGTTGAGGACAAAGTTCAGGGCCAGATCGTGGAAATCCAGGCCATAGTAGAACATGAGCCCCCAGATAAATGGGTGGAGAGGGAAGCCCAGTCCGCGGAGGAAATGGGGGAGGAACACCACCCTCTCATGGGGCCTAGGGGTGGGGATGAGCTGCCCCTCTTCAGGAAGCCGGTGCGCAATGTTGTTAGACAAGTATCCGGCCTTCCTTAGTCTTTTGATGTGTCCCTCCATAACGGAGGAGACCATCCACTTGCCTCCCGCTCCGGACATGGCTGGAGAAGGTTGAGGTGGGGAGTGCGGACTTGGGCGCTGGAGCTCGAGTGCGCGAAAATGGATAGGCAAAAGAGGAAGAAGGCGTAGGTGAAAAGGTGGATCCTTATCCCCTTATAAGGGTGGACGCAACTACGTGTCCCCACCAGCCTGGTAAAACTCGCTTATCCCCAAGCGCCATAATCAATGGCGCGGTTGGGTTACCCACGCCCGTATTGATGAGAATCCCGAAATAAGGGGACATGATCTCTGCTTCGACGAGACGTGCCAAGGAAACCGCCTCGCATGACACGCTGAGGTGGGATAATAAACGATTCAAATAAAGGCTTGGCCGTGGTGCGTCACACTACAGAATACGTCAGCAGATTAGATTTGTGTAAATATTATTCTCTCTATGGCAATATGTGGAAACTTATTTTGCAGAGCCGGACACTATCTTTGTGTTCATAATCTTCTATGAAGTAATTGGAGGAGGAACCCGCCTTGCAATGCCGAAGACAATCTGCGCGCCGGACTCGTCGTAATTGAAGCCTGGTTCAGGGGCTACTGAGGGAGTCCTGGATTAGGGGGTGTCCGGATGGCCAGACTATACCTTCAGCCGGACTCCTGGACTATGAAGATACAAGATTGAAGACTTCGTCCCATGTCCGGAAGGGACTTTCCTTGGCATGGAAGGCAAGCTTGGCGATACGGATATGTAGCTCTCCTACCATTGTAACCGACTTTGTGTAACCCTAACCCTCTCCAGTGTCTATATAAACCGGAGGGTTTTAGTCCGTAGGACAACATATAGAACAACAATCATACCATAGGCTAGCTTCTAGGGTTTAGCCTCTCTGATCTCGTGGTAGATCTACTCTTGTACTACCCATATCATCAATATTAATCAAGCAGGACGTAGGGTTTTACCTCCATCAAGAGGACCCGAACCTGGGTAAAACTTCGTGTCCCTTGCCTCCTGTTACCATCCGGCCTAGACGCACAGCTCGGGACCCCCTACCCGAGATCCGCCGGTTTTGACACCAACAGTCCTACTTTCTGCTTATCACAGTACTTGTATCATTCTGCTTTAACACACCTTTTTGAATAAACAATGCATAGCACCAGACTATTATCGCATTCTCTATTCTTATTTTTCTATATATATACTAGTAGAACGCCCGTGCATTGCCACGGGCTTTTGATAAAATTTAAGATTCTACTCACGGAGCTAAATAACTAAGAACAATGTCATCTCAGCTAACATATTTTTTAATAATCAGCTAACACACATCTACTGTCAAACAGAGTAATTTTATCTGGATTGTATTTGTGACGTTTTGGTCTCAGATAGATGAATGAATAAAAAACCCATTCTACCTAAAGTTTTTCTTAGGTGAAGTGGGTTGTGTTGTATTCATTCATCTCAACATGTTTTGAGTCGAATAAAAGAAAACTATTCGCACAAGCCTCCTTCGCTAGCCAATGAGCAGCTCCATTAGCCGAGCGTCTCACAGAACTCCTCGGTTGATCGCATGGTTTCCTTTACCTCCTCAACAATAGGGCCATAGACTGATCTATCAAATTCTTAGCTTCTTAATAACTCACATCATCTACTGCCGCCCCACCTACTTTCTCCGTAAACGTCTGAAACGTCCGCCCCGGTCAGTGCCCGGTCAAAAATGAGTGACCCAACCGGACCCTCACTTTATCCCTAAATGTCCGGACTGACCGATATACCTTAGACCCATCTCAAATCTAGGGGCAGGATGGGCTACGGTCACGCCCGGGTACCCGCTCGGTCCCACCTGCAACCACCCAATCTTTCTTTCTCGCCTCTCTCACATGGAGCATGGAACGATGCCAACACAGGGGAGGAGGTGGCTCGCGACGATGATGAGGTGAGCAGAGGAGGCTGCTGACAGCGTGGACGATGGTGGGGGAGGCGCCTGACGACCTCGCGCGACCACCACATGTACCTACTGTCCAAAGCCGCATGCAACCGTGGGCACGTCGACGGGTCACCGCAGCCTTGTGTTGGCCGTCGGCGAGCGAGCGTGCTCGCCTGCGGGTAGGCGGGCGAGCATGATGGATGCCGCCACAGCCGCTTGTTGTCTAGCCTAGCTGTGGGGATGCTAGCTGCCGTAGCTGGCACAACCCCGACCTGGCCGCCGTTGCCGTCGTGTGCGGGTGGGCAATTGGGACTTAATCTTGATTTCAATGTTTCTGCATGTTTGTTTTTAGTGATGCATGCAGTTTAGATTGTCCAGGAAAAAAACATTGCATATATATTATACACTTCTTAATCTTCCATAAAAACACATATGTGATTAACAAACTCCATGTTCATAAAAATACAATAAATTAGTCTAATTGGTATTGTCAGCTAAGAAGATCAACGACCTTCTTGAGCAGTACCAAAAAATAGCTGAGTTAAGTCAATTTTGCCAATCATACTCACCCCGCTCTGTAAACGGCCACAATTATTGACCGCGGCTGAGGTCTGCTCCTTCCCACGCAAAAGGCGGTGGGGCCCTCTCCAAATTGCCAGTGCTCTTTAACCGGGACGGTGACTGTTCCAAGGCCTTGTCGGAGATGTAATCTTGCCTCCATCCTTACCGGGTACATCCAGTTTTGCTCATGACAACAAGATCATCCTTATATTTTGGCAAGCCTAAAGAGTTTTAGTGTAGTGTTCACGTTTCCTTTCACAAATGGAATAGAGGAAATTGAACCACAGAGCAATATAATAATGTAGCTCTTTCACCATTGTACACAAAAATATGGTTGTTTCACAAATCCAAACATATTTTATTTTTATGTGCAAGGAAATTAAGCAATTTACAATCAGTAAACGAATCTAGGGAGCAAATGGATAAATGGTTAGGATCTTGCAAAAAAATACCCCAGTAAAACTTACACATACACAACTGTTGATCTTCTCCTACTATTCTCCTTATATACAATATTAATTTGTAACACATCAGACTCTCCAAAATTTTTGAGATCTCTAAAGATAAAATGATGTTCTTCAGTGCCAGCGCCGCTTCTTCTTAGCCTAAAACATACCCCCTCTGTCCCACAATATAAGATGTTTTTGCAAGCTATGTTAGCTTGCAAAGACATCCTATATTATCGGACGGAGGGAGTAGCACAACGACATTCTAAGAACCATAAAACCAAGCAAAAACGCCAGCAGCAAGGGAAAAGGGTGACAACTGCCTTCAGATGTTATTCGCTACGGCCTATAGCAAATTTTCTAGGCAATAAAGGTAATGCTAGCTCAACATGCATTTCATAAAAAATGAATTACAAATCACAATGAAAAAGTATTTGACGACTTAAAGCAAACAAATACTAATCTTTGTTGTTTTCTTTTCCATTTCAGTAAGAAACAAAATGAGTACACGAGTCATCCCCATGAAATGCATGAACAAAGCAAGCAGGAGCAACAAAATTAAAGCAAACTTCTTACTGGGTTGGCAACTCATCCAAGTATTTTTACATGGACTATCATAATTGTTAAAAATAATTCTGTAATTGGGGGAAAATCTCCCCTTGCCCAAAACCGTCGTTGCGGTTTGTCCCACAACCAACGTCTCCCTTCGATCTCCTGGAACCGACGCCTCCTCGAGGAATCGTCGTGTCTCTTCGGGAGATATAAAAGGGGGCCTGTATCCATCGATCAAAGGATTCAATCATTCTGATTCAAAACACGTTATCAGCACGTAGAACAACCAGCGAGAGCAAAAGGCAACAGAGAAAGGATAAGAGAGGAATCACTCGCCGCTGGTGAGATGACAGGCCTCGTCTCCTTCTTCCTCCATCTGATCCGCGAGGATGGTCGCCGCTACTGCCTCATTGCCCTTCGCCGCCATGGAGTTGGTGGCCACCGCCGTTTCCGTCGACGGATGCAAGCCATCCGACGGTTCAGCCGGAGCGCCGCTGGACGTGCCGCCCCTGGCAGCCACCGTGCCGCTGGATGCGCCCGTCGTGGTGCTCACCACGCCCCTGGACACGGTCCCCGTGCTCCCGGACGCGCCCACTGCGGTGCTCCCCGCGCCCGTGGCCAAGCGTCCATGGGGTACGACCCTTGGCTGGTGGCCGGCCCGAGCGCCCCCATGATGCACGGGGCTGCTACCGCGCCTGCCCTGCCCACTGGGTCTCCGCCTCCACCACCTCCTCCGCCGGCCGCATGGATCCCGCCGTCAACACCGACCCCTGATGCCGTGGCCGCTGGCCTGAGCCTCCGCCCGCCTGGCTACGCCCCGGTGCCGATGCGCTCAACGGTGAATGCAGAGGAAGCGCTCGCCTTCATCTCCACTCCATCCGGCGCCTCTGGTGTCGTCCGCCTTGGAGTTGGCATGGAGGGCGCCGCCGCCGCCGGCACGCCTCAACAGGAGACAGCCGCGGGCTCAAGCAGCCGCGCGGAGCGGTGCTTCGGCCGCCTCTTCAGGCACGCCGTCGCAGCCCTCGACCGCCGCCCCGGCCGTCACCCAGGCTCATGGGCTCCGGCGGACCACGGTTTCACCGCTACTCCACTGCCCCAGGCCTCCACCATCGTCGTCTCCTCTTCAGATGAAGAGGCCTCGTCGGTGTCGTGTCGCTGACACCTGAAGATGCGAGGGGAGGTGCCGGCGCTCGCCCCAATCGCTGGCGACTGGGCTCCCTGCTACTTGCGAGCGCATGGGGTGGTGGGGGATCGAGCGTGGTGCGGGTCGGGCGATTCCTTATCCGTAACCGCCCCACCTCTCGCCTCCTCTCTTATGCGTGGGTGGCTGCGGGCTGGTCTCGGTCGGCGGTGGCAGGCCCAGGCAATCGGCATACTCTCTTCAAGTTTTTTTTCTTTCTCTATTTTTATTAGTCTAGTACTAATTATTGTATTTGTGTTAGTACTGTTTAGTACATAGATTGACTACTACTTACATTTTAGTCATGTTCTAGATTCATTCTATGTTAGGACTTGTGTAATTATTAGTAGGTTTGTTTATATTATGTAATGGATTGATAATATAAATAAAGTACCAGATTTCATCTGGGAAGAATGACATGTTCCATGTGTTTACCACATCTTATTTTTATCGAACATGTCTTTGCGATTCAGATCTTCTCTTGCATATCAAACTTGCAGATTTTTGAATGTTTCTCCCTCATCTTATTTGGAATCACAAGGTAATGAGTTGTGATCTACTGCTCATTTGCAGACTATCCTCTCTTACTGTGAGGTCTACGCTTTGTCATTCTCGACAAACGATTACCTCCAACGTGTATTCCTTATATCTGAATTGTAGCATACACAAGGTAATGGCGAAGTAGCCTATTACTGTGAGATCCAAGTGATCTTCAAAGTGTTATGTTCACACAATTGAGGTTGAGAATTTTTCAAGTTTACACTTGAGTATCAAATTTTTGCATTCTTATTACACAACCATGATGGTTTTTTTTACCACCCGTAAATTAATTATCTCTGGTTTTCCCATGTAGGCAAAGATGACTGCCAAAGAATTTGAGGAGCTTGCCCTCAATGGCCACAATTACCCTACATGGGCTATGGACATCAAGATCAGTCTTGCTTCCCGTGGGATAGCGCGTGCAATACAAACCCCGGAGACTCCTCTCCCGGATGGGGCCACGCCGCTGACAGAACAGCAGAACTATGCTGCATTATTCATCATAAGGCACCATATTAATCCAGATCTCAAGTATGAGTATTTACAGGAGGAATCTCCTAGTACTCTGTTTCTGGCCCTCAAAACGAGGTATGAACAGCAGAAGGCAGTAGTCCTGCCCGAATCACTCCATGATTGGACTCATCTTCGTCTTCAGGATTTCAAGTCCATCGGTGAGTACAATCATGTTGTTCATAAGATATGTTCCAAACTGTGCTTTTGTGAGAAGGAACCTACTGAGGGGGAGAAGATAGAGAAAACTTTGTCTACTATGCTCCCATCCGATAGGATGCTCCAACAGCAATACCGTGCTCGTAACTACACTGCCTATTCCGAGCTTATTCACATGTTACTTCAGGCTGAAAAGCATGATGAGCTACTCGCTAAGAATGGCTCTCAACGCCTAGTTGGTGCACAACCTTTACCTGAAGTCTATCTGAATGTTGCAAATAGACAGAAGTTTAATGGTACCCCTCGGGGTAAACAATCCAATTTCAAGCATAAGCGAAAGCGCAATGGGAACAGGAGATCTAGATACCCAGGCAAGGGAAAAGGCACTTCAAAGCCCAGGTTTGATAAATCTAAGCTTTGCAACAAGTGTGGATGCTCCACACATTCTACTGAAAAGTGCACAATGCCCAAGCATCTGGTTATGTTGTACTAGCAATCTCAGGGATGCAAAGCACCTCAAGGGAAAAGGTTTGAAGCCAACTTCAACCTTCATCCGGATAGCGCAAAAGGAGCAGTTGGTTCGCATGATGTTCCTCCTGGACCGAGCAACGCCGTGATTCCTTATCTGCCTGAGGCTACTGCTGAAATGGAGAACACGTTGATTGAGTACACCGCAAACAACGTGTTTGGCGACTTCGACTAGTCCCTCAATCTCCTAGTGATCTACTCAATTATGTCCATTTGTGATGATTGTAATAAGAACATAAGTTTGTTATTGTCTTTATATGTATTGTATCAGCACATTTGATATAATAAAGATTTTATCCTATATATTACTATGAGGTTTTCTTATTGAAAATTCTTTGTTTTATATAGTTTTCTACGGGGACAATCCGATGGAAGAGGAATTATGCCTTGTGGACAGTTGTGCCACAAACTCCATACTGAGGGAGATGAAATATTTCCAAACTCTGACAAGACGAATGGAGATATTCTAACTATCGCTGGACGCGATACTGTGATTGTTGGTACTGGACGTGCCATACTCACCCTCCCAAGTGGTACATATGTGACAATTGAGGATGCTTTACTGTATCCCGATTCTGCACGTACCCTGATCAGTTATCGAGATATCCGTAAAAATAGTTTTCATATTGAAACCCATGAAGACAACAAAGAGGAGTATCTACTCTTTACTAAAGATGACGGATATGGCAAAAAGGTACATGAGAAAATTCCTTCTCTGTCGTCTGGTTTGTACTATACGTACATCATACCCGTGGAACATGTTGCATACAAAGTAATTTTTTAGAATGTTAACGCATTCCAAACCTGGCATGATCGCCTAGGCCATCCTAGAATAGGGATGATGAGAAAAATTACTAGCAATTCCATTGGTCATAATTTGCTTGAGTCAAAATTTCCTCAATCTTCTGATTTTGTGTGCCACGGGAAAGCTAATTTTGAGGCCCTCACACCTCAAAATACAAGCTGAACCACTTTAGTTCCTTGAACGTATTCAAGGAGACATTTGTGGTCCCATTCAAGCATTATCTGGACCTCTCCGGTATTTCATGGTTCTGATTGACGCATCTACACGATGGTCACATGTGTGTCTTCTATCCACATGAAACCATGCATTTGCCAAGATAATGAGGCAAGTCATTAAGTTGCAAGCCCATTATCCTGATAGTCGAATTAAGTCAATTCGAATGGAAAATGCTGCAGAATTCTCCTCACGTGCTTTCAATGATTATTGCATGGCTTTGGGGATTGAAGTTCAGTACTTTGTTCCATATGTCCATACACAAAATGGTTTGGCTGAAGCATTGATTAAGAGGATCAAACTCATTGCAAGACCTTTGTTGACGAATTGCAACTTGCCAACCTCTTGTTGGGGTCACGCTGTTTTACACGCTGCTGACTTGATACAATTGAGGCCAACTGCATATCACAGTTCTTCCCCTCTGGAATTGGTACGTGGAAATCCTCCAAGCATTTCCCATCTGCGTAAGTTCGGATGTGCTGCATACATCCTAATCTCACCACCACAGCGGACATCTATGGGCCCACACAGGAAGTTGGGGATCTATGTGGGGTACAAATCGCCGTCGATTATTAAGTACCTGGAACCCCTGACTGGGGATATGTTCACAACCCGTCACGCTGATTGCATATTTAATGAGGAACATTTTCCGGCATTAGGGGGAGATTTCAAGTACCAGAAAGAATGCCCGGAAATTGATTGGAATGCTCATTCCATTTCATCCTCTGATCCACGTACCCATGAGACCGAACTTCAAGTTCAGAAGATCATTAATTTGCAACATCTTGCAAATAATCTGCCAGATTCATTTACTGATTTGAAAGGTGTTACAAAATCCTTAAACCCGGCCAGAAACGCGCCAGAAAGAGTGGAGGTACCAATAAAAACCACTCAACTCCCTATCCCTAAAAAGAGGGGGAGTAGTACGGCCTCTGACCCGGAGCATGTTTCTAGCAAGCAGCAAAGGAAATCGAGGAGAAAAACCTCAGAGTCAGTAAATGCAGGTCAACTCAACGTTGACAAACACCTGACGGGTAGTATACACCCAGTGGAAGGGCAACCTCCACAACCCAGTTCCAGTGTGCACAAACTGACTGGGACATCGGAACACCCAGACTCGATCGTATTGGGAAATCACGAAGAGTCACTAGGGGTGCAGGAAATTTCCATCAACTATGTTGATTCTGGAGAATCATTTGACCATAAGACTACGACTGTCGACATATATTTTGCTGAAAGATTGCAGATACCCTTCTCACTGATCATGATCCAAGGTCTATCGTTGAGTGCCAAAAGCGCTCCGACTAGCCTAAATGGAAGGATGCAATCCAAGCAGAAATTGCCTCGCTTAACAAAAGAATGGTATTCATTGAAGCAGTACCTACACCTCCAAGTGTTTTCCCTGTGGGATTCAAATGGGGTTTTCTCCGGAAACGAAATGAGAACAATGAGGTGGTGAGATATAAAGCAAGGCTCATAGCACAAGGTTTCATGCAGAAACCCGGCATTGATTTCACTGAAACATATTCTCTAGTAATGAGTGCAACCACTTTCCGATATCTTATATCTTTGGCAGTGCAAAATCGTCTATCTATGCAGTTGATGGACGTCGTGACCGCATATCTTTATGGGTCACTAGATTCGGACATATATATGAAGGTTCCTGATGGAATCTCTGTCCCGAATAAAAATGCAAAACGCAACATCTATTGTGTAAAGCTGAATAAGTCACTATATGGCTTAAGGCAGTCGGGACGGATGTGGTACAACCGACTCAGTGAGTTCCTTCTTCGGAAAGGTTACTCCAATAGTGCTGATTGCCCATGTGTTTTCATCAAGAAGTCCTCTACAGGATTTTGCATCATTTCTGTGTATATTGATGATCTCAACATCATTGGCAGCACACCAGACATTGATGAAGCACGCAATCAACTAAAGATGGAATTTGAGATGAAGGATTTGGGTAAAACCAAATTTTGCTTAGCTATTCAACTTGAGCATCTTCCCTCGGGAATCATGGTACACCAATCTGCCTATATCCAGAAAATATTGGAGAAATTTAATATGGACATACCCTATCCATCTAAAACTCCCATGGTGGTTCAATCTCTAGACGTAGAGAAAGATGGAGAAGAGGTGTTGGGACCTGAAGTTCCATACCTTAGTGTTGTTGGAGCGCTTATGTATCTTGCAAATTGCACAAGACCTCATATTGCATTTGTAGTGAATCTACTTGCTAGACATAGCCCAGCTCCCACCAAACGTCATTAGTCTGGAGTGAAGAATATCTTTCGATATCTCCAAGGCACAAAGGATCTTGGCCTATTTTTCCAGTTCCAGAAAAATCAGGACTCTGATGTGATTGGATATGCAGATGCCGGCTATTTGTCTGATCCCCATAATGCCAGATCTCAGACCAGCTTTGTTTTCCTACATGGTGGCACTGCTATATCATGGAAGTCTTCGAAACAGACTCTGGTGGCAACATCTACCAATCATTCTGAAATAATTTCATTATTTGAAGCAACATGCGGATGTGTATGGCTTCGCATAATGATAAACCACATACAACAGTCATGTGGAATGGGTTCGATAAAATCACCTAGCATTATCTATGAAGATAATGTGGCCTGTGTTGCGCAGATGCAAACAGGATACATCAAGAGTAATATCACCAACCATATTTCTCCTAAATGGTTTTTTCCCCATAATCTTCAGAAAAGCGAGGAAATAAGCATTCTGCAAGTCAAATCATGCGACAACCTTGCTGATTTATTTACCAAGTCTCTACCAAATTCTACATTCCAAAAATGTGTTCATGGAATTGGTATGCGAAGACTTAAGGACTTGCAGGTGTCAGGGGGAGTCTCTTCTTGAGATATCCTCATTTTAATGACATCACATTATGCTATCTTTCTTTGTGAGTATATGTTTCAGGATCTCATCAAAGATTTTATGAAGAACTTTTGAAGGAGAATCATTTAAGATGATAGAGCTTCCCGGACAATCGTGAAGATGATCTACATGGGCAAGCATAGATTAGGGGGGGTGTTAAAAATAATTCTGTAATTGGGGAAAAATCTCCCCTTGCCCAAAACCGTCATTGCGGTTTGTCCCACAACCGACGTCTCCCTTCGATCTCCTGGAACCGGCGCCTCCTCGAGGAATCGTCGTGTCTCTTCTGGAGATATAAAAGGGGGCCTGTAACCATCGATCAAAGGATTCGATCATTCTGATTCAAAACAATAATGCAAGACAAATGAACTTGACATAAAAACAACAATGATTGGACGCATTACATACATCATCATATGTATGTGTAATACATGACCATGTTTAGTGTTGCTGGAAGACCACTTTCCTTCTCATCCTGGGCAACAACTTCAGCTTTGTTTTCACAGAATCTCTTTATAGCATATGTCAGGGCAGTTCATGGATAATCTGGATAGTACTCACATTTTCATTCATTTTTTCATATAATGGTCAAAGAAAAAAAAGTACACTCAATTTATCATTTAATTAGAGCACCGGTTTAATCCATAAAGGCAGCGTGTAGAGCACTCTCTCACACACACAGAGGAATGCTTGTATTTCTTAGTTTTTCCACCTACCTATGGCACATCATTTCAAGAATATAGTTGTTGAAGCAACTTATAGGCAAAGCACGACTACTATCACGACATCCTTTTTGAGGACAAAGATAATTAATAACACAACATTCTATGTCTCATTGCTATCTTATTTATTTGATCATTTTGGGAGCTTCAATTCCTTGAGTAATTCAGTGAATGCCATCTGCAATGACCCATTGTCGGCCAATGCCAACACTCATCTAGCCTTCTCCTTCGCTAATGTCAGCCTCCCACTTAGATTCTCCCCTTCTTCTCCATGCCCTCAGCCTTCACAAGTTCCTTGCCATACTTCTCCATCACCTCCCCAACATTCATATCATCCACCACGAATATAATTCATAACATTCAGGCGGTAAAGGTCAATGTACACCAAACCGGTCAAATAAATAGTACTTTAGCATCTCTCAAGGGAAGTTTCAAATTTCACCTAAAATTTTCAATTAAAGTCATGTCAATAATTTAATCTTCTACCAATATTAAATACTATATGATAAATGTGATAGCTTAAATTCAAAGTAATAGATTGGATCCTCCCTTAACAATATGACTGGTAGATAGTTTTGAGAGGAAATCTGCATATATTTTAGCATAGACTTACCCAAAGAAGAAGTCATTATAACCGCTCAACAGATGACCTATAACATCTAATGTACCGAAGGGGAACAGATCAGATGACATGTTTTTGTAAGTCCTAGGATAACCAAAAAGCACATCATCATGACATGTCCTAAGTTGGAAGTGTGACACTTATGACCATGGTATGTAATTGATATATTCCAGTTGGAAGTGTGTCATCAGATGCAATGTGGAAGTGTGTCATTAGATGCAATGTGGAGGGAAGATATCAAGGATACTCATCGGAGTATATATGCGGTGGCACTGGAGCAGCTGATTACCGGTAGGAGAACGGCAGCCCCACTCGTGTACTGGTCGGCAGTCACAACCATGCAATTGTACCATCGCTACTGCGTGTATTTGATGATTACAGAACTGTAGATTCAGGATCCAGAGATGGAAGAAGATATCTGTGTCGCCAATGTTACTGTCATTGATCCAAAAATCCCTAGGACGTCCTCCAGCAGCGGGCCCTCCAGTAGCATGGCACCGAGTGTGCGGCCCTCTCATCCTCTTCAACACCGCCAACCGCCTCACACTACTCCTTTCCTTGCTTATCTCCACCGCTGCTCACCTTCCCGCCGGCGCCATCCGTCGTGCCCTTCATCTGACAGCAAAAATATTTTTTTTATCAATAGATAAAAGTAAATTCACTTCTGAAAAAATACTAAATTCATAATCCATATACGTGTTCATGATCTTATTCCATACGCATGTTCAGAAATGTCCCTAGAACAAATAAATTTGATCTTGCTATACATACGGAATGTAAAACTTAGATGGTCAGCCTGAAATAGTTCATTTCTGAATGCAAGTAGTACCGGAAACTACATAGCATTCACAACTTCCATAGTAGCCTATGGCATCGGACACTTGCATATTTGAAAGGCTCGCAAGCTGAAAGCTACACGTATCACACAAAAAACTCCAAGTACAGTTGATTATACTCTAACCCAGCCGGCAGTGCCACTCCCTTGATCAATCATGAGTTTGTGCTCTAGATTCACAAGTTTTCTCATTCTACACACTATACACTGCACATTAAAATACATGTATGAAAGGAAGAGAACCAGGTAGACTTGGTTCTCAAAGCATCTGAATAAAAAGAAGCAACATTTGCTTTTTACGTAACCCATATGAAAGAACTTGAATTAACAAAATACATGGATGCATATTAGTTTGGTTTTCTTAGAAATACAGGGATGAAAGGGAGTAGACCACCAATACCGAGCTCACCAATAATCCATTATACATATTTGCAATATAGACCAAAAATCCATTCAGTCCTAGAATTTTACAATATATATTTTCTATTAGTCATGAACAATCATTACAAACCCAAAATTCAATCACTTTAAAATAAGGAGCTCGATATCAGATTACCTGATCTTTCGTAGAGAAAAACAAAATACTAATTATTTTTTGCTAGAACAGCAAGAGGTCAGCCCAAAATAGTTGCTATAATCATATGCACAAATATAAGATAATTAACGATTCTGCACACGCATCAAGCTTCATTCTATGGGGTTGCGGCGCCCGGACAGGTGAGCACATCAAAATTTCCAGAAACACATCTCAGAAGTAACCGGCCATTTGGCAATATCAACTACCCCCTTTCCAGAAATATAAAGTGTATTTTAATTTTCTAGGCTCAAGCACTAATCAATGATTAATCTAATAACACATACTTTATGGCGCCACAAATTTGATATCATTAGCTTTGTGTCTCATGTTGTGATTTTCTGACTATGGCACTATGAATGTCTGAACTCAGACGATTATGATATGTAATGTTTTTGAACGGAGGGATGAAGCAACTGCGGATGCATTAGTTACCTCACGCATTTATGCGCCTCATCAGGAGTACTGTAGTTTGCAGCACATTTGTCGAACATTTCAAGTATCCTGAAGACTCGATTCCTGGCGTGATTCAGATCTGAAGCGGACGACATCTCCTTGACAATTAGCTCTGCCCATTCAATCCTGTTGGCTGGAGTATTCATCACCGGCACATCAGATGCCACTGCGATTAACAATCGTTCAAGAGTTAGACAAGATGCAAATTGTACGAATGGTGCTGTTTATAAAAAATATACATCTCTAGACATTACTATAACTATCAGGCAACAAGAGAGAGAAGCAGTCAGGATTATTTTTCAGTCATGTCAGCCATACCTCCAGATGAGGAGGCACCAGCATTGGTCGTTGCTGAATCCGATGCCAAATAATCCCTGAAGCTTCTGATGGCAGCATCCAAGACATTTCCCGACGCTTCGAGATAGCCCCGCGGAAGCTAGAAATTCCCCAAAATTACCCATTAGACATGTACAGAGCAAGATGGTACAAATCGGGGTTCTCAAGTCCACTGTTGTGGCATAAACCAAAGCTATACCAGGATTTCAGAAAACCATGGCAGAACTTCTGTGCACAAGGATATAACAAATGTGCAAGCTATTTGTTTTCAGTTATTTAGTTCAGACAGTTTACTTCTGAATCCTAAATTTAGCCATCATATGTGAGAAGAATTCAAAGTGGCGGGAGGGCAGGCGATCATGTCGGGTCGAAGGCGTGTACGATAATTGATCAGCAGAGGAATAATCCTCATGGGTGATTCCTACCCTGCTTCCCTGTAACGGTTTATACACGAAGCACTTGGCACACGCAAGAGAGAAATCGTGGTGGATGATTCTTCTGAACTTTTGATTTCCAATTCCATCAATCTCTGAACTCTTAGTCTATTCAAATTCAAGAAAGGGGATATGAATCGACAACAGAAATTTTTTTCAAGATTCAAGGCACAATCTTTCTTGCGGTGTAACCAAGTTCGATTGGTTCTTGTGATGAACTGAATCGGCGGGCTCTACTACACGTCTGCGCATGATCTACCAATCAACCGAAAGAACAAGAAGCGAAAGAAAGAGGTACGGAGCGGCGGCGGGGGTACCTGCGGATCGGCGCCGGGGAAGACGAACTGGACCGCCTCGACGGGGTCGAACTCCATGTTAATGCCGAGGTCGGCGACCGAGTCCGCGGTGGCGGACGGTGAGCACCGGCCCCGCTTCGCCTGCATCACCTGGAAGGGGTCGTCCAGGAAAGCCGCCACCCTGTGCTTCCGAGTGTCGTCGACCTCCACCGCCATGGCCCGGTGATAGCGGCGATCCGGGGCGACGAGACGTTTGCAGCGATTCCGAAAGCGAAGGTGGCGATCCGGGGCGGTGACGGCGGCGATCAGGTGAGGGGCGGCGGCGATCCGGAGGACGCTGGGCTGGTCGACAAGCTCCCGTGTGGCGGCAGCGCAGGAACCCTAGCGCGTGCGAGGGTAGGAGGAGAGGATGCTTGCGCGAGGAGAGGGAGGGGAGTGGTTCATGCGTGGGGTGGTTTTTGAGGCTTGCGAGTTAACGGAGGTGGGAGGATGACGAAAAAAACCGAAGGTGGGAGGATGATGAAAAAACCAGCAAAATTAAACCGCGGAGACTATTCACCAAGTCATCCATTAGGAGTAGAGATATGTTCATTCATGACATCCAGCACCCGCACAGTCTGGTACGGCCAATATGCTAGGGGCTTAAGCATACCCCATAATACGGCGTGAGAAGTCCGAACACTTTCGACAGTGCGACACCCCGAACTTATAGAATTATATGCATCAACTCCGGATCATGTCTTGGGTCAATAGTTGGGTTTGCCCGGCTCCCATGTTTTGGTACCTTACGTTCCGCTATATCGGCTAAGGTAGCACTAGGAGAACTACTGCGATTGTGCCCCGGTTCAGCTGGGCTAAGCACCTCAGTAGAGAAAGCTAAAACTGACTGTCAAGATAAGGCAAGAGCTGGTCGCTGTTCAAGAGGTTTCGAGTCCCTAAAGACTTATGCCGCTTAGAGCGAGGAGTCGGCTTTGTCCGGCTTAAGGCGTGTATAGCACCCCGAATTCGGCCTTCCGAATACTAGGGGCTTCGCCAAAATTTAAAATTATAGAATTCTATGGCTAAGTGAGAGTGATAAAGCATCATAGTCTGATTGCCTTATTCGTCGTGCTGAGCACCTCCCTCGAAGAACCTAAAAATGGGAAAAAGAGTGCTCAGGTGTATCCCGAACACCCCAACACTCGTGGCATGGGGGCAGAAGCCGACGACTAGCCATCTCTCAAATTTGATAAACATCCGAATAGCGGGTAATATTTTAAATTCAAACAAGCGTTGCATAGCGCATATGAACAAGTTTTCATAATACAGGATCACACGAGCAAGTTCATTCAAATATTACATCTTTCGCACACTCGTCCGCTACAAGACGGGCACCCTTTAGGACACCCTCATAATACATCTCGGGGTGGCGATGCTCCTTGCCCTGCGGCGGCCCCTCCTTCACCACCATCTCGGCGTCCATCTTGGCCCAGTGCACCTTTGCATGGGCAAAAGCCCGACGGGCACCTTCGATACAGACGGGTCGCTTGATGACTTCCAGCCGTGGGCAGACATCCACAAGCCACCTCACCAGGCCGAAGTAGCTGTTGGGAAGGGAGTCACCAGGACACATCCGGACTATAAAGCCCTTCATGGCCTGTTCGGCCGCCTTGTGCAGCTCGACCAGTTGCTTCAGCTGGTCGCTCATAGGCATCGGGTGTTCGGTCCCAGTATACTGAGACCAGAACAACTTCTCCGTCGAGCTTCCCTCCTCGGCCTGGTAATACTTCGTGGCATCCGACCCGCTGCGGGGCAAATCCGCGAATGCTCCTGGAGAGCTCCGGACTCGGGTAAGTAACAAGTAATTCACTTTTTCATGCTTGCTTTGCATATTGAATGCCTTACCAGTCGCTATCTTCCTCATCGCCTCAATTTCCTGGAGGGCCTTTTGGGCTTCGGCCTTGGCATGCTTTGTGCTCTCGAGGGCCGCGGCAAGCTCCGACTCTCGCGTTTTTTGACTCAAGCTCCAAAGCCTCATGCTTCTTCACGAGAGCCTGGAGCTCTTGCTGCACCTCGCCCACACATGCCTCTTGCCTTTCCCGCTCGGTGCGCTCCTTGGCCGCTTTGTCTTCGGCCTCGGACATCGCTTGCTTCAGGGTCGCCACTTCGGTCGTGGCCCCTGGCACATTCATGATCATCCTGTCATTTCACAACCACATTTTATTTTATATATAGACAAGGTATTACTTACCTTTGTTCTCCTCGAGCTGCCTCTTGGCAAGGCCGAGCTCTTTCTCGGACCCCTCGAGGTCCTGCTTCAGTGCGGCGACCTCCGCAGTCAGTGCGGCAGAGGTCAGCAGCGAAGCCTGCATACACATACAAACATACTTATATTAGACTCCTGCAGATATTATTGATCCTCTATTCGGCTTTTCTTTGTGAACACCAAGCAGAGCATCAGGGGCTATTGTTTATGCGGTAATATTTTTCCTATATTTTAAATACTTACCTCAAAGCCTGTTAGAAGGCTGGCATAGTCTTCTGTCAGTCCGCTCTTGGCGGACTGAACCTTCTTGATCACCACACTCATAATAGTGCGGTGCTCTTCGTCGATGGAAGCACCGCGAAGCGCTCCCAACAGGTTGTCCGGTGCCTCTAGATGGACAGAGGTCACCACCACGGGCGTCTTGCACCTTTTGGAAGGGGGCTGCCTGCCCGAGTTCGGAACCACTGGAGGTTCCGGCGCGGTGTTCGGCTGAGGGCCGAACTGGGAGCCCCCGGGAGCCTTGCTCCCTTTACTCTTGGAGTCCGGAAGGTCGCCTTGAGGCGCCTCCGGGACTGTCTCCTCCCGGCTCGGTGCCCCTTGAGACAATACCTCGGCATTGTCCGCAGGGCAAGGGGAGGAGGCGGTTGGAAGTGTATCACTATTCATGTCCGATGAGTCCAAGGAACCGTCCGATGATGATACATCGATACGGGCTTGGGGCGGACTGCATAATCATATTCGACGTTAGGAGAAGTAGTGTGACAAAGGTATACTATGAGTTACTCTGGTATCCAAATACTTACGACTTCGCCAGGGGCTTGGCCCTAAGCAGCCACTCGTCTTCGCTGTCGGCGGCGGTGGTGGAGCAGTTCGGAAGGAGAGTCCTTCCCTTCTTGGACCCTTCGGCCTTCCCGGTTGGCGCGGGCTTCCTTTTCTTGTCTCCCCCGGCTGGAGGGGGAGAATCTTCATCATCCTTCTCCAGGAGGGTGTCTTAGTGTTATTGGACGATGAGTCCGATACCACCTCGCGCCGGGAACTCTTTCGGGTTCCCTTGGCCATCTTCTTGGTCTTGTCCGGCATCTCATAAGGAGCCGGAGTCTGCATCTCCCTCAGGAGAGCGTCCGCAGGGTCTTCGAGGAGAGGTGCCGGACAGTTGATCTGCTCCGATGTCTCCACCCAATCCTGTCAAAGGCATGCGAGCTCAGACCCTGCACATGGTTAAGCTATGGAAAATAAAATACCCTGCCAGATGTACAGAACATACCGGATTCGCATTGCGCTTCGCGCTTAGCCCACGGTACTCGGTAAGAGAAGGAGGGACCTTGGCGCCCTTGAACAGCACCCTCCAAACGTCTTTATGCGTCGTGTCGAAGAGCTCGCTGAGAGTCTGGTGCTGGGCCGGGTCGAACTCCCATAATTTGAAGTCCTGTTGTAGACACGGGAGGATCCGGCGGAAGAGCATGACCTGGACTATGTTGACAAGCTTAAGTTTCTTGCTTGTCATGTTCCGGATACACTTCTGGAGTCCGTCCAGCTCCATCGATGAACCCCAGGACAGGCCATTCTCCTTCCAGGAAGTGAGCCGCATGGGGATTCCGGATCGAAACTCGGGGGCCGCTACCCAGTTGGTGTCGCGCGGCTCGGTGATGTAGAACCACCCCGATTGCCACCCCGTTATGGTCTCCACGGAGGAGCCCTCGAGCCATATAATGTTGGGCATCTTGCCAACCATGGCTCCGCCGCATTCCGCTTGTTGGCCGCCCACCACCTTCGGCTTGATATTGAAGGTCTTCAGCCACAGGCCGAAGTGGGGCCGGATGCGGAGGAAGGCCTCGCACATGACGATGAACGCCGAGATGTAGAGGATGAAGTTCAGGGCCAGATCATGAAAGCCCAGCCCATAATAGAACATGAGGCCACAGACAAATGGATGGAGGGGAAACCCTAATCCGAGGACGAAGTGGGGGAGGAAAACCACCCTTTCATGAGGTTCTGGGCTAGGGATGACCTGCCCCGCGGCTGGCAGCCGATGCACGATATCCGCGGCTAAGTATCCGGCTCCACGTAGCTTTTTGATGTGTCCCTCCGTGACGGAGGAGGCCATCCACTTGCCTCCTACTCAGGACATGTTTGGAGAGAGTTGAGGAGAAGGATGTGGACTTGTGCGTTGGAGCTCGAGTGCGCGAGAATGGATGAGAAAGGAGGAAGAAGGCGTGGGAAGAAAAAGGTGAGATCTTATCCCTTTAGAAGGGCGGACTAAACTATGCGCCCACACTAGCCTGGGAAAACTTGCTTATCCCCCTAGCGCCGTAATTGATGGCGCCGTTGGGTTACCCACGTCCGTATTGATGAGAATCCCGTAAAGGGGAACACGATCTCTGCTTTGACAAGACGTGTCAAGAAACCACCTCACGTTATGTGCGGGGCTGGTTAAAGAAAAACGGTTCGAATAATTACCAGGCCATGGCATGATGTCATGCTGACAAAACGTGTCAGCAGATTAGATTTGTGGAAATATTATTCTCTCTACGGTGGTATGTGGAACTTATTTTGCAGGGTCGGACACTATCCTTGTAGTCAAACTCTTCTGTGGTGTATTCGGAGGAGGAACCCGCCTTGCAATGCCGAAGACAACACTGCGCGCCGGACTCATCGTCATTGATGCCTGGTTCAGGGGCTACTGAGGGAGTCCTGGATTAGAAGGGTCTCCGGATAGCCAGACTATATCCTTTGGCCGGACTGTTGGACTATGAAGACACAAGATTGAAGACTTCGTCCCGTGTCCGGATGGGACTCTACTTGGCGTGGAAGGCAAGCAAGGCAATACGGATATGTATATCTCCTCCTTTGTAACCGGCCTTGTGTAACCCTAGCCCCCCTCCGGTGTCCATATAAACCGGAGGGTTTTAGTCCGTAGGACAACATACAATCATACCATAGGCTAGCTTCCAGGGTTTAGCCTCTCCGATCTCGTGGTAGATCAACTCGTGTACTACTCATATTATCAAGAATAATCAAGCAGGACGTAGGGTTTTACCTCCATCAATAGGGCCCAAACCTGGGTAAAACATCGTGTCCCCTGCCTCCTGTTACCATCCGACTTAGACGCACAGTTCAGGACCCCCTACCCGAGATCCCCCGGTTTTGACACCGACACCGTACATAAGGGGTAGGATACACCAAGCGAAGACGAGGACGAGCCTCGCAAGCAAAGCACTGGAGAACAGAAGAAATTCCCACCAGAAGTCAAAACAGTAAACATGTTACACGTGATAAAGGGGAGAAACAAAGCGACACTCCTAGAGACACATGCCCCAGGGCCTATCACCGCGGAGTTCTGCCACAGGTCGTCCCAACCGATCACCTTCGACCATCGGGATTACACGGAAACTATCCGGCGTGCAGGATGGGCTGCCTTGGTATTAGACCAAATAATTGACGGATACCACTTCACACGAGTCCTGATGGATGGCGGCAGCAGTCTAAACCTGATATATCAGGACACAGTCCGCAAAATGGGGATAGACCCAACAAAAATTAGCCACAACAATACTACCTTTAAAGGAGTAACGCCAGGCCTAGAGGCCCATTGAACGGGATCTGTGCTACTAGAGGTTATATTCGGATTTCCCGATAACTTCCGCATCGAAAATTTAACATTCCACATCGCTCCGTTCCAAAGTGGCTATCAAGCCCTACTCGGACGCGAAGCTTTCGCTCGCTTTAACGCAATACCGCATTACGCTTTCCCTCATGCTTAAGATGCCGGTCCACGCGGTATCATTACAGTAAATGGAAATATTGAGCGCTCCTTGCGCGCGGAAGACCGTGCGGCTGCCTTGGCAACCACACACTAAACGGCCTCACCAACTAAAGCATCTGACAGGTCGTTAAGACCACGGACGCGGTTAGATGAGTCCGGCGCAGCTATATGTAATTGATACAGGTTTGATGGCTATACCCCTATTACAATACAGGGGGCTCAACACGCGCAAACAAGTGGCAATTATGCTCAACTTTCCTCATCTTGAACTGTACATGGTTTCTTTAGTATAACCTACCTTTTTGCACGACAACTGTTCAACTAAGTTCCTCTCTTTTATAGGTGACCATCGTGCTACACCCGTCCAGGATACGGCACAACGGAGACACAGGCGCAGACGTGCAGCAGGGACCCGTTCCAAGGATTCTTTTTAGATTAAGACCCTGCGTAAACCTTTTTTATTGTCTCTTGTTGATACACATCCCCCGGATTCTCAGTACAATTGAGAAGGATGTTGACGTGTTGGCATGTGGCCGCGTCAGGATATTGTACGTACCTGGACACTAGGGGCTTACTACAAAGGGCACTGCTTAAGCCCGGTTTCCACCATAAAGACCGAATACCTTAGGGAGTGTTCGGCGTCGCGAGTTTGGCCTTATATGCATCAGCTCCGAATCATGTCTTTGGTCAAATGTTGGGTTTTCCCGGCTCCTGTGTTTTGCTGCCTTATGTTCCGCTATATCGGCTAAGGCAGCACCAGGAGAACTACTGCGATTGTGCCCTGGTTCATCCGGACGAGCACCTCAGTGGAGAAAGACGAAAACTCACTGTCATGATATAGCGTGAGACTGGTCAACCACTTGATGACCTAGCGGAATCTTCGAGATTCCTCCGCCTTAACGAAGGGCCGTTTCTCGGCCAGGCATGTACGCACCCCGAATTCGGATGAGTGCGGAGCCACCAGGGGCTATATAGTATCCCCACTGTCAAACTCCTCTGGCTAAGTGAAAGTGTTAAAGCACTATAGTCCGATTGCCTAGTTCGCTGCGCTATCACCTCCTTAATGGACCAAGACGTTGGATCAAGTGTGAACATGCGTCTTCTGCGAACACCGCCGCATTATATTCGTGAGGGCTGAAGCCGACGACTGCCATCTTTCAGGTTATATACATATATACATAAACGGCCGCAGTGGAGGCATCATAGTACTTTTGGGCAAAAGTATAAATACAGCCTTCATAAACTCAATAAAACATTGTTTTTACAATGGGAATACATGTCACTCAAACATAATATTCTTCGAGCACTGAGCCTCCATCAAATGAGCGCCTTCAAGAACTTCTTCAAAGTAGTGCTCGACAGCCACTCGGCCTATGGCCGAACCCTGTGCCGCAACAATGGTGGCATCCATCTCCGCCCAGTATGTTTTGACACGGGCAAGGGCCATCTGTGAGCCTTCTATGCACGCCGACCTCTTTACAGCATCGATGCATGGCACAGTGCCAAGGAATTGTTGCACTAAGCTAAAGTAGCTATTCGGCCTTGGCCCTCCTGGCCACAAATGATCCACAATAGACCTCATGGCCAGTCCGGGTAATCTATGGAGCTCGGCCCAACCGGTCAATCGCTCATTCAGCAACAGCGGATGGACAGGAGCGTGAAACTGTGACCAAAACAACTTCTCCACTTCAGGACCTTTCTGATCCTTGGAGTACTAGGTCGCATCCGCAGCACTTGCAGCCAAATCCATGTACTCATCCGTAGAACTCTATAGCCGGTCTAGAGGAGCATATTTCAGATCTCCGAACTTAGTCTGCAACAAGAAGGGCTTCCCAGAAACGATATCCACAGCTTGATTCAGCTCCTCCTTCGTCGCCCTAATTTTGGAGCGGGCTTCCTTGGCAGCCACCCGGGCCTTCTCCAGGTCCGTCGCCTTCACCTGGTTTTCTTCTTCAAGAAGCCGGTAACGGTCAGCAACATCTTTTAACTCCACGGCCATCTTGGCATTTTTTTTCTTTGCTCCCGCAATGTGCGGCCTGTTCGGCCCTTAACTCTTCGGCCGCCTTTAAAGCGGCCACATTACTACTCCTTGCTTGCTCCTTGGCTCGGGCATGCTCCGCCCGAAGGGTCTCCATGGTGGAAGCTCCATCTGCAGTCACAACATATTAAAGATACTAGCATCATGTTGCTCTTACTATGTGACATTCACCAGAAAAATCACCTACCCTGTGACTCGTCAAGCCGCTTGTTAACAAGCACGATGTCGGCATCTGCCGCATCCAGTTGCCGCTTTAGTTCGGCAAACCCCTCAGTCCGGCTAGCCACCGGAGCTTCAACCACCTGCGCATACAGGCGGTCTGGTTATTACCTGGGACTATGATCCCCTGTTTGCCGCCATTTTTGACGACAACCAGAGTCTCATGGGCTACTATCTACACAGGGCACACCAAAACATGTGTGGTACTATAAAAAATGTACATCATTTCACGTACCTCAAAACCCGTCAGTAGACTCATGAAGGTTTCATGCAACCCACTTTCGACGGACGAAATCCTTTCCATCACCGTACCCATCAACGTACGGTGCTCTTCTGAGATAGTCGCTTGCTCTAGCAGATCCCTCAGTACGTCCGACCGCATACCAGACAGTGCCAGACTCTTTTGATTGCTCTCTTCAAGAGCCAGATACTAGGGACTTCGGGTGGCCATAGGATTACCTTCTGGCCTTGCCGGATCAGGAGAAACCCTCCACGATGACACGTCGGGGTTGCCCGCCTCGTGAGGCGGTGTAGCAGGGGGAGGCGTTTTTCTCTCCATCATCTCTGGAAGAAGATCCTCTGAAGACGAGCTCTGCTGAGAAGGGCTAAGATCCGAACTGCAAGATAAATGCTTTGGTTATTTTCTTCAGAAGTAAGGTAGGATATCTTCACTATTAAGTACTTTTTGATTACCTATAGCTCGGTAGAGGGATGATCCCCGCGCGGATATTGTGTGGCAAGAATACCCTCCGAGGCAGGACCCTCTAGCGGAGATTTCTTCTCCCATTTGGAAACCTTGGTTTCTAGATCTTCAGAGGTAGTCCTCTTCCTTCCCCGGGGAGAGAGAATGTCAGATTCTTCCCCTTGGTTATCCTCCCTCGCGGAGGTGCTCATTCCCTCGATTGGAATAGGTAGCGATGGAGGCCCGCTTTCGGCCTCTTTATTCCCCCTTCATCTTCTTTTGAGGGCACCAGACAAGGTGCTGGCTCGAGCATCTTTTCCAGCACCGGATTGTCCAAGCCTTCAGGAAGGGGGGCCGGACACCGGATCATATTTGCCTTTGTTATCCAGTCCTGGTCAAAGAACGATTCTTCAGAATGATGTAATGATAAATAAAAGGACAGTGTGTTCGGCCATGGGATTACTTACTTGGGCAGCGGGGCGGTTGCAGCTCAGGCCCACATCCTCGGTAGTGTCCGGACACTCTATTTGGGTTCCGAAGAACGATTTTACATCTCCTTGTGCGTCATGCCAAGGAAATTCTGAATAGTGCATGGTCCTTCCGGGTTGAATTCCTACATGCGGAGGGGCCGACGTTTGCAAGGCTGGGCTCGACGAACCAGCATAACTTGCATTACCATAACCAGACTAAAATCTCCCTCGAAGAGCTCTCGAATACGGCTCTGCAGTATTGGCACGTCCTTGGCTGGACCCCATCTCAGCCCCCTGCTGATCCATGACATCAGTTGTGGTGGAGGGCCCGAGCGAAGGGTGGGAGCAGGTACCCACTTGGCACTTCGGGGAGCTGTGACGTAAAACCACTCCTGTTGCCACAATCCAGACACCTCTGGAAAGGAACCCTTTGGCCATGGAGCATCAACAATTTTGCTTATTAGAGCACCTCCGCACGCTGCGTACTGCCCCTCGACCATCTTCGGCTTCACATTGAAGGTTTTGAGCCACAAGCCGAAGTGAGGGGTAATGCAGAGGAAGGCCTCACAAATGACAATAAATGACGAGATGTGAAGAAAGGGAATCTGGGGCCAGATCATGAAAATCTAGCCCATAATAGAACATAAAACCCCTAACAAAGGGATCCAGAGCGAGGCCTAGCCCTCGGAGGAAGTGAGAGATGAACACAACGCTCTCGTTGGGTTCGGGAGTAGGGACGACCTACCCTCGGGCGGGCAGCCTATGTGAAATTTCGGCGGTCAGATATCTGGCCTCCCTCAACTGCTTGATGTCTTCCTCCATGACGGAGGAAGGCATCCACCAGCCTTGAAGGCTGGATCCAGACATGATTGAAGGTCGGAAGCACCTGACCTAGGCTTTGGGAGTTAGAACTCGAGGCGGTGGAAGGATTCGATTGAGCACGGGAGAAAAAAAAGAAAAAGCCTTGTCCCTTTATAAAGGGGATGAATATCAGGCGTCGTCCTCGTGGCTGTTCGAGACATACCTAAAATCTAGGAGTCATACCAATAGGCACGGTTGGGTTACCCATGTTTGTATTGATGAGAATCCCGTGATAAGGGGAACACGATCTCTGCTTTGACAAGACGTGTCAAGAAACCACCTCGCGTTATGTGCGGGGCTGGTTAAAGAAAAACGGTTCAAATAATTACCGGGCCATGGCATGATGTCGTGCTGCCAAAACGTGTCAGCAGATTAGATTTGTGGAAATATTATTCTCTCTACGGTAGTATGTGGAACTTATTTTGCAGGGTCGGACACTATCCTTCTATTCAAACTCTTCCGTGGTATATTTGTAGGAGGAACCCGCCTTGCAATGCCGAAGACAACACTGCGTGCCGGACTCATCGTCATTGAAGCCTGGTTCAGGGGCTACTGAGGGAGTCCTGGAATTGGGGGTCTCCGGATAGCCGGACTATATCCTTTGGCCGGACTGTTGGACTATGAAGATACGAGATTCAAGACTTCGTCCCGCGTCCGGATGGGACTCTACTTGGCGTGGAAGGCAAGTAGGCAATACGGATATGCATACCTCCTCCTTTGTAACCGACCTTGTGTAACCCTAGCCTCCTCCGGTGTCTATATAAACCAGAGGGTTTTAGTCCATAGGGCAACCGACAATCATACCATAGGCTAGCTTCTAGGGTTTAGCCTCTCTGATCTCGTGGTAGATCAACTCTTGTACTACTCATATTATCAAGAATAATCAAGCAGGACGTAGGGTTTTACCTCCATCAAGAGGGCCCGAACCTGGGTAAAACATCGTGTCCCCTGCCTCCTGTTACCATCCACCTTAGACGCACAGTTCGGGACACCCTACTCGAGATCCGCCGGTTTTGACACCGACACCCCGGTTATTGTTCGGCGTTAGTAGAGGTCAAGCTGTTAACACTTCGACCAATGTTATGAAAGGCCCGTAGTTTAAGATGGGGTGACCCCCATCGAACTATAGTTTAATTAACACAGTCATCGGATCACTAACTAGTTTACACTTATTGTGACAGTCAGTTTTCGGCTTTCTCCACTGAGGCACTTAACCAGTCAAACCGGAAGCACAATCGCAGTGGTTCTCCCTTTACCCTTACCCGAACAATCGGGAACGTAAGGCTAAGCATGGGAGACGGACAACCCAACTATTGAACAAAGACACAATTCAAACCGATGCATATAAAGCAATATCCGATAACATTTTGTCGAGGAGTCTATGGAGTACCTTGGCTTTTGGTGGGTTCGGCTTTAGTCGCAGCCCCGCCTTTATATTGCCGAAGCTTTGAAGGTGTCCAGCGTTGCGCTGCAAGACTCATGCTGGAAACACACAAATAAGTTTAAAAGTTGTAACGCCCCGAGACCGATGTGCCAGGTGTCTTCTAGTTATTCACTGTTGTTGCCTTATCATTGCTTGCGTGTCATGCATTTCATATCATGTCATCATGTGCATTTCATTTGTATAAATGTTCATCTCATGCATCCGAGCATTTTTCCCGTTGTCTGTTTTGCAATCCGGCGCTCCCATGTCCTCCGGTGTCCCTTTCTACCTCGTTTCATGTGCAGGGTGTCAAACATTCTCGGATTGGACCGATACTTGTCATGTGGCCTTGGTTCACCACCGGTAGACTGCCTGTCAAGTTTCGTGCCATTTGGACTTCGTTTGATACTCCAACGGTTAACCGAGGGACCGAAAAGGCCTCGTGTGTGTTGCAGCCCAACACCCCTCCAAAGTGGCCCAAAACCCACCTAAACCTCCTCCATCACGTAGGCCGTTCAATCACGATCTCGTGGCCGCAAACCGTGCTCGATCACAATCACGATCGCGTGGCCACAAACCGTGGCCGGATGTGCCATTTCCTCCCACGCGGCCACTGAGGGCTTGCCACGTGTCCTCGGCCGGCCTCCTCCGCCGCGGCCCGCGGCAGCCCAGGGCGGGCCCTCTCCACTTTGTGACCAGGCCGCGCCCCCGCCACCCGCAGCCTGCGTGCCTCGCCGCCCGCTGGCTCGCGCTGCCGCCCGGAGCCGCACGCGGCAGCCGCCGACAGCGCCGACCGCCGCCACGCCTTCGCCTCCTTGTCGCCTCGCCGCGGGAGACGCCGCCCCACCGTCCGGCGCCTCCTCGTCGCCACAGCGCCCCGGATCCGGCCGTCTCCCTTCTCCGGCGAGCTTCTCCACTCCGGCCTCCTCTTCTTCTCCGGTGAACAGGAATTCCGGCGACCTCGACATCCATGCCCGATCCAGATCCGATCTGTGATTCAGTTGACTTTTGCACCCTAACCCTAATTTTTTTTGCATAGTTCATCATGGCATAATTTCATCACTGTTGCTCCGATTCGTGCGTGTAGCATATCGAAATGTTCTTCTCGACGAATACTCCATTTCATCTCAGTGCATCATGTTCATTTGAGCTCATCTTGATGCCCTAAATGTTGTTCGAAGAGTGCTAGTTTCTGTTAGTTTCAGATCCTTAACAGGATTTGGACATTTGTCATTTTTGCCATGATTAATGTGTGCATGCTATGATCTTGAGCCCTACATGTGTTTTGAAGTATGCCATTCCATCTTTATAGGGGTGTATGCCATGTATTTTTGTGATCTCTATGGTGACTAGCACAAGCATGCAAAGTAGCTCTCGTAATGTTGCTGATTTCAGAGACTTAGAAATCTTCTAAGTCCTTTTACTGTTGTAATTTTTATGCCATGTATTCATGTTGCTATTGAGTGATCCATGCCTCTTTTGAGCATGATCAGTAAGGATGTTTTGTAGATATTGTTGTGATCTATCCATCCATGTCTTTGTTTGCAATTATGGATCACCCTAGATCGACTCAATCGGGCTCTACTTTTGCTATAAAATGTTCCTGGCAGAATGTTTACATGTTAAGCATTTTTGCCGAGGTTGTTGTAGTTGATCCATGCATGCTATGAGGTTGTTCTTGCCATGTTTAGCTTCCGTTCCATGTCTACTTGCTGGGTGTATGCTTAGTTTGTCATGCTATGCCTTGTGATGAGTGCATCGAGCTCGTTAACATGCCTACTTAATATCTGTTTTGCCATGTTCCAGTTTTCTGCTAAGTCTGAATCTGTTAACGATAATTGCTATGTTCACATGGTTGCCATTGTATTTTCTGATCCCTTTTGGCTTATGGTCAGTAAGGGACTTTTGTTGTATGCTTTGATTAGCTTCATGCCATGCCTTGCTTTGCCACGATATGTTCCTGTAGCATGTTGTTATCCTGCTCTAAACATTGCTTCCTGATGATAAATTCCTGACATGTTATTAATTTCACTAAGTCTGTAACCTGTTATCTTTTGCACTTTTGCCATGCTTGTTTGAACCTGTTATTGAGTGAATTCGCCGTAGCTCAGTGTTCATCTTTTGTCAAGCATCTTGAGTGGATCCTTGCCATGTATTTTGTTTCTATGTTAGAGTGTTGTAGCTTGTTGTTCTTGATGCATTTAGGTGGCCTCGTGCTGTTAATCGCAGACCGGTGCCATATTTGTTTTGCTTACCATTTGCAAACCGTGCATCCGATTCTGGTGTTCTTTATATCGATTTCGACCGAAATTAACTCATCTTTCCAGTAGAACTCTTGGTTTTCCAAGTTGAGGCCAGGTTCAATCTTTAATCATGTTGCTTGTGCATTGCACTGTGGTTGATGGTGTCTCCCTCTGCTTGTGTTCTTGCTTTGGGTAGAGCCGGGAGACGAGTTCGTGTTCGAGGAAGCCGTTGAGTTCGTTTTCGAGGATCAAGCTTTCGTCTTCTCGTAGAACTTTGCAGGCAAGATGATCATACCCTCGAAATCACTTCTATCTTTGCTTGCTAGATGCTCGCTCTATTGCTATACCTATGCTGCGATACCTACCACTTGCTTATCATGCCTCCCATATTGCCATGTCAAGCCTCTAACCCACCTTGTCCTAGCAAACCATTGTTTGGCTATGTTACCGCTTTGCTCAGCCCCTCTTATAGCGTTGTTAGTTGCAGGTGAAGATTGGATTTTGTTCCTTGTTGGAACATGGATTTGTTGGGATATCACAATATCTCTTATTTTAAATTAATGCATCTATATACTTGGTAAAGGGTGGAAGGCTCGGCCTTATGCCTGGTGTTTTGTTCCAATCTTGCCGCCCTAGTTTTCGTCATACCGGTGTTATGTTCCTTGATTTTGCGTTCCTTACACGGTTGGGTTATAATGGGAACCCCTTGACAGTTTGCCTTGAATAAAACTCCTCCAGCAAGGCCCAACCTTGGTTTTACCATTTTCCACCTAGCCTTTTCCCTTGGGAGTCGCGCATCCCGAGGGTCATCCTATTTTAACCCCCCCGGGCCAGTGCTTGTCTAAGTGTTGGTCCGAAACAGAGCCACTTGCGGTGCCACCTCGGGGAAACTTGAGGGCTGGTTTTAGCTGTACGTAGTGTTCATCCGGTGTTGCCCTGAGAACGAGATATGTGCAGCTCCTATCGGGATGTCGGCGCAACGGGCGGTCTTGCTAGACTTGTTTTACCATTGTCGAGATGTCTTGTAACCGGGATTCCGAGCCTGATCGGGTCTTCCTGGGAGAAGGAATATCCTTCGTTGACCGTGAGAGCTTGTGATGGGCTAAGTTGGGACACCCCTGCAGGGTTTTGAAATTTCGAAAGCCGTGCCCGCGGTTATGGGCAGATGGGAAATTGTTAATGTTCGGTTGTAGAAAACCTAAAGCTTAACTTAATTAAAATACATCAACCGCGTGTGTAGCCGTGATGGTCTCTTCTCGGCGGGGTCCGGGAAGTGATCATGGTGTTGGAGTTATGCTTGAACGTAGGTTGTTCTAGGATCACTTCTTGATCATAGTTTATCGACCATGCCTTTGCCTTCTATTCTCACTCTCATTTGCGTATGTTAGCCACCATATATTCTAGTGCTTGATGCAGCTCCACCTCATACCTTTTACCCTACCTATAAGCTTAAATAGTCTTGATCACGAGGGTGTGAGATTGCTGAGTCCCCGTGACTCACCAGATTACTTCCAAACCCAGTTTGCAGGTGCCGTTGTTACCAAGCAGGTTACGCAACCGAGATCAAGGAGGAGCTCGATGAAGACCATGTTTGTTATGTTGTTTTTCCATTTCAAGTTGATTAGTAGTGGAGCCCAGTTGGGGCGATCAGGGATCTGTAGCATTAGAGGTAGTCTTCTTTTATTTTGGTTCCGTAGCCGGACCTTGATTGTATCTGGACGATGTAATGCTTTATTCATGTATTGTGTGAAGTGGCGATTGTAAGCCAACTATGTATCCTTTTCCTTATTCATTACATGGGTTGTGTGAAGATTACCTCTCTTGCGAGATTGCCTTCAATGCGGTTATGCCTCTAAGTCGTGCTTCGACACGTGGGAGATATAGCCGCATCGAGGGTGTTACAAAACTGCCATAAGCTTGGAAAACCAAAAAAAAATCAGTAAAAACTTTATATCCGTACTAAATCAAGTTTTTGGTGCCAATTCGAAAAATTGGTCTTAAAATAAACTTTTCCTTCCATCGTGCTTTAACATGACACATCCGATCTCTAAACCTAATGTTAGTCAGCCTTCGGCTTTCACATCCATATCCCAAAGGCGGAGTACTTCTCAGAGGCCAATTTAGTGAAGGAAACTCAAGGGGCATTAGAGAGAAACCAGGCTATCCAGCTATGGACCAAACACTCGAGTTTGAAAAGGAGTGTTTATAAAAAGACTTTGCAACGACTTAATTTTTTAATTATAAAACAACTTATATAAATTTAAGAACCCCCGGTTAACCTAGGCGGAGAAAGTTGTTTTTAGCAGACACTGTTTAGACAAACAAGTCTTTTTAAACACAAATATAATGCTTGGACGAACCAAACAGAAATTAAAAATTAAAAAAGTTGAGCATTAAAGTAACTTAGCTGGTTAATGTCCTCGGCATTGATGACGCGAGCCAAGCCTGTGGTGGGTCGAGGTCCCAACCCCCAAGCCGGTCCCAAGGTGGTCGAGCTTGCGTCAAGACGAACTAACGGCACAACCCTACCGATGTAGTTTAGGTGAAGCTCCCGGTCCAGCCGAGGTAACACGGCAGGTCGGCATGGCTATGTTGGAGGGATGATGACATCGACATGTCAAGGTGGTGACGCTAACTAGTCGATTTACCTATGCACCAAATAAAATAGCGCAAGCCGACAGTAATAATAAACTTCTACTTAATTAACTGGAGTGAAGTAGATAATGAAATAAATATGTCCTAAGCGCTGAGGTCGGAAGTGGCGGCGCAGAGAAGCTGGCATAGGGACACGCGCCAAGAGAAAACCCACAGCTTAGTCGATGGAGGCGAGATGGCGATGTCGTCTTGCCGAGGGCATGGGGTAGTGTAGGTCGATTATCTACATGCATGAAATAGCACAAGCAAGATAATAAATAATAAATAAATAAATATTCTTTACAAAATTATGTTTGAGAAATAAATTATTGAATGAGATGTGGCCTGGCGCGAGGCCGATGTCGACACAGGGCGTCGACGCGATCAGGTGTGAGAATCTGAATTCACAGGGTGGTCGGAGTTTCAGATGCGGTGTTCGTCGGACGACGGATATAGAGCTTGACTGGACCGTCACATAGGACATACGCTCCCTATTATGCAATAGTGCAAACCGACAAAAAATATGATGGTACAAATAACTTATATTGTACGTAACTATTATGAAAAAATAGCACCTGATGTTTTGTGAGGCAATCAATCCAAATCAAATAAGGCCCAGGAGGTCTAGCATCTCAGGCAAGTACACTACAAAAAAGACACATCCGTGACATTTTGGGCCGAATGAAAAAAAATTGGTCATGCTTATCACACTTCTATGACGATAATTGTGACAAAACCTGATATCATCATAGATGTTGTGGGCTCCTACTTCTATGACCAAAAATCATGACAGAAAATGGGCTTTTCATCCTGGGCGCGCCAGAGACGCCGCTGCATGACATTCTTTGGGCCGTCCATGACGGAAAAACCATGGTAGAAGCGAGCGCGAGGAAAATATCCGGGGAGTTCCCGGTTACGATGGGTGGTCGAGGGCCGAGCGATGCGTGCTTCTCTTGTACATACGCGTGTGTGTGACGCATTGCGCTCTAATGAACACAAGTGAGGCGTTGGGCTCTAACTGAACCCGAGCGATTATACTGCAGGCTACGCGTTACTAAACCTGAGCGGTCGATCGATGGCTGTTAACTGAACCTGATCGAGCGATTCCTTCGCAACTGCTGCTAACTGAAGCCGATCAAACCTGGTTTCTCTTGATGAACAGTGAGCGTTGTTGGGGGGGTTGGATGAACAGTTCTTAGTGGGGGTGGATGAAGATGACCCCGTGGTAGTAGAGGCTGAAAGTGCATTATATCGACTAGAGGGGGGTGAATAGGCAATTTTTACAAATTCGTCACCGAGGAATTTCAGTGTGAGGAAATTCCTAAGCAACGAACTACTTAGCAGCGGAATAAGTACTAAGATGCAAGCATAACAGAGTAGTAGCATAGTCATCATGAAGAAATGAAAACAAGCACAGAGTACAAGTAGCGTAAACAGAAGATAAGCAGGCTAAGGACAAACTGACTGAAGAAATTAAACTGAGGAAATTGAGAAAGTCTTCAGTCAAAGTCTTCAAACAGTAACAATCAGGTACAACAACACAGTCATGAGGAAATGAAAGGGTTGAAAAAATAGAATCAGTTAGCTTGGTGAAGACAATGATTTGGTAGACTAGTTCCAACTTCTGTGATAGTTTTATGTCTGGTTGGAGCGGCTAGGTATTTAAACCGGAGGACACACAGTCCCAAACACACAGTTCTCACCGTATTTTCCTTGATCTAAGATCACACAGACCTAGCCCAATCATTTGTGGTAAGTCTTCAAGTGACTTCCAAACCTTCACAAACTCGGTCACTCAGCGATCCACAATTTCCTCCTGGATTCTCTAAGACCATGACGCCTAACCGTCTGAAGGATACACAGTCCTCAAAGGTAATAAGCATCAGTTCCACACAGGAACAATCTCTTTAGTGTTTCTCAATCACTTTGGGTTTGTAGGTGTTTGGTTTGGGGTTTTGGGTTTTTCCTCAATTGATGATTTTTGCTCAAAGTCCTCTGAGGATGGGATGCTCTCAATGACAAGTGTCAGTTTCTCGTGGAGCAGCCAACTAGCTAGTGGTTATAGGGGGCGGCTATTTATAGCCTAGCGAGTAGCCCGGCATGATAACACATAAATGCCCTTCAATGATATGACCGTTTGGTGGGTAGATATTTTGGGACAGTTGGCGCATAGCACAACAACGGTTGGAAATTTGACTATCAAATTCCTCGGGGCTATCATGTTCCTGACTTGTAGGCAATCCGCACTGGCAAATTCCTAACTCCTCGGTCAAAACAAATTCCTCAGAGACCAGAATAAATTTGTCTCTATCGCTGAAGAAATTGACTGAACTGTATGAGATTTCCAATGGCTTCACTCGAAGGGATTGGTAGGTGTAGGATTTCGAGATGAGCATCACTTGGAAACTTTTCCTTAGTGTTTCCTCGACCCCCTTTAATAGTACCATGTTTCCTATGACTCAGAAAAGAGAAAATGAAACTACGAAAACAAAAGTCTATGAGTACTTTTTTGTTGTGCTTGCCTAGACGTGTTTTCTGTTCATCTATCATAATTGTTAATGTGTTTTAGTTGTTTGAACCTAGGGTTTGATTTACTTGGTTTTTGTATTGTTGTATGATTCTGTACTTGCTAACTATGTAATTTCTCCTCTGTTTTTTGTAGGTTCATCTAGGGTTTGGAGTGCCATTCATCAAGTGGGTTGTGTTGTCATGGCTTCAAAGGCTTCTCTGGGTATTTTAATGTAGTTGCATCTTGTATTTTAAGTTGAAGTTTTGTTATATATGTCAGCCCATATCTTCACTTGGTTTTCTTGTTGGACTGCCCATTCTTAAAAGTGTGGACTTCTAGCAGAGGTGATGTGTAAGCATTTTACCCTTAGTTTTTTATTTGTTGAATTGCTGGTGAACTATGTCACCAAGTGTTGTTGGACTTCCCAAATGTTTTCAAATTTATAGTGTATATCTTTTCTTTTTTTGTTTGATCATTTTCATGGTATTGGTATTTAGTTTTCCTGTGAAAAAGTATTTCTGCTCATGCTACATCTTTTTACGTGCTACTTGGTTGGTTCAGATAGTTGAACTGCTGGTTTTAAACATTGCTTGTTTGTAATGAAATGTGGTTAAGCTTCTATTCTGTGCATTTGTTTTACTACTTTGTTATATATTGTTGAACTTATGTACATTCATCTCATTTGTAGTAACCACTCTGGTGTAGATTGTTCTATATTTAGAATGTAAATTGTTCATTGTTCATTGTGTTTACTGCTTTGTTAGGTATTGTTGAACTTGTGGATATTGTACATTGATGTAAAAGTAGGACTCCCTTTGGTGTAGGATTGTGGATTAGAACTCAACTGCCTTTTTACTTGCATTTTTTGTAGTTGGTGATGAATTGAATAGTTCTAAAAAAATGCCTGTGACCAAGATGGAGCTTCAAATGTTAATACTGATGCTCCATTATTTGATGCGACTAAATCACCCATTTTTCCTTTGACTATGATTGCTGAGGTTGCTTCATGCCTTGAGAATATTTGAAGCCCCGAGGATCTTGCTTCTGCAGCTCTTGCTTCACCTAGTATGTGCAACTCCTTTTCTTTTCATTTTAAATTCTCGAGCCATGTTTTTTTTAACTTGTTCCCGTCGGTGTTTTTGACTTTGTTCCTGATTTTTTTATTTTTTTCTTTGCTTTTTTGTGTTCTTGCATATGTGTCCACAGAGGAGGAAGCTGTGAACACCATCAACGATGTTCTATCTGAGTTGGATTTATCAAGAAACACTGCTGCTGCTGAGCAGGGTGCTCCGTCAGTCGAAGGTTGTGATTCCGTTCTGGATCCTTTGGGCTCTCTTCAGGTGTCAGAGAAGCAGTCACAGTCTGTTGATGGCGCTAAACCTATCACGCAAGCTGAGGATGTGCCTCTTCAGCTTCTTTTGGAGGACCAACGCAAGAGGAAGAAGCAAGAAGATTTTGAGAAGAAGATGGCAGCCCGTCTTCAGAAAGGTTCTGATGTTCCTAAATCTGTTGATGTTGCTGAGCTCACGGTTGGGCATTGCTCTATTGCTGAGGAAGACGTGTCGTGTGGCACTGATGGCACGGTTGTCCCTGTTAAGAAGAAAATTAAGAAGACCGCTGTGAGGAAGCATTTAGTTGGTGAAGTTAGTCCTCAGAGGAGCCCACGTGTTTCAAGGCCTGCAGAACTTGTTAAACATGAAGGGCTAGGCCTCGGTGGTATGCCACGCCGTAGTCCTCATGTGCTTGCCACTACCGCGCCTACACCTTCTCTGCTTGGTACTGGTGCATCTGGTAAGGGGAAGAAATGCAGCGTCAAGCGAAAGGTTGCACCTACAAAGGTTAACAAGGGTGAGAAGAAGCGTTCTTGTGTTAATCTAGAGGACAAGGATGATGTTGATTTCAATGCTGATGACGAGGACGACGACGATGATGATGCTGCCACTAATCAGGTATGAATGTGTCATGTTTACCGCTTTTTAGAGCATTTGTCGCTATTGTTGTAGTTTTTGTTTTTTTAGCACTGCCTTGGCATACATAGCTGACCTTCTGCTCCATATAGATGGATAAATTAGCCGATCTGCTTTGCTTTTATGGTATTACTGCCTTTGTGTACATAGTTGGACTTCTGGATATTTACATGAAGAAATTAGCTTAACTTGTTGGTATACATGTTGTATTACTGCCTTGGTGTACATGGTTGAATTTCTTGAAGAGCTTCGTCAGAGCACTTCCCACCTGCGGACTAGCTTTGTGCTGTTCAAGGAAATGTAGGATGCTCGTTGCAAGCCTTTTGTAACGCCCCAAGACCATTGCGCCAGGTGTCTTCCAGTATTTCGCTGTGGTTGCCTCATCATTTGCTTGCGTGTCATGCATTTCATATCATGTCATCATGTGCATCGCATTTGCATACATGTTCGTCTCATGCATCCGAGCATTTTCCCCGTTGTCCGTTTTGCATTCCGGCGCTCCTATGTCCTCCGGTGTCCCCTTTTTCCTCTTTTCGTGTGCTGGTGTTAAACGTTTTCGGATTGGACCAAGACTTTCCAACCGGCCTTGGTTTACTACCGGTAGACCGCCTGTCAAGTTTTGTGCCATTTGCACTTCGTTTGATACTCCAACGGTTAACCGAGGAACCGAGAAGGCCTCGTGTGTGTTGCAGCCCAACACCTCTCCAAAGTAGCCCAAAACCCACCTAAACCCTCTCCATCATCTAGGTCGTTCGATCATGATCGCGTGGCCGCAAACCACACCTCATTTGGACTCTCCTAGCTCCCTCTACCTATATATATGTGATCCCCTCCAAAATTCACGGTACAAACCCTACCCTAACCTTCCCCGCCGCCGACGGACATTTCATCCCGCGGCGCTAGACATGTGCGCCGCCACCGCCACCTCACTCCGGCGAATCACGTCGCGACACCTCAGCATCACCGCCTCCCGCGCCCAATCCGGCAGCGCCACTTGTCAGGCCGCCGCGCCTCCTCTCTCCCGCACCCGCCGCTGCCCGCTGAGGCCCGGGTCGGGCCCTCCCCGGCCCGCCCCCGAGCGCCACCTGTGCCCGCGCCGCCGCCGCGCCGGGTCCGTCCTTTGCCGCCGCCTCGCCGCGCCGGCTGGCCGCGCCGCCCTGCTCGCTCGCCAGACCACCTCGCTACCCCATTCGCCGCGAGCTCCCGCGGGAGTGCTTCGCCGTTGCCGCGCCGGTCGCCTTCCGCTGCCGCCGCCTCGCTGGCGTTGTCCAACTGCGCCACCCCGTGCCGCTCACCGGAGCTCCGCCGCCCGGAGCCGCCCCTCGCAGGAACCCGTCTCCGGCCAGATGCGGGGAGTGGGATGAGATCCACCACTCCCCTGATCCAAATGCTCCGTCCCGATCCGGATCCACCCCGTCCCGTTGACTTCTCGGAGGTCTAATTTTCGACTAAGTCCCCATCATTTTATGCATACTTCATCGCATCATAACATCATCACCGTTGCTCCGATTCGTGTGTGTAGCATATCAAATTGTTCGTCTCGACGAGTACTTCATTTCATTCCATTGCACCATGTTCATTTGAGCTCACCTTGATGCCCTAAATGTTGTTGGAAGAGTAATAGTTTCTGTTAGTTTCAGATTCATATCAGTAATTGGACATTTGTCATTTTTTGCCATGATTAATGTGTGCCTCCTATGAACTTGAGCTATACATGAGTTTTGAAGTATTCCATGCCATATTTACAGGGGTGTATGCCATGTATTTTCGTGATCTCTATGGTGACTAGCACAAGAATGCAAAGTAGCTCTTGTAATGTTGCTGATTTCAGGGACTTAGAAATCTTCTAAGTCTTTGTCCTGTCAATATATTTATGCCATGTATTCATGTTGCTACCGAGTGATCCATGCTTATTTTGTGCATGACCAGTAAGGATTTTTATAGATATTTTGGTGCTCTATCCATCCATGTCTTTGTTTGCAATTATGGAGCACCCTAGCTTGAGTCAATCGAGCTATACTTTTGCTATAAAATGTTCCTGGCAGAATGTTTACGTGTTAAGCATTTTTTCCGAGGTTGTTGTAGTTGATCCATACATGCTATGTTGTTGCTCTTGCCATGTTTAGCTTCCATGCCATGTCTACCTGCTGGGTGTATGCTCAGTTTGTCATGCAATGCCTTGTGGTGAGTGCATCGAGCTTGTAAACATGCCTAATCAATATCTGTTTTGCCATGTTCCAGTTTTCTGCTAAGTCTGAATCTATTAACGAAACTTGCTATGTTTACATGGTTGCCATTGTATTTTCTGATCCCTTTTGGCTTATGGTCAGTAAGGGACTTTTGTTGTATGCTTTGAGTAGCTTCATGCCATGCCTTGCTTTGCCATGATTTGTTCCTGTAGCATGTTGTTATCTTGCTCTAAACATTGCTTCTTGATGTTAAATTCCTGACATGTTGTTATTTTCTCTAAGTCTGTAACGTGTAATCTTTTGCACTTTTGCCATGCTTGTTTGAACCTGCTATTGAGTGAATTAGCCGTAGCTCAGTGTTCATCTTTTGTGAAGCATCTTGAGTGGATCCATGCCATGTATTTTGTTGCCATGATAGAGTGCAGTAAGTTGTTGTTCTTGATGCATTTAGATGGTATCGTGCTGTTAATCACAGTTCGGTGCCATATTTGTTTTGCTTGTCATTTGCAAACCGTGCATCCGATTCCGGTGATCTTTATATCGATTTCGACTGAAATCAACTCACCTTTCCAGTGGAACTCTTGGTTTTCCAAGTTGAGGCCAGGTTCAATCATTCATTTCCAAATCATGCATATGCATCGCATATCACATCCCGCATATCATGCCATGTTTTGCATCATGTTGTTTGTGCATTCCACGTGGTTGATTGTGGTTCCTTTTGTTTGCGTTCTTGCCTTGGGTAGAGCCGGGAGACGAGTCCGTGTTCGAGGAGCCCATTGAGTATGTTTACGAGGATCAAGCTTTCGTCTTCTCGGAGAACTTTGCAGGCAAGATGACCATACCCTCGAAATCACTTCTTCTTTGCTTGCTAGTTGCTCGCTCTTTTGCTATGCCTATGCTGCGATACCTACCACTTTCTATATCATGTCTCCCATATTGCCATGTCAACCTCTAACCCACCTTGTCCTAGCAAACCGTTGTTTGGCTATGTTACCACTTTGATCAGCCCCTCTTATAGCATTGTTAGTTGCAGGTGAAGATTGGAGTTTGTTCCTTGTTGGAACTTGATTTTTTGTTGGGATATCACAATATATCTTATTTACTTAATGCATCTATATACTTGGTAAAGGGTGGAAGGCTCGGCCTTATGCCTGGTGTTTTGTTACACTCTTGCCGCCCTAGTTTCCGTCATACCGGTGTTATGTTCCTTGATTTTGCGTTCCTTACGTGGTTGGGTTATAACGGGAACCCCTTGACAGTTCGCCTTGAATAAAACTCCTCCAGCAAGGCCCAACCTTGGTTTTACCATTTGCCACCTAGCCTTTTTCCCTTGGGTCGGCCAACCCAAGGGTCATCTTTATTTTAACCCCCCGGGCTAGTGCTCCTCTGAGTGTTGGTCCAAACTAGAGTCCTTTGGAGCGCCCCCACGGGGAAACTCGAGGTTTGGTTTTAGCTGTATGGAGCGCTCATCCGGTGTGCCCTAAGAACGAGATATGTGCAGCTCTTATCGGGATTTGTCGGCACATTCGGGCGGCTTTGCTCGTCTTGTTTTACCGTTGTCGAAATGTCGTGTAACCGGGATTCCGAGCCTGATCGGGTCTTCCTGGGAGAAGGAATATCCTTCGTTGACCGTGAGAGCTTGTGATGGGCTAAGTTGGGACACCCCTGTAGGGACTTGATCTTTCGAGAGTCGTGCCCGTGGTTATGGGCAGATGGGAATTTGTTAATGTCCGGTTGTAGAAAACTTGAAACTTATCTTAATTAAAATGCATCAACCGCGTGTGTAGCCGTGATGGTATCTTTCCGGTGGAGTCCGGGAAGTGAACATGGTGTTGGAGTTATGCTTGACGTAGGTTGTTCTAGGATCACTTCTTGATCATAGATTCTCGAACGTGCTTTGCCTTCTCTTCTCGCTCTCATTTGCGTATGTTAGCCACCATATATGCTAGTGCTTGCTGCAGCTCCGCCTCATACCTTTTCCCTACCCATAAGCTTAAATAGTCTTGATCACGAGGGTGTGAGATTGCTGAGTCCTCGTGACTCACAGATTACTTCCAAACCCATATTGCAGGTGCCGATGATACCGTGCAGGTGACTCTACCAAGCTCAAGGAGGAGCCTGATGAAGATCGTGATTCTTTATGTTGTTCCGTTTCCAGTTGATCAGTAGTGGAGCCTTGTTGGGTCGATCGGGGATCTGTAGCATTAGGGGTAGTCTTCTTTCATTTTGGTTCCGTAGTCGGACCTTGATTGTATCTATTGATGTAATGCTTTATTCATGTATTGTGTGAAGTGGCGATTGTAAGCCAACTATGTATCCCTTTCCTTATTCATTACATGGGTTGTGTGAAGATTACCTCTCTTGCAACATTGCTTACAATGCGGTTATGCCTCTAAGTCGTGCTTCGACACGTGGGAGATATAGCCGCATCGTGGGCATTACACCTTTTGAAGATGAGGCAAGTGTTGTTGTGAGACAGATTCAGAGGCAGGATTCTGTTCGTTTGGGTCATGAAGGAGGACATGTGGATCATACCGAAGAGGTTTGTTTATGTTGGCTTTTGATATTTCTTTGCACTAAGGTCCATTGTTATCTTTCAGTTATTACTGTTTGTAGTCATAGGCAACCCTTATTGATTTCATGTGTCGTAAACTTTTTCTTTTTAGTACTAGTGTTTCCTAGGTGACCTTCTCTATTTATAGAACCTAAACTTCAAGTGCTATAGCACATGAACTTCTATGACTGGCCCTTTTTGTTCCCTTTTGTATCTTAGAGTAGTTTGATATCAGACCTGCTATGTTTACTGTATTTGGACTTCCATTATGTGTCAGTCGTGATAGCTGACCTTCTCTGATTATGTGATGTGAACTTCTGCTGATTAGGTATTTGTTTTCTGCATGATTTTTTTGTAGGCTGTTGATGCTGGTGCTAGGGTTGAGGAGGATGTTTGACGTGTGCATGAAGCTGCCCCTGTGCACGAACCTGCTCCCGCTAGTGATGTATTAGTTGATGAGGTTCATGGCAGTGAAAATAAGGTACCATTTTTCTTGTCCATTTGTCTCATTTTTTATTTTACTTGTTTGTGCATTTTATCACTATGTGGCCCTTTGTAATGACTTTCTGTTCTTGCCGCAGAATGATGATGCTAGTGTTCCTCCAGAGAAGGTTGCAAACAAGTCCGTGTCAGGCACCGGCTGCTCCGATGGGGTGGACCCGACTGAACCATAGTCGTCGATTGGCGCCGAGGTTTCTGATGCTGAGCAGGGAAAGACGGCTGTCGGCGTTCTGGGAACGGGGGTCCCCAGACTTGCCTGCCTGCGGCCTGCAGCGTGGCTCAAAGGGGGGCCCAGCGCGGCCCATCTTCACCAACACAAACCCAGGACCCTCGCGAGGGGCCAAGCCTCACGGGGAGAACAATGCAGAGCTTCCTCAGGCGCGGCCTTGTCAGGATGGCTCACGAGGAGGCGGAGAGATCAAGGCGGGGTACCTCACGAGGTGCCCGTGACGCAAGCCATGACGACCGGGGGCGCCAGGCGGGTGCCAGCCCGCGTAGCGTCCTCCCTTCCTCTTTGGTGCAAAGGGGGCAAGCGCAGCCGCGGAGTACCGAGGCATCAGGCAAAGGTTACCATTTCGGTGCAACGAGACCAAGACCAGGAGGACTACGAGATGGAGGTCACCATGGAGCCCAAGACGGCGTCATCACCAGAGCTTTGCGCAGGCGAAGACTACCTTTGTGAGGATAGTTGATACTAGCTGTCCCCCTTCAAATTAGCCCGCCATTGTTGGCTCCCTTCCCACTCGATATTTGGGAAGAGGACCAGGGCCTCTATAAATAGGACCAACCACCCACAGAGCAAAGGGACGAAGACAGACGGACAAGACGGAGAGTAGGCAGAGGTAGGGAAAGAGAGAGAGAGAAGATCAGAAAGAGAGAGAGGGAGAGAAAGGTGACTGAGCTCCTCCCAGTAGTTCATCACCCCAGCCAAGAACAGACCCTTGCGAGGCTGTTCTTCCTTGTATTGTTCATCATCATCAGCCCAAGAGGCAATCCACCACACCACACATTGGAGTAGGGTATTACACCACAACGGTGGCCCGAACCAGTATAAACCCTGTGTCTCTTGCGTTGTTCTTTCCTTAGTTAAGATCCTAGCAAGGCGGAGGGGTGCAGGTAGGTAGGAGGCGAAATCTCCGCGCGCACCCCAGTGTTCGAACCTCAAGGGTCTGCCGGAACCCGAAATCCGACATTTGGCGTGCCAGGTAGGGGTGCGCCGGGATTCGTCTTCCACCACCCCATTCTCCTCCGACCATCACGCCCATGTCTGACACTCGTCGGGCCCGCGCCGAGCGCCGGGCCACGCTCGCTTCCCGCGTCGCCCAGACGGCCCCTGTCGGCGGGCAACCTCGCCGTTCCCCGTCACCTGCCGTCAACGCCGCCACCGGCCCAGCGGGGGACGAGCATCAAGCGTCGTCCCAGCATCCGTCCGTGCGGCAAGACGGCCGCACCGCAACTCCGTCGCTCACCCCAGCTAGTTCTTCGTCCTGAGCGCTCCGCGCGCCCATGGAGGCTCGGGCTGCACTCATCGCGGCGAACGAGCTCCTGCGCTACCGTCCCGTCGACGATGTCTACGAAGAATGGCTCGACCGCGTCGCGGAGCTTGTTCGCGCCGCAAGGGGCTCTCCTGCGCCGTCCGTTCCGCTGCACCGCACCCCGCCCCACGCGGGCAGTGAAGCGCCGGCGGCGCCCCAGCCGCCTCCTCCTCAGGAAGGTGCCGTGGCTCCAAGGCGCGTGGCCCCTGGGCGGAACCCACTCCGTCAGGCGCCAGCGCAGCAAGAGCAGAGCTGCCAAGAAGTCCCTCGCCCGCAAGAAGCTGCCCGGGCTCTCCCTGCTCCAGCACGTCGCGACCATGCTCCTGCTCCAGCGCGTCAAGACCCCGCGCTGCTCCCAGTTGCAGCGCGTGGGGACATGCAAGACCAAGTTCCCCGTCATCCAAGGCCTTCCGTGGCTACAGCAGGCTGCCACGCCTTCACTGCTGAGCTACGCAACATTGCGCGGCCCGGCAAGTTCAAGCCAGACCTGCCTCCTCGCTATGACGGCACGGCTGACCCTGCGGAGTTCCTCTAGCTCTACGAGAAGGTCATGGCGAACTGGTTCCCCATGGCACTCAAGGACGGGGCCCGGACCTGGCTCCTGAACCTGGCTCCAGGCACAATCTCCTCCTGGAACGAGATGCGCACCCACTTCATCGCAAACTTCCAAGGCACTCGCGACCGGCCACCCGCCGTGAGCGACATGCGCCGCATCAAGCAACAGCCCGGGGAGACCCTGTAGAAGTACATCTAGCGCTTCAACAACGTGCGCCTCAAGATTCCCAAGGTGACTGAGGAGGCCATCATCTCGGCCTTCTCCGACGGTGTGCGCGACGTCAAGATGAAGGAGGAGCTGGCGATGCATGAAGACCTGTGCACTTCCCTGGAGCTGTTCAACCTGGCAACCAAGTGCGCCAGGGCTGAGGAAGGGCGTCTCTCCCTCCTCGAGCTACCTGCCGCAGACCCAGAAGAGAAGAAGCCCAAGGCCAAGGACGTGAAGCGCAAGGGGGCTGCCGTGCTCGCGGCAGAACCAGACACCAAGCGGGGCAGAGATCAGCCCAAACCTTCCAAGGGCAGCCGGTACTATGTGTACCACGACCTCCACACCCACAACACCAACGAATGTCAAGAGCTCCGAGCCGTGCAAGAAAGAAGGATCGGACGTCGCCCTGACCACAGTGACCGGGGCTACGGCCGAGGAGGAGGTAGGAACGCAGGACGCTGGGAAGACCGTGGCCCGCGCCAAGGGTTGCGCGATCAACCTCGCGAGGATCGCTGGCAAGACCCGCCTCGCGAGGGAGGCTGGAGAGATCAGCCTGGCGAGGGAGACTGGAGGGATCAGCCTTGCAAGGATCGCCCATAAGGCAATGCAGGCCTCCCACCCCTGCCGCCGCAGCCAAGGAGAAACGAGGACTGCCACCAGGACGAGGGGGCTGGGGGCTTCCAGGAGCCCCGCGCGATCGCCTGCATCCTGGGCGGGGCGCAAGCCCCAGCCTCTCAGCGCATCTTCAAGCAGTTCGCCCGCGAAGTGAACGCAGTCCTCCCCAGGCTCGAAGCCACGCGCCCTCTCAGGTGGTCGGCGTGTGCCATCATGTTCAGCTCAGCAGATCAACTCAAGTGTGCGTCTACAGCCGGAGTTCTCCCGATGCTTTGTTCCCCAATCATTAGCAACGTGGTGGTCACCAAGACCCTCCTCGATGGTGGTGCAGGGCTCAACGTCCTGTCCATGGAAACATTCAACAACCTCCAAGTGCCCTACAGCCAGCTTCAGCCAACCAAGCCTTTCTCCGGTATCACCGACGGCTCCACGGTCCTGATTGGGCAGGTCCACCTCCCCGTCACCTTCGGGGCACGCGGCAACTACCGCACCGAGCTCATCGACTTTGACGTCGCTCACATTCGCCTGCCGTACAACGCCATCCTTAGGTACCCAGCGCTGGCCAAGTTCATGGTCGTAACTCACCACGGCTACAACGTTTTCAAGATGCCAGGAAGCAGCAGAGTCATCACGGTGCCATGTGAAGAAAAGGACGCGGTGTGTTCCCTGGAACGAGCCTTTCAGGCCGCGTCACTGGAAGACTCGGATCGTGGAAGCAGGATGCCTCCCGAGACCGCCCCTAAGAAGAAGAAGACATCGTCCGGCCCGACCACTCAGGAGGCAGGCCCCTCTGGGCCCGTGCTTGCCCAGGGGGAACCTCCTTCCATCGCATAGGAAAGCGCGCCCGGCGCCCTCCTCAGGCAGGGCTCGGGGGCTCTCCCCTGGAGGGCCACCGACCTAGCCAGGGTCACGAGGGAGGCGCTTGGGCACCACCTGGAGGCGTGTTTCGAAGCAGGTTTCCCTCAAGAAGGAGCAAGGCAAGGAGACCCAGACCCCCAGGAGTTCGTCAGCAAGGCCATTCAAGAGCTACAGGAGTCAAGAGTCATGAAGGGCGGCCGCCGCCTACCCGCAGTGGCTCCCCATCCAGGCGAGGATGGTGGGCTGCACATCTGCGTCGACATACCAGGGCTCAACCGAGTCGCCTCTCTGGAGCGCCTCTGGCCCTCACGAGTGGGGCGCTGCGGAGGCCCACCCCACAACTACGTTCGCATGCCTCACGGCTTGCCGAACGCGGCTGACATGTACCAGCGCCTCATGAGGGGCATCACGGGGGCACGAGAGGCCAGGCGTTCCGCAGCCCTGGCAGGGATGGAGATGGCCCGTGAGGAGCCGCAAGCGCCTCCGGGGCCTCCCTAGGCCCCTGGGCCTGGGGGATCGTGAGGATCGGCTCCCGCAGCCCACCAAGCCTGCTACATCAATGCTCCTTCGTCTTCAACATCGTCAGGTGACATCTTTCGAGTTTTATTTCCAGCTGGGAGCGCCCCCAGGGCTGCATTATTCCCAGGCTGCGTGGGTCCGTCCCTGCGGCGTGTATCCCTTTTTATTCCATGTTAGCTTACCTTGTTGGGGGCACCCCTCGGGCCGCATGATCCCCAAGCCGCTCGGGCCAGGCCCAGCGGCATGTATCCCGTTTGCGTTTATTTCCGATTATGCGTTAGACCCACCATGCTTGATTATTTGATGCCGGTCCACGGCACCTCTTCTTCTCCATGTCGACCACTTGCACGTTAAAGGGGGGCACCTGAGCATCGTGACTCAGGGCTCTTACTGGCTCTCCAGCCCTCACCCTCTGGCCTTGTCCATGGCATCGCGACCTGGCATACCAGCGACGATTGAGACTAGCTCGAGGGCCGGGACCCGAGGACGTGGAGTGCCGACATTTAACCAAATTTGCATGGACACATCACAAGATAAGGCCCAGTGCCAGGCGCAACCCGCCTAGAGGTAGGGCCCCGTGAGTCCCGCGCTGGCTCACGGGTGCCCAGATACACCTCGCCAGGCCCTACCATGCCAGCCACATATCAGGGCGGGGCTGTACACGCCCCGGGGGCTCCTCCCAGAGGGGGGCCCCCTCCCACATACTAGTGGAAGCACCATGCTCCGTGCTGGCTGACGACACTGCCGAGGAGCGGCTATGCCCATACACATACGGTAGCACTATGCTCCGTGCTGGTGATAAACAACTGAGGGTGGCCCCCGGGCCGCACCAACCTCAGGGAGCCCAGAGCTCAGTGTCTAGCCTCATCGTAACACCTCCCCTCGGGAGTGCCGCGCGAGGGGGCTGGGCACGGGGGCTGCGCCTGGGTCACACCCAGACGCACGTCGCTCAGCCAGGTCCCCCCAGGCCTGGTTCGTCATGCGTCTCTCCCCGAGCGGAGCCAAGGTACGAAGGTCATTTGAGCGTCAAGGGGGACTCCTGAGCATCGCGACTCAGGAGCCTAACTGGTCACGTGGCCCCTCACTCCGTGGCCCCGTCCTGGTTTCCGGTCGGGACCATCACTGGGTGAGGCACGCGCGCGGCCGGGCCCTGCAGACATAGAACGGTAGATCCACCCGCATCACACCTTCCTACTTGCTATTCGTGCGCCAAGGGGGACTCCTGAGCATCGCGACTTAGGAGCCTAACTTGTCATGTGGCCCCTCACTCCTTGGCCCCGTCTTGGTTTCCGGTCGGGACCAACGCTGGGTGAGGCATGCGCGGGGCCGGGCTCTACCGGCGTAGAACATAAGCAAGTAGGAAGGAAAGGCGCAAATTTCAAGAAGTTCAAAAGAAAATATTACAGTCCACACTGTTATATCGATGCCAAACGCAAGTTTAAATGCCTCCCCGAGGCATGATACATGGGCAGGAATTAAAGGCAGGATAGGAGCCGCGACGGAGTCACTTGTCGGTGATGGAGCAGCGCGGATTGAGTACGCCTCACGGAGCGGTGGGGTCGGCAGTGCCTTGCTTCGGCTTGGTGCTGAAGGCCCGGAACTTCCCCAACAGGGCCTCTGTGCGACCCTTCACGGCCTCGGCAGCGGCAGTGGCACGCTCGCCGCTCACTGGCTCCAGCAGGCTGTCAAGGTCGACACCGGGATCGTGAAGGTAGATGTGGGTGAGGACCCGCGTCATTGTTGCAGAAGACAGGACACGCGCCTCGGCCTCGGCCGCAGGGCCAAGGCCAAGGGCGATATCTTCAAGAGCGTGAACATGGAAGGGAAGCAGCTTGGCGGGGCCGTCCTCAGCGCCGGCCAGTGGGCTCTCCAAGCCGCTGTCGTAAAGCGTCCTCAGTGAGGAGCGAGCCCTCGCCTCCATCTCCGCGAAGGACACGCGGTCCTCGGCAAGAACCAGGGCCTCATCATCCAGCTTGGCCTTCCTCGCCCCCAACTCCTGCTCCAGCGCGCCTACGCGGTCGCGGCGTTTCTTGAGCTTAACCTCCCTCTCCTTGAGAGCCACCTCGCGAGCCTTCACGCCTTCTTCCTGCTCTTGGCGAAGGCGGACCTTGTTCGTGAGCTGGTCCCGCAGACCTTGCAGTTCGCCCTCCAGCGCCTCGCAACGACTACGGACGTCGACCACCTCCCCTAGGGCTGCATCACGAGTAGCCTTCGCCTCAAGGACGGCCTGGTTCTCCTCGTCGCATGCCGTCGATGCCTGGACCAGCGCCGCCCGAATCGAAGTGTCGGAGCGAACCCATCCTAAAGCCAGCTCCAAGCGCCCGGCCACCAAGTGGTGGTCGGCGCCAAGAAGATCCTGACGCAGTCGGTCTAGCTCAGCAACAGCACGATCCAGAACGGCCGAAGGAGTCGGAGAGACAGCAACCGGTGGAGTAGGAGGAGAAGACGGCAGCGCGGCCACAACACCCTGAGGCGGAGTCTGCCGTGCCCCGACAGCTGAAGTGGCGGTGGCAGGCAAGAGCACCTCGGGAGCCACTTGGGCCGTGGGGGCTAAGCTCGCCCCAGCCGGCTCAGCCAGGCCTCGCGTGGACGACCGGGCGGGAGAAGCCTGTGCGTCGCGGTCACCCTCCTTCGCAGGCAGAAGCGCTGCCACGGATGGAACCTCGGGAGCCCCCTTCGGCTTCTTTGCGGCGGGTGCCAGCCTATCCAAGAGATGCGGACGTCAAGCTTCAGAAGCAGAGCAAGAGATAAAAACAAGAATCGAGTACTTACGGGTCGTCGCCAGTGAGCTCAAGCGGCCTCCGGCCAAATTTGAAGCCTGAAAGCCGGCTGGAAGGGTCAACCTCGGGAAGCTTGGAGGCGGAAGGTGCGCCTGCGGTCTGCCCCGGGGCCGGGGCAGACCCGCGGGAGATCAGCCCGGTCCTGTCCTTCTTAGGGATCGGGGGCGAGCTCCCGCCGTCCCGCTCGTCGTTGTCCTCGTCGTCGTCTTCGTCGTCATCCTCGTCGCCATCGCTCGGAGAGAGGCGGAGAACGTGGGACCCGCGCCAGGGGAGGGGAGCCCTCGACTCTCCGTCAGTCGCCTCGGAGTCAGGCCCTTTTCCCTGCTCCCCTCCTTCCTCCTCTTCGCTTGAGTCGTCGGAGGGCATGTCTACCGGTTCCTCGGGAGTTTCCATGGGCATGGGCCCATCCCCGTTGAAGACAGGCATGGACCCCACTACCTGCTCCCAGTCGTCGTGGAGGAACAAGGGCGTAGGAGCTCCCGCTAACCTCGCCACACCGCCCCCGACCAAAGATTGGAGGACAGCAGCCAGATCTCCGTCGGCTAAGGCCGCGGGGCTCGGACGGGGCCTCCACATCGGAAGTGAGTACTGCCGAAGCGGAGCCAGCTGGTGCTCCAGGAGTTCCCTCAGCAGCGACGCGCCGGTCAGCTTCGCCGCCGCCATGTTGGCCGGCCTTAGATCCGCGTCCATCTTCTCCAACATCAGCTTTGCGCAGGGGTCCGTGAGCTCCGCTCGACCCCAGTCGCTGGAGCTCGTGGGCTGCTCCGTGGGAAAGATCAGCTGAGGGTGGATGCGCCCAGCATCCACCAAGACCCACTTGCTCCTGAAGCCCTCAATCCTTTTCCCGGGGTTCGAAATGGCAATGGCACCACCATACGCGACGAAGCTCGTGCACGCGGAGGCAGTACCACGAGAGGTCCGGAGGTAGAAGTAGTGGCGCAGCAAGGCCACTGAAGTCTGCACCCCTACGTGAGCCTCGCAGTAATAGGCGAAGATCGCCAGGAGAAGGACGGAGTTGGGGTGGAGATGCAGGGCTTGTAGCTTATAGTGGCGGAGGATAGAGAAGAAGAACTCAGAGAAGGGAGGCACCAAGCCAGCAGCAATGGCACTTACGAAGAGCGGATAGAAGGTGCCCCCTTGACCCTTAGGGGTGGCGGAGCCGGCTTTGAACACCTTCGCCCCGTTGATGCCCCGCGCCGTCACCATCCGGCGCAACCGGGCGAGGCTCGCCTCCGACATATTCGGCCGATCCAGGGCAGACGAGTACCAAGCTACGGCTGGGGGCTGACGAGGCGCCATGGCTTCCTAGGTCACACGGTCGGAGTGGATCTGGAAATTTTGGAGGAAGGAAGGAGAGGCGCAAGAAAGGGGATCTGAGCAGCAACCGGGGAAAGCAAGAAGCAAAGCCTAGGTGGATGCCGCTCCTTTATCAACTCGCGCGGTTGCTAGGGCGCCCACGTCCAGTCAACCGCCATGCGGCGCCCAAGGCCGCAGGCTGTTAGGGCCCGCGGCGCTTCGCCCTTGCCCTTCCGCCTTCCTGCACGGCCAAGTCCGGGCGCGCCTTGGGCCTGGGGGCTACTGTCGGCGTTCTGGGAACGGGGGTCCCCAGACTTGCCTGCCTGCGGCATGGCTCAAAGGGGGGCCCAGCGTGGCCCATCTTCACCAACACAAACCCAAGACCCTCGCGAGGGGCCAAGCCTCGCGGGGCGGACGACGTGGAGCTTCCTCAGGCGCGGCCTCATCAGGCTGGCTCACGAGGAGGCGAAGAGATCAAGGCGGGGTACCTCACGAGGTGCCCGTGACGCAAGCCATGACGACCGGGGGCGCAAGGCGGGTGCCAGCCCGCGCAGCGTCCTCCCTTCTTCTTTGGTGCGAAGGGGGCAAGCTCAGCCGCGGAGTACTGAGGCATCAGGCAAAGGTTGCCATTTCGGTGCAACAAGACCAAGACCAGGAGGACTACGAGAAGGAGGTCACCATGGAGCCCAAGACGGCGTCATCACCAGAGCTTTGCGCAGGCGAAGACTACCTTTGTCAGGATAGTTGATACTAGCTGTCCTCCTTCAAATTAGCCCACCATTGTTGGCTCCCTTCCCGCTCGATATTTGGGAAGAGGACTAGGGCCTCTATAAATAGGACCAGCCACCCACAGAGCAAAGGGACGAAGACGGACGGACAAGACGGAGAGTAGGCAGAGGCAGGGAAAGAGAGAGAGAGAAGATCAGAAAGAGAGAGAGAGAAAGGTGACTGAGCTCCTCCCAGTAGTTCATCACCCCAGCCAAGAACAGACCCTCGCGAGGCTGTTCTTCCTTGTATTGTTCATCATCATCAGCCCAAGAGGCAATCCACCACACCACACACTGGAGTAGGGTATTACGCCACAACGGTGGCCCAAACCAGTATAAACCCTGTGTCTCTTGCGTTGTTCTTTCCTTAGTTCAGATCCTAGCAAGGCGGAGGGGTGCAGGTAGGTAGGAGGCGAAATCTCTGCGCGCACCCCAGTGTTCGAACCTCAAGGGTCTGCCGGAACCCAAAATCCGACAACGGCTGAGGTTAATGACGCTGAGCATGGCAAGACAACTGGAGATATCAGTTTGGAGAAAGATCCCGTCGAGGCTGCTATTGAGACTGGTGGTAGTGCTGCTGCAGTCCCGGAGAGGTCTCCTGCAGCAGAGCCATCAGTTGCTGTTGATGCTCGTTCTCTAGCTCTTCCTAGTGCAGGAGAACCAATGGTTTTTGTTGTTTCAGATTCTCCAGCTGCTCCTGCTGCTGCTGGTGTCCTTCTCGACGAAGTTGCAATGTCTATTGGAGAAGATGATGAAGAGACTGAAAACGATAGCTTTGGAGAGGAGGTTGATCATTCGAGTGCTGCCACTGGTCTAGGCCACAATCCATAAAGAGAGGAGAATGCTTCTCTCTTCTTTCCCCATCCCCGTCCCTTATGTTGTTTGTTTTTGTCCATGATATCCCTGTGAACTGCCTGTGTTGTGCAAGTTGAACTTCTGGTTTATTGCTTTGTCGTGTAGGTTGTAAATAAAGTTAAGTGAACATGTTTTCTATGTGGGGGAAGGTTTGTAATTCATGTGTGTGATGTTTTCTGGTGTAGCAGCTGAGATGTGCTTGTGTTTGAATGTTGTGCTTGAATCTTGCTATTAATTGAACTGTCGTGAATCTATGTGCTTGAATATTGCTCTTAATTTCTATTTCTTTTGCTGAGCAGATAATGACCTTGCTGTCGTCCGAAATAAGGTTGATGACTTTTATTTCAGTGTAACTAGGCTTAAGAATGATCGTTCCAAGAGGTGAATGCAGGTGGTCAATATTTTACATCCATCTACCCCCTGTGAACTGTTTGTGGTTTCATACCTGAACCTCTTTACTCTATGTTGCTGAACTTCTATTTTACTTCTCTGGTGCTGAACTTCTAGCCTTTTTGAACTACCTGTTGTGATGTAGCTGAACTTCCCGAGTTCCTGGTGCTGAACTTCTTTTACTTTCTATTGCTTTGTTTTAGATCAATGATTATGTTCCAAAACAAGGAGTGTGAAGCTTCTGTTGAGGATGTCGCAATATCTTTTGCTCCTCGTGGAATGCTTCGATCTAATGTGGCCGAGGTTGCACTCTACTGTCTATGTGCGGAGTACCAGGGATCAGATAAACTCATCCTACTGTATTGGGTTTGTGTAAGTCAACCATATAGTGCTTTCTTTTCTGTATTGTTCCTTATCATTTTAGTTAAAACTTGTTTCTCTCATTTTTTTATTTTCATATGTTGGTTTTGTCTGCATTATTTTAGGACAAGATTTTTAGAGGTCAACTGGATTCCCGTGTGAGGAAGTACTTCTTGGCGACTGGTCCAGATAGCATGGATGCACATGATTGTGTACGCAATATCTTATTCTTTGCCTCTGTATTAGTTTTGCACTGTGATCCACTGTGTTTTTATTGTTTTATTTTTCTTTGTACAGTTTGATATTAATTCTCAGTTTTTAATGAATCGTGTGTTTATGTTGCTTGAGGTTGTTTTCCCCACTTTTGACCCGGCTGAAATTCCTGCTTCCATGGGTGGTGTTGGTCATTGGGTTTCGATATTTCTTGACCTAAAGAATTCAAGGTTCTAGCTTCTCGACTCCTACTATGGACCAGATGATGATTGTGCGGTACGCCTGTTTCGACGTATGCCTGATAACATCAAGAAACTTTGGAACGATGCCAGCAACGATAGGGAGACACCCTTCAGTCCTCTTTTTATCGATAATTTCCCTTTGGATTAAATTGGACTGGATTGATGTCCCCCAGCAGACTAACAAGTATGAGTTCCACTTGTCTCTTTATCACTTCTGTTTAACTGTAGTTGTACATAAGTTGTGACGTCTTTTATGCGTTGGCCTTCTTTTTTGTTCTAACAATATTCTTTTTTCGTGTTTGATGGCAGTACCGGCTGCGGATTCTTCATGCTTACGAATGTTAATACGTATCGTGATGGGGTTCTTGCAAATTATTCCCATGAAAATATCATGGATATCAGGAAGACGTGGTTGTACTCAATCGCTTCTTCCAACCTGTTTGAGACAGACTTCCAAGCATTGTTTGGCTACTAAACATATTGAACTTGGACTGCTTACCTGTACTGCATCTTTTAATCTACATGAACTTCATTCTTTCTTGAACTTGAACTTCTGCTTGAGATCTGGCTGGGCTACTGGTTTCAGATGGAGAGGAACATTTCTTGTACATGAACTTCATTTTGATCTTTTTTTATTTTTCTTGTGTGTTTTGTTTCAGTATTTTTTCCTTCCATTGCTTACTTGGACACGAGCATTTCTTCTACTAGAACTTCAGAGATGATGCCTTTCTATGCTTTTGTTAGCTGTAGTTGAATGTTTTCCAGTCATCAGTTTTATCTTGAACTGTGCCTTTGGTTGTGCCTGAACTTCATTTAGTTCTTAAATGCAAGTAAATTTTTTAGATCAGCTTGAGTAGTAACCATGTCATTTATATTAGTTGGGCTGCACATTGTGCTGTGCCTGAACTTCAGTTATATTTATTCATCTTTTTTTCTCTTGCTTTTCTTTTGTAGTGGAGCCGTTGGACTTGACCGATTACCACTACTTATTCCTCTGGTCACAGGAATACCAGCCTAGGGAGGAATCAATGAGTACAACTCCGAGAGAAGATGATAGACCTTGAACCCTTATTGCTTCCAAGTTGGGGAAGCAGGCTGTTGGTATTTGTGGTGGTCCAACAACTCCTTGGTCCAGGAAGGTTGGTGCAGTCGAAGCAGCGGAAGCAGAAGTGATTTCGTGTGATGATGATTTTGAGAAGATTGCTTACTCGAAGAATGGTAAATTTGCTGCTGGTATTGTTACCGGGAGAGGTGGGAAGAATGCTGTCATCACCTAGAGGAAACCGGCGGTTGAGTCTGGCAACATAACTTCCTTCAAGAGAGCATCAAGATTGCCTTTGAAGTGGCATTCTGTTGTCGCTCCCCTAAAGAAATATAGTTACCCTCATCTATCCGAGGCCCGGAAGTTGAGACAGTATGTGTTCAGTCAGGAAGGTCTGGAGAAGTATCATGACTGAGTTTTCTTCTTCTTAACTTTGTTGCTGCCAGAGATGCTACTTTGTTCTGAACTTCTGCTGTTGTAGTATGTGGACTTCTGTTAATTTTTTCTTAACAGTTCGAAGCAGAGTTATGGGTTCATTTTTTAAAATTCAAAGTGCACATGTTGAAGGAAAACAGAACATGATGGGGGTGTTTTTTGTGTCTTCATACCATGCTGGTCATTGTTTGCTTGTTCTCCTTCTGCATCCGAGTTTGTATGCAAGCATTTACCCGCCTAGCAAACTTGTGTAGGTTCTGGGTCCCCTTGACAAACCCTTTATAGAGCACGTGGTTCATGCTCTCACTTCGTTGTGTGGGATTCATTCTAGCATAGGAAATGTTCTTGTAATATGCTGAAATCCACATTTTGCTATCACTCCATAGCTGCATCATCATCTGGTCGTTCTCTAGGTTGTACTTGTGCATGAGTTCAGCCCAAGCAGCTTCAAACTCCGTTCGCATCAGCGGGTAGTTTAATATAGCTGTGAAATCCTCTTTGAATGTTTTATACTTTTTGTACATCAACACGAGGTATTCCCTGTACTTCTTCATGATGTGCCAACGGCATAGCTTATGGACGGTGTTCGGAAATGATTGTGGTATAGCTTTCGCCATCAATGCGCACTGGTCTGCATGAATTAAAAAAAATGAAACTTGCTTCTTTTTTGCACCGATGGTGAACTTATGTTCTACAAGTACTTGAACTTCACATGTAGCAGTATGGCTATCTAAAAATGTCACATGTATTTTTTCTTACAGTAGTGTTGTTGAACTTCTGTGGTACCAGTGCTTGAACTTCACAGGTAGCAGTAGGACTACCTAGTAGTGTCGCACTCAAAATTTTCTTAAAGCAGTGTTCTTGAACTTCTGTGGTACTAGTGCTTGAACTTCACATAAATAACTATATTTTTCTGAACATGTTACATATATTTTTCTTACAACTTTGATAACATGTTACATATATTTTTCTTCTGTGATTCCTATATTAGAACTTCACATTGATAACTAATTTTTTTCTAAACATGTGACAGATAATTTTGCTTTCTTGTACTGTTAGTTGGACTTCTGTGCTAACAGTGGTTCAACTTCTTGCTTTACATTATTTTTCTGATAAAACCAATGTACGCAATACAGGCCCATAGACTAAAAAGATGATGAAACTTGTAGAGGTTGTTTTTTTGAACTCACCTGATAGAATGCAAGTGGGGCGCTTGTTGTTCAGGCACCGTAAAAATGTATCGAACAGACACATGAATGACTTTGCATCTTCGTCTCTGATCAGGGCAACGAAAAATATCGTTGACTGCAAGTGATGGTTTGTTCCAACAAACACTCCCAGAGGCATACGAAAACTGTTGGTCTTGTAAGTTGTGTCGAACATTACGCAATCGCCAAAGTCTTGATAGGCTCCTCGGTAACTTGCATTGGACTAGAAAATGTTTTTAATTGACTTGTCCTTGTCTACTTGTATGTCATAGAAAAACTCACCATTGATTGCCTTCATGTCTTTGAAGAATGAAACAAGTTTCAGCACATCATCCAAATCATCTTTCCTTGCATTCATGGCTTTCTTGCAAATTACATGCACACATGCATTTGTTATTTTTGCTAGCAAAGGGTTGTGACCTAGGATGCTATGTACATTGCAGTATGTGGATGTTTGAATACTTACTGGTTTAGTAGGACTCGTCCGGTCATGCTTAGGAAGTAGCTTCCATCTTTATTTTCAGATAGCATGGACATGATTGTTGTGTGCTTGACATCATGGTACTGCAGGATCTTTACATACTCCAAAATAGTGGGGTCATAATTCTTGTGTGAGTGCAAGAATACCAGCATGTCATCAGTTTGCATGAGTTGGTGATTATGATTGTACTCAATGTCCACTGCCACGCATGTGTTATCCTCCTGCACCTTCACCCTCATTCTTGCATTACAGCCTGTCCTCTATGATGTTTTGTTTCACTTCCTGTTAGCCTTTGAAACTGAAGATGTGTGTATCCCTTGGAATGTGCAAACAAAATACTTGTGGTTGTCATTCCCCCACGTCTTCCTGATTCCAAAACCAACGTGTCTGGCGTATCTGTTATAAAATTCCCTTGCTTTCTCTACATCTTGGAGTCGCATCTTTAGTCTTGGTATTAGATAATCCGGGAGATCCGGTGTCTGCAGAAAAAGAAAAAAAATAATACAAACGGCACGTTAAAATACAGTTTATGAACTTGTTATCCTGGAGGGAGCAGAAAATTTGCAGATAATACAAGATGCGTATATAAATTTTTTTGTTTCACTTACGTGCGTGTATGATCACAACTCCACCGGAGTCTGCTACTGTCCCTCTGGGATGGGGCATGGTGGAGTAATCATAGTAGGATGCAGGAGTGGATCACGAGGAGGAAGGAGGGCTGAAGATGGCCTGTCTCTTGTTTGTGTCCTTTTTGCTTGAGGCGGTTGTGGAGCTATTGCGATCCTGGTCTTGGTTTGCTCTTTTGTTTTGTGAAGCAATCCATCTACCTTATGTCCCATACAATTCTGACTTGTAGCAGCAGCAACAGTATCCAACAGTGGTAGTGTCCAGAGCACTTCCTCCGTGTGTGTGTGTTCCTATTGGATTTGTCCCGTGATCTGGTTTAGTTGCTTCGCTTTGGCATTGGTGAGGCACACCAGGATAACCTCCAGAGTTACACGCAGGACTTGAGCTAACCCCCTCCTCCATCGGCGTGCCTGGGAGTCTGCTGGTGGATGCAAAGAATCCGCGAGGGATTTCCGGCGTCACCCAATTAGGTGGAGGCACAAAGTTGTGCGGATAGGGCTGTGACCCAGTGTAACACCCCAAATGTAATTTACCTTATATGTATCCCAACTCTTGCCGTTTTCCGACACTAAGTTATTTTATTTCCTCGCGTTTGGGTTTTTGTCTTCGCGTGTTGTTGCCTTTGTTATGCATCTCATATCATGTCATCATGTGCATTGCATTTGCATACGTGTTAGTCTCATGCATCCGAGCATTTTCCCCGTTGTCCGTTTTGCATTCCGGCGCTCCTATCTCCTCCGGTGCCCCTTTCTACCTCTTTTCATGTGTGGGGGTTAAACATTTCCGGATTGGACCGAGACTTGTCATGCGGACTTGGTTTACTACCGGTAGACCGCCTGTCAAGTTTTGTGCCATTTGGACTTCGTTTGATACTCCAATGGTTAACCGAGGGACCGAAAAGGCCTCATGTGTGTTGCAGCCCAACACCCTTCCAATTTGGCCCAAAACCCACCTAAACTCTCTCCATCATCTAGAGCATTCGATCACGATCGCGTGGCCGCAAACCGCACCTCATTTGGAGCTTCCTAGCTCCCTCTACCTCTATATAAAGGGATCCTCCCCGAAATTTTCGGATCTTTCCTACCCTAAACCCTAGCCCCCTTCTTCCTCTGCGCGCCGGACAACGTCCGCCGGTGCCGGACGTGTCCGATCTGACAGCACCGCCGTTCCGCTCCAGTGGCATCCCGTACGTGTCCCTCTGTCCTCTCCCGCCGCCCGCGGCCCGCCGGGCCCGAGGAGAGCCCCCGCGGCCCGGGTCTCCTCCTCCGCCGTCCGGGTCTTCTTCTTCCTCTCGCGCCGCCCGACGCCACTTCTCCGCCACGCCGCCCCATCGCCGGCTCCTCGCCGGAACCCGTCAGCCGCCTCCTTGCCGCGCCTAACAGCGCCGCTCGGAGCCACCACCGCGGTGAGCCTCTCCGTCTTCTCCTCCTCCGGCCGGGTCTCCAAGTTCCACGACGAACTCCGGCCAACTCCGACGCCAAGTACCACTTCGGCCGCTGTCGTCCACTGTTTCGGCGAAGTTTCCCGTCAATCCTCGAAATCCGCACCAGATCTGGATCTGGGACAATGGGTTGACTTCTTCCCCGAAAACCCTAGCTAATTTGCATTTTTCCGCATGTCATATCTCCGCATTCGTAGCTCCGCTTTGTGCGTGTGGCATATCAAAATGTTCGTCTCAAAGAGTACATCATTTCATCTCATTGCATCATTTTCATTTGAGCTCATCTTGATGCCCGAAATGCTGTGGGAAGAGGGCTATGTGATAAAATTGCCAGATCTGTTTCATCAAATAGCTATTTGTCATTTTTGCCATGATTAATGTGTGCATGATATGCTCGTGAGCTCTTCAAGAGTTTTGTTATATGCCATGCCATCTTTACAGAGGTGCCTACCATGTATTTTTGTGATATGGGTGGTGACTAGCACAAGCTTGCAAAGTAGCATATTCGGTAATGCTGATTTCAGGGACTTAGAATTTCTCCAAGTCCTTGTCCTGATTTTGTCATTATGTCATATGTTCATGTTGTTTCCTAGTGATCCGTGCCTGTTTTCAGGATGATCAGTAAGGATGATTTGTTAAAATTGTGGTTCTCTATCCATCCATGTCTTTGTTTGCATTTACGGAGCAACCTACCTTGAGTCAATCGAGCTCTACTTTTGCTATTTCGTGAATCCTGGCAGATTGTTGACTTGTTAGCAATTTTGCCGAGGATGTTGCTATTGATCCGTGCATGCTATGTTGTTGTTCTTGCCATGTCTAGCTTCTATGACATGTATTCTTGATGGGTGTATGCTTAGTTTGTCATGCCATGCTCTTTAGCGAGTGCATCGAGCTCGTGAACATGCCTACTCGCTAACTGATTTGCATGCTCCAGTTTTCACTAAGTCTGAGATCTGTTTATGTTTTTGCCATGTTCACATGCTTGCAATTGTATTTTCTGATCCCTTTTGGCTCAAGGTCACTAAGGGACTTTTGATAAGTGCTTTGAGTACCTTCATGTCATGCCTTGCTTTGCCATGTTAAGTTCCTATAACATGTAGTTTTCATGCTCTAAAGTGTGCTACCTGATATTAAATTCCAGACTTGTGTTAATTTCACGAAGTCTGAAACCTGTTATCATTTGCATTTTTGCCATGCTTGTTTGAACCTGTTAATGGATGAATTAGCCTTAGCTCAGTGTTCATATTTTGTCAAGCATCATGAGTAGACCCCTGACATGTATTTTGTTGTCATGTTTGAGTGCTGTAGCATAATTGTATTGATGATTTTAGATGGCTACTTGCTGATTATCGCAGACCGGTGCCATATTTGTTTTGCTTGCCATTTCCAAACCGTGCATCCGATTACGGTGATCTTTATATCGATTTCAACCGAAATCACCTCACCTTTCCAGTGGCACTCTTGGATTTCCAAGTTGAGGCCAGGTTCAATCATTCCTTGTCAAATCCTGCATATGCATCACATATCGCATCCCGCATAGCATACCATGTTCGCATCATGTTGTTTGAGCATTGCACGTTGTTGATTGTGTTCCTTTTGCTTGTTTGTCTTGTTTGGGTAGAGCCGGGAGACGAGTTTGCTAATGAGGAGCCCGTTGAGTTTGCTTACGAGGATCAAGTCAACTCTGACAACTTTGCAGGCAAGATGATCATATCCTCGAAATCACTTCTATCCTTGCTTGCTAGATGCTCGCTCTTTTGCTATGCCTATGCTACGATACCTACCACTTGCTTTCATGCCTCCCAAATTGCCATGTCAAACCTCTAACCCACCATGCCCTTGCAAACCGTTGATTGGCTATGTTACCGCTTTGCTCAGCCCCTCTTATAGCGTTGCTAGTTGCAGGTGAAGATTGGAGATCGTTCCTTGTTGGAACATTGTTTATTGTTGGGATATCACTATATTATCTTGTTATCTTAATGCACCTATATACTTGGTAAAGGGTTGAAGGCTCGGCCTTTTGCCTAGTGTTTTGTTCCACTCTTGCCGCCCTAGTTTCCGTCATATCGGTGTTATGTTCCCGGATTTTTGCGTTCCTTACGCGGTTGGGTTATAATGGGAACCCCTCGATAGTTCGCCTTGAATAAAACTCTTCCAGCAATGCCCAACTTTGGTTTTACCATTCGCCACCTAGCCTTTTTTCCCTTGGGTTTCGCGGACTCAAGGGTCATCTTTATTTTAAACCCCCGGGCCAGTTCTTCTCTAAGTGTTGGTCCAACCCAGAGCACCGTGCGGGGCCATCACTTGGCAACTTGGGTTACATTGGCTCTCGTACGCTTAGCTTATCCGGTGTGCCCTGAGAACAAGATATGTGCAGCTCCTATCGGGATTCGTCAGCACAACGGGTGGTCTTGCTGGACTTGCTTTACCATTGTCGAGGATGTCTTGTAAAACCTGGATACCGAGTCTGATCGGAATGTCTCGGGAGAAGGAATATCCTTCGTTGATCGTGAGAGCTTGTGATGGGCTAAGTTAGGACTCCCCTGCAGGGATTTGAACTTTCGAAAGCCGTGCCCGCGGTTGTGGGCAGATGGGAATTTGTTAATGTCCGGTTGTAGATAACATGAAACTTAACTTAATTAAAATGAATCAACTGCGTGTGTAACTATGATGGTCTCTTCTCGGCGGAGTCCGGGAATTGAACACAGTGTTGGAGTAATGCTTGATGTAGGTTGTTCTAGGATCACTTCTTGATAATAGTTCTTCGTTCGTGCTTTGCCTTCTCTTCTCGCTCTCTTTTGCGAACAGGATAGCCACCATATATGCTAGTCGCTTGCTGCAGCTCCACATATTACCTTGCATTACCTATAAGCTTAAATAGTCTTGATCGCAAGGATGCGAGATTGCTGAGTCCCCATGACTCACAGATTACTTCCAAAACCATATGCAGGGACCGATGATACCGTTCCAGACGATGCGCGTGAGCTCAAGTGGGAGTTCGATGAAGACTCTCATTGTTACTATGTGTCTTTCCCAGATGATCAGTAGTGGTGCCCAGTTGGGGCGATCGGGGTCTGTGTCGCATGTGGGGGTTGATCTTTTATTTTGGTACTATAGTTGGACCATGAGTGTGTTGGATGATTGTAATGTTATTCATGTATTTGTGTGACGTGGCGAGTGTAAGGCAACCATGTACCTTTTTCCCCTATTATCTATTTACATGGGATGTTGTGAAGATTACCTTACTTGCGACATTGCTTTCAATGCGGTTATGCCTCTAAGTCGTGCTTCGACACGTAGGAGATATAGCCGCATCGAGGGCGTGACAAGTTGGTAATCAGAGCCTTCCCCGACCTTAGGAGCCCCCCTGCTTGATTGAATAGCTGGCGTTGTTGAGTCCAGAAAAATGTTTTGAGTCATTTAGGATTATATATATCAGAGAGTTTAGGAATTCTTTTTACTCCCCAGTCCCTTCATCGCTTTGGTAAGGCATCCTGATGTAGAGTTTTGACTCTTCTCTTCTCAAATTGCACAAAAAAAAAATTTAGGATCACGCGGGTATCTTGGAATCGTTCCGATCGATTTGTGACGAGAACATTGTCCTTGGTGCCTCCTATCATTTAGGGGTTGTGGCAGTGTCCCGGGGAGTTGAGTTCCGAGGTGTTGTCGTCACAATTTTATCGTTGTAGTCCTGGAATACCTGAGTTTAGTTTTGCCGACATCGAAAATCTCTGTTATGCAGTTGTTGGTGAGATAACCTCGACGCCACCCAGTACTGGGGTGGGAGTTCGGGAGTATTGCCATAACTTTTATAACGGATGCTTTTCGAAGGTTGAGGTAGACGATTTCCAAAGTTTTTCTTGGTTATTTGTTGAAGGATGGATACAGCTGGATGTAGGATTTGCTAGATTTGGGTGAGATATTATGCTTCCCCTGTATCCCCAACACCTGATTGCATAACCGGAAAGGTTCAGGAGTTTCATAGGTGGGAATTCTTGTAGCTCTAGTTCTTCTTCCACGGATATTTGGTTTGAGATTGGGTGATCCTTACCAACTATTCGTTCTTGTTCCGTACCTTGTTGGTTTTATTCTTCTACCTCAATTCTAAGTGGCTTCTCAATTTATGGATATGTGACCATTTTAATTGGAATGCATTCATTCATTTTGTTCGGATGTCAAGACTTTATGTTGCAATTTCAACCCGTTTGATTCAGCTTCAATATTTGTCTGTCAATGTGCTAATGGATGTCAACCTCTTCAAGATGGCTCCTCCAACACGCACGACTCCGAATCCTGATCCACCACCACCACCTCCACCTCCGGAGGCATGGCAAGCTGTGATGGCCGCTACCAATGCAAACACGCAGCTAATCATGCAACTTCTTCAAGAGCTCAACCAAGCGAACCAGGGCCAAGGCAATAATTAGAATCACTTTGCTACACTCAACCAGTTCCTTGCTAACCAACCAAAGACCTTCAGCAATTGTGTTGAGGCAACTGACGCTGATGATTGCCTCGTGGACATATGCAAGCATTTCGAGTGCAGTAACGTCAGGCCTGAGGACTTTGTCAAGTTGGCATCCTTCCCACTCAAAGACCAAGCTGCAGAATGGTTTTAGCAGTACAAAGATTCTAGAGGAGGCTGTGTGATTACCTGGGATGAGTTCCGTCAAGACTTCAAACCTCATCATATTCCTCAGAGCGTGGTTGAAAGCAAGCGTGAGGAATTCCGCAACCTGAAGCAAGGCTCTATGTCTGTCTACGAGTACAACAAGATGTTTCAGAAGCTCGCCCGTTTTGCTAAGCAATACGTCCCTGATGAGAAGAGCATGATATACTAGTTCAGGGGTGGTCTCAGAGAAGAAATCCAGCTAGCTCTCGTTCTCTTTGAGCCCAAGAGGTGCGATGAGTTTTACAACATGGCAATGAAGCAAGAGACTGCTTAACTGAAGTGCCATGCTTCCAAGAAGCGAGCCAGAGATGCTACTCCTTCTTCCTCAACTCAAGTGGCTAAGCAGCAGAAGTATTGGCTTCCTCCTCCTCCGTTCCATCAGACTTATCAACAAAAGAGCAAAGGTGGCAGTGGATCTTCCCACCCACCCAACCCTGGCTTTCAGAACAAGACTTCATCTCAAGCTCTAAGATGAAGTGCTCCGTATCACCGTCCGCTCTCGAAGGTCACGTGCAACAAGTGCCAACAGAAGGGTCACTATGCCAACAAATGCTTCAATTAGAGGCGTCTCCCTCCTCCTCCTCCTCCTCCTGTGAGATCGGCAAGTACAGCTGTGGTCAAGCATAACCCCAAGCACGCCAAGGTCAACTTGCTGAATGCAGCTCAGGCAGAGGACTCGTCAGATGTCATCATGGGTAACTTTCCTGTTAACTCTGTTCCTGCAATAGTTCTTTTTGACACTGGTGCATCGCATTGTTTCATGTCAAGATCATTTGTTTCCAAGCATGACTTCGTTTCGCAAATGTTGGGTAAACCTATGGGAGTGGTTTCGCCGGCTAAGTCTATGAGGGCTACTTCAATAGTTCTGGATGTTTCTATCATGATGGGTGATTTCAAGTTTCTTTCTTCTCCAATGGTCCTTGGTAACTCGGATATTGATCTTGTTCTTGGAATGGATTGGCTTTCTAAGCACAAGGCTCAGCTTGATTGTGCTGCCAGGCAGATTCAAATGACTCATTCGTCTGAGGATGTAATTGTCTTTGTCGCTAATGACAATACCATCCATCTGTTTTCTCTCAATGAGAATGGTGAACTGGATGCCATCTCTCAAATTCCAGTCATTTGCGAATATAAAGACGTCTTTCCAGAAGAGCTTCCAGGAATGCCTCCACACCGGCCAGTTGAATTCATCATCGATCTTGAGCCTGGCACGGAACATGTTTGCAAACGTCCTTACAAGCTTGGACCTGAAGAGTTGAAGGAGCTGAAGAAGCAACTCGATATTCAAGAGCGAATGGGCCTCATCCGACCTAGTTCTTCTCCGTGGGGTTGTGGAGTTCTTTTTGTGAAGAAGAAGGATGGAACGGACCAACTTTGTGTTGACTACCGTCCATTGAACAAGAAGACTATAAAGAACAAGTACCCACTTCCCAACATCAACGAGCTGTTTGAACAACTCAAAGGTGCTCAAGTATTCTCCAAGCTTGATCTCTGTATGGGCTATCACCAGATTCGAATCCGTGAGCAAGATATTCCCAAGACGGCTTTCAGAACAAGCTATGGTTCATATGAATACACTGTCATGTCTTTTGGCCTCGCCAATGCTCCTCCGACTTTCTCTCGCATGATGAACTTCATCTTCAACGCCTACACAAATGACTTTGTCTTGGTCTACCTCGATGACATTCTGGTCTTTTCCAAGAACAAGGAAGATCATGCCAAGCACTTGCGTTTGGTGCTCGATAAGCGCAGAGAACATCAGTTCTACGCCAAGTTCTCAAAGTGCGAGTTTTAGCTCGATGAGGTTCTCTATCTTGGGCATATCATCTCTGCCAAGGGCATAGCGGTTAATCCCGAGAAGGTGTCTGCAATTGTGAATTGGGAACCACCTCAGAACGTGAAGCAACTCCGCAGCTTCCTTGGTCTCGCAAGCTACTGTCGAAGGTTCGTTGAGAACTTTTCAAAGATCGTGAAGCCTCTTTCAAACCTTCTCCAGAAGCACGTCAAGTACGTTTGGTCTCCGGAATGTGACATCGCTTTCAACACTTTGAAAGAGAAATTAGTCACTGCTCCAGTTCTGACTCCCCCCGATGAATCCAAACCGTTCGAGGTCTTCTGCGATGCCTCTCTTCAAGGTCTTGGTGCAGTGTTGATGCAAGAGAAGAAAGTTGTGGCTTATACCTCTCGCCAGTTGAAGCCCAACGAGAAGAACTACCCCACTCATGACCTCGAGTTGGTGGCAGTTGTGCATGCTCTTTTGACTTGGAGACATCTCTTATTGGGAAGAAAAGTGGACATCTTCACTGACCACAAGAGTCTCAAGTACATCTTCACTAAGCCTAATCTCAATCCCAGGCACACTCGTTGGGTCAAAATGATTCAAGAGTATAATCCGAGCATCGAATATACTCCAGGAAAGGCCAATGTGATTGCTGACACATTGAGCAGGAAGGCGTACTGCAACAGTATGATTCTCAAGCCTTACCAACCCGAGCTTTGCGAAGCTTTCCGCAAACTCAATCTGCAAGTTGTTCCTCAAGGTTTCCTCGCCAACCTTCAAGTCTCTCCTACTTTGGAAGATCAGATTCGTGAGGCTCAACTTCTTGATGCTATGGTGAAGAAGGTGAAGATTGGGATTGCCAAGAGTCAACCCAAGTACAAGTGCTATCGCCTTGATGACAGGGATACTCTCTTCTTCGAGGATCGCATTGTTGTGCCTAAAGGCGACCTTCATAAAGTCATTATGAACGAGGCTCACAATTCACTCCTCTCCATCCACCCTGGGAGTACGAAGATGTACCAGGACCTCAATCAGGCTTATTGGTGGACTCGAATGAAGCGAGAGATTGCTCAGTTCGTGAATGAATGTGATGTCTGCAGAAGAGTGAAGGCAGAACACCAACGAACAGCTGGTCTCCTCCAACCTCTTGCCATTCCAGAATGGAAGTTTGACCATATTGAGATGGACTTCGTGACGGGATTTCCAAAGTCCAAGTGTGGCAATGATGCTATATTCGTTGTCATCGACAAACTCACTAAAGTGGCTCACTTTCTGCCTATCAAAGAGTCTATCACTGCAGCTCAATTGGCGGAGCTGTATACCTCTCGGATTGTCTCTCTGCACGACATTACACCGTTGATCTCTTCAGACCGTGGCAGCATCTTTACCTCCAAGTTTTGGGATTCTTTTCAGAAGGCCATGGGCACCAACATTCGTTTCAGCATAGCTTTTCATCCTCAAACTAGCGGTCAAGTCGAGCGTGTCAATCAGATTCTTGAAGATATGCTCAGGGCTTGCGTTATCTCCTTCGGTATGAAGTGGGAATATTGTCTTCCATATGCCGAGTTCTCCTACAACTACAGTTTTCAAGCAAGTTCGGGCAAGGCCCCATTTAAAATTCTCTATGGTAGGAAGTGCGGTACTCCTCTTAACTGGTCAGAGACCGGTGAACGTCAACTTCTCGGAAATGACTTGATCACAGAGGCAGAGGAAATGTGCAAAGTCATTCGAGATAACCTCAAAGCAGCGTAATCGCGCCAGAAGAGCTATTATGATAGTAAGCATCGTGATTTGGCTTTCGAGATCGGAGACCATGTTTACCTCCGCGTCTCTCCAATGAAAGGTACTCGTCGCTTCAGTATCAAAGGGAAGCTTGCCCCTAGATACGTGGGTCCTTTCAAGATCGTCAGCAAGAGAGGCGATCTCGCCTATCAACTCGATCTTCCTTCAAACTTTGCAAACGTGCACGACGTGTTCCATGTCTCTCAGCTCCGCAAGTGCTTCAAGACCCCTGACCGCACCGTCAACTTTGAAGACATTGATCTCCAAGAAGACCTCTCTTATCGTGAGCACCCAGTTGCTATTCTTGAAGAAACCGAGCGCAAGACTCGCAATAAGTCAACCAAATTCCTCAAAGTCAAGTAGTCACACCATTCCGACCGTGAAGCCACCTGGGAACGCGAGGATCACCTCCGCTCTGAGTACCCAGTGTTTTTCCAGTCCTAGATCTCAGGACGAGATCCTTTCGTAGTGGTGGAGTGTTGTAACACCCCGGATGTAATTTACCTTATATGTATCCAAACTCTTGCCGTTTTCTGGCACTAAGTTATTTTATTTCCTCGGGTTCGGGTTTTTGCCTTCGTGTGTTGTTGCCTTTGTTATGCATCTCATATCATGTCATCATGTGCATTGCATTTGCATACATGTTCGTCTCATGCATCCGAGCATTTTCCCCGTTGTCCGTTTTGCATTCCGGCATTCCTATCTCCTCCGATGCCCCTTTCTACCTCTTTTCGTGTGTGGGGGGTTAAACATTTCCGGATTGTACCAAGACTTGTCATGCGGCCTTGGTTTACTACCGGTAGACCGCCTGTCAAGTTTCGTGCCATTTGAACTTTGTTTGATACTCCAACGGTTAACCGAGGGACTGAAAAGGCCTCGTGTGTGTTGCAGCCCAACACCCTTCCAATTTGGCCCAAAACCCACCTAAACCCCCTCCATCATCTAGAGCATTCGATCACGATCGCGTGGCCGCAAACCGCACCTCATTTGGAGCTTCCTAGCTCCCTCTACCTCTATATAAAGGGATCCTCCCCGAAATTTTCGGATCTTTCCTACCCTAAACCCTAGCCCCCTTCTTCATCCGCGCGCCGGACAGCGTCCGCCGGCGCCGGACGTGTCCGACCTGACCGCACCGCCGTTTCGCTCCAGTGGCATCCCGCCACGTGTCCCTCCGTCCTCTCCCGCCGCCCGCGGCCCGCCGGGCCCGAGGAGAGCCCCCGTGGCCCGGGTCTCCTCCGCCGCCGCCCGGGTCTTCTTCTTCCTCTCGCGCCGCCCGACGCCACTTCGCCGCCATGCTGCCCCATCGCCGGCCCCTCGCCGGAACCCGTGAGCCGCCGCCCCGCCGCGCCTAACGGCGCCGCTCGGAGCCACCACCGCGGCGAGCCTCTCCGTCTTCTCCTCCTCCAGTCGGGTCTTCAAGTTCCACGACAAACTCCGGCCAACTCCGACGCCAAGTACCACTCCGACCGCCGTCGTCCACTGTTCCGTTGAAGTTTTCCGTGGATCCTCGAAATCCGCGCCAGATCTGGATCTGGGACGAAGGGTTGACTTCTTCCCCGAAAACCCTAGTTAATTTGCATTTTTCCGCATGTTGTATCTCCGCATCCGTAGCTCCGATTTATGCGTGTAGCATATCAAAATGTTCGTCTCAAAGAGTACATCATTTCATCTCATTGCATCATTTTCATTTGAGCTCATCTTGATGCCCGAAATGCTGTTGGAAGAGGGCTATGTGATAAAATTGCCAGATCTGTTTCATCAAATTGCTATTTGTCATTTTTGCCATGATTAATGTGTGCATGATATGCTCCTGGGCTTTTCATGAGTTTTGTTATATGCCATGCCATCTTTACAGAGGTGCCTACCATGTATTTTTTTGATATGAGTGGTCACTAGCACAAGCTTGCAAACTAGCGTATTCGGTAATGCTTATTTCAGGGACTTAGAATTTCTCCAAGTCCTTGTCCTGATTTTGTCATTATGCCATGTGTTCATGTTGTTTCCTAGTGATCCGTGCCTCTTTTGAGGATGATCAGTAAGGATGATTTGTTAACATTGTGGTACTCTATCCATCCATGTCTTTGTTTGCATTTATGGAGCAACCTACCTTGAGTCAATCGAGCTCTACTTTTGCTATTTCGCGAATCCTGGCAGATTGTTGACTTGTTAGCGATTTTGCCGAGGATGTTGCTATTGATCCGTGCATGCTATGTTGTTGTTATTGCCATGTCTAGCTTCTATGCCATTTATTCTTGATGGGTGTATGCTTAGTTTGTCATGCCATGCTTTGTAGCGAGTGCATCGAGCTCGTGAACATGCCTACTCGCTAACTAATTTGCATGCTCCAGTTTTCACTAAGTCTGAGATCTGTTTATGTTTTTGCCATGTTCACATGCTTGCAATTGTATTTTCTGATCCCTTTTGGCTCAAGGTCACTAAGGGACTTTTGATAAGTGCTTTGAGTACCTTCATGTCATGCCTTTCTTTGCCATGTTAAGTTCCTATAGCATGTAGTTTTCATGCTCTAAAGTGTGCTACCTGATGTTAAATTCCAGACTTGTATTAATTCGAAGTCTGAAACCTGTTATCATTTGCGTTTTTGCCATGCTTGTTTGAACCTGTTAATGGATGAATTAGCCGTATCTCAGTGTTCATATTTTGTCAAGCATCATGAGTGGATCCCTGCCATGTATTTTGTTGTCATGTTTGAGTGTTGTAGCATAATTGTCTTGATGCTTTTAGATGGCTACTTGCTGATTATCGCAGACCGGTGCCATATTTGTTTTGCTTGCCATTTCCAAACCGTGCATCCGATTGCGGTGATCTTTATATCGATTTCAACCGAAATCACCTCACCTTTCCAGTGGCACTCTTGGATTTCCATGTTGAGGCCAGGTTCAATCATTCCTTGTCAAATCTTCCATATGCATCACATATCGCATCCCGCATAGCATACCATGTTCGCATCATGTTGTTTGAGCATTGCACGTGGTTGATTGTGTTCCTTTTTCTTGTTTGTCTTGTTTGGGTAGAGCCGGGAGACGAGTTCGCTAACTAGGAGCCCGTTGAGGTTGCTTACAAGGATCAAGTCAACTCTGACAACTTTGCAGGCAAGATGATCATACCCTCGAAATCACTTCTATCTTTGCTTGCTAGATGCTTGCTCTTTTGCTATGCCTATGCTACGATACCTACCACTTTCTTTCATGCCTCCCAAATTTCCATGTCAAACCTTTAACCCACCATGCCCTAGCGAACCGTTGATTGGCTATGTTACCACTTTTCTCAGCCCCTCTTATAGCGTTGCTAGTTGTAGGTGAAGATTGGAGATCGTTCCTTGTTGGAACATTGTTTATTGTTGGCATATCACTATATTATCTTGTTATCTTAATGCACCTATATACTTGGTAAAGGGTGGAAGACTCGGCCTTTTTCCTAGTGTTTTGTTCCACTCTTGCCGCCCTAGTTTCCGTCATATCGGTGTAATGTTCCCGGATTTTTGTGTTCCTTACGCGGTTGGGTTATAATGGGAACCCCTTGACAGTTCGCCTTGAATAAAACTCTTCTAGCAATGCCCAACTTCGGTTTTACCATTCGCCATCTAGCCTTTTTTCCCCTTGGGTTTCGCGGACTCAAGGGTCATCTTTATTTTAAAGCCCCGGCCAGTGCTTCTCTAAGTGTTGGTCCAACCCAGAGCACCGTGCGGGGCCGTCCCTTGGCAACTTGGGTTACGTTGGCTCCCGTACGCTTAGCTTATCGGGTGTGCCCTGAGAACGAGATATGTGCAGCTCCTATCGGGATTTTTCGGCACAGCGGGTGGTCTTGCTGGACTTGTTTTACCATTGTCGAGGATGTCTTGTAAAACCGGGATGCCGAGTCTAATCGGAATGTCTCGGGAGAAGGAATATCCTTCGTTGACCATGAGAGCTTGTGATGGGCTAAGTTGGGACTCCCCTGCAGGGATTTGAACTTTCGGAAGCCGTGCCCGCGGTTATGGGCAGATGGGAATTTGTTAATGTCCGGTTGTAGATAACATGAAACTTAACTTAATTAAAATGAATCAACTGCGTGTGTAATTGTGATGGTCTCTTCTCGGCGGAGTCCGGGAATTGAACACGGTGTTGGAATAATGCTTGACGTAGGTTGTTCTAGGATCACTTCTTGATAATAGTTCTTCGTTCGTGCTTTTCCTTCTCTTCTCGCTCTCTTTTGTGAACAGGATAGCCACCATATATGCTAGTCGCTTGCTGCAGCTCCACATATTACCTTGCCTTACCTATAAGCTTAAATAGTCTTGATCGCGAGGATGCGAGATTGCTGAGTCCCCGTGACTCACAGATTACTTCCAAAACCATATGCAGGGACCGATGATACCGTTTCAGACGATGCGCGTGAGCTCAAGTGGGAGTTCGATGAAGACTCTTGTCGTTACTATGTGTCTTTCCCAGATGATCAGTAGTGGTGCCCAGTTGGGGCGATCGGGATCTGTGTCGCATGTGGGGGTTGATCTTTTATTTTGGTACTATAGTCGGACCATGAGTGTGTTGGATGATTGTAATGTTATTCATGTATTTGTGTGACGTGGCGAGTGTAAGCCAACTATGTACCTTTTTCCCCTATTATCTATTTACATGGGTTGTTGTGAAGATTACCTTACTTGCGACATTGCTTTCAATGCGGTTATGCCTCTAAGTCGTGCTTCGACACGTAGGAGATATAGCCGCATCGAGGGCGTGACACCCAGCATCTTGGAGGTCTCCGTGTGTTTAGGGTGTCATCCACTTTTTGTCTGGAGCAGGTTGGCAATGATGTTGGAGCGTTTGAGGTGTGACCCATTGAGGGGGTGGTGCAACGCGTACAGGCTTGGGATTGTGTACTTTCTGCTGGGAGCTTCTAAGCTTCTTCATGCGTCTCTCGTCTTACTGACATAAAAGAAAAAATGTATATTAGCACACAAGTTACATCTGCCTATACCTTTGTAACTGAACTTAGCATTATTCACAGCCTGAACTTCTCATATATAAAGTGCTATTCATGTACATATTTTCCCCCTAGGACAGTCATCACACTATGCACTGAGTTGAGCATCTGCCAATACTTTTGTACCTGAACTGAGCACCCTTCGGAGAATGAACCTCACATTCTGTTAATTCTACACTATTTGGTTACTTATATGTACCTGAACTAAGCACTCTCCACAACCTGAACTTCTTGTTTTGCAAAGGGGAAATACTGTCTAAAGTTAAAAAACCTGAACCTTCATGAGTTTGAATGGTTGAACCACTAGTGAATACCAACCTGACCTTCATGTGATCACATGCAAGTTCTATTTTCCTTCTATTTTTTGCACACAACCAGATACATACCAACCTGAACTCTAGCACACTAAATAGTTGAGCTTCACATGGCTTTTCAGATGTGAATGCAGGCAGATTTTCTACTGTTTGTAGCCTGTACTGAGGCTCACAAACTACCTTAACTTCACATGGTTGTAAGCAGGAAGATTTTAAAAAAGCTTTTGTAGCCTGGACTGATGCTCACACACCACCTAAACTTCACATGGTTGTAAGAAAATAAAAAATAGAAGGAAGAAGTTCAACCATACCCTGGCTAGAAGTTCGGCCAACCTTTTTCCAGCAGCTGATAGGCCACCTTGTGAGCAATTTTTCGGAGAGCTAGGAGAGGAACCGCATGGAAATCCATATCTTGCATAGGGCGCGAAGTTCATCTACATGAAGCAAGAAGGTCGGGCAAGGGAAGATTGAAGAAGAAGGTGACAAGTGGGAGGAAGTTCATGTACCATTGATGGATTTGAATGCGTGTGGCACCCTGGCTCAGAGCGACTGGTTTACCCTGCATTGCCAGCCTAGAGACCATGTCTTCTGGCAACACGCAACATATTGGTATAGAAAAAACCGCTTTATTGATGCTAGAGGAACAGAGTTCATATTACAACAGCGGTCGAGGCCAAGCGGCACACTCGATGCGGCAGAACAATATGTACATTATTTAGTGAACATAAACGGGCCTCGATCCGAACAACTACGTGGCAGTAGAATAACATCGTAGCGGAAGCTCCATATCACAGGGACACCGATGTTGACACCATCTAGAATCGAACAGCGCTCCTTTCCAACAAGACTTTCCTGAAATTTGCATGACACGCCAGGTCAGTACATTGAATGTACTTGCAAGCTCACAACAAGCATAATCATAATGGCAAACAATATCATGATATTTAACCAATTATTAATAATGCAACACTATATGCCAACATGCTGTGATCATGCTCGAACATCCCTCAGGACAACTTACCAACCGTGATCATCCTCAGATCACAAACACCACCAACGTGGTACAACACACCACCAACGTGGTCTTTAACAAAATGACTCGTGATCCTTACGGCGATCACCACCACGATCATTATCTGATCCCAATCTCCTCGATGGCCTTCTGCCATCGTCAACAATGTAGAGTTTACAGCTTAGTGTGCAATTTTTTTATTAATCATTGACTCATGGTGGGACCTACTATGAGGTGTCCGTGACCGTGGATGCGGCTATCAATAGATTATACACTCTGCAGAGGTAGCACACTGTACCCACACCATGGAACCCATGGCCTTGCACTCCCATCCGGGTGGACCAACGACATTCCGACAAAACCCCTCCATTGCCACAACACTCTCCCGACCACTCCGACCCAAATCCCCAACGGGCTGGTCCTGGGTGGCCCCGTGTCTACCGAAGACACCACGACCACCGTCGTGGTCAAACTCCCACTCGGGGACACTCCCACTCGGGGACTCGGTACCATAATCTCATCCACGAGCACACAAGATTATGTCTGCTTATCGGTCCACGGCAAGCACGACATAACCTTCCCTAGATGGAGGCACCGACCAGAGGCCGTGTCAATGGACCGAATCAAGGCCTTCCCATAAAGACAAATGTGGTTGCACTAGAAAGAACTCGATTCAGCGGCACCATGACCCAGTCAACGGTATATTCAAGTTGCGTTATATTCAAATTGAAATGAAAATGACCGGTGTCATAGCATGCCATGAAATGCAAAACCAAACATGCATCATATAATGATAAAATGACCCATGTCTTCCATATACACACCAAGCTTAACTGTCAACAACTCACATTAATCTACTAGCTCAAAATGACTCACAACTTAACCAAAATATTCAGGAACAAGTTTCATTAATTTCTTACGCAAGAAAGTAACTCTGATAACTTTTCCATATGCATAACAAAAGATTTCACTATCAACAACCCTTAGTTTCTCTATCACTAAATTAGGTTCAAACATTCTGTAAAACAAGTATTATGATTTTAACAAGTATTTAACAGAATATTTTCTAACAATTTTTTATCAATTTTAGGGAGGCAAAAACATAGATAAATAATTACTAGCATGCATAACAAAATTATTTCTAACATCATATCTTAACTTGCTTTATCCACTAACCTAGTTTCATCTATTCTGTGAATCAAGCATAACAATTGTCCAATATTTAACGAAATGCAAATAACTCAATAATTATTTAAATGCAAGGATTAACCATTTCATTCAAGTGAGAAAATCACAAATATTGAAATGGTATCATAAAAATGTTACTATGGCTTGCCTTAGTGTAGATGAGGTTCACAAGCCTCCTGGTGATCCTCAAGACAAGCCTCACCTTCTGAAAATAATTTCAAACACAAAAAGAAAATATCAAGAACACTTCTAAAATTCACCAGAAATTCTAAACAGCTCAGAAAAATCTCATCTTTGATGAGCTGTTAGATTTTCTTTCAAAGAACACAACGCAAAAAGAATCAATTCATTTCGACTTATGGTTAAAAAGTTATAACTGTTTGATGTGTTCTGTAAATTCAAATGAATTTGAATAAAAATAAAAAGACTGGGGGCTGACGTCGAAGGCGCAAAGCCCAGGGGCGCCACCACTCATACCACTTCGTGCGCGTACTGAGTGGCTGACTAGGGGGCCCCGCTAGTCAGGTGGGGGAAGAGGGGGAGAGAAACAGAGATGGACGCGGCTTTGCCAGAGCTCTCGCCGGCGACGAGGGCTCTTTGGCCAAAACAAGAGGGAGGGATGGCAAGAGGAGGTCAAGGCGCACCTGCCCGTACCCGTAGCGTGGCTAGGGGTGGTCGGACGGCGTCGAAATCTAGCTTGCGAGCGGAGGTAGAACGAGGAGGTCGCCGGAGTTGAAGAAGACGGCGAGCAGGGGCCACTCCAGAGGCTCCAAGCGGGCGAGACGGCCTCACCGGAGAGAGGTGGAGGCCCTGGAGGGGTCGCCCAGGCCTGGGAGGGGCTGGAGCTGCCGCGGCGACCAGAGGAGATCGCCAGCAAGCTCGAGCTCGGGGACGGCGGCTCGAGGCCTGCCCGGCCGGGCTATGGCTTCCTACTCGACCGTGGAGTGTGTGTGAGTGCTGGAGGATGCTCGAGGAGGTTGGGGAGGGGCTCTATATATAGGCGAGCCGCGAGGGTTCTTCGGGCTCCGCAGGTGGACACCTGTCCATGGCGCCCGACGACGAGCGGCGTCAGTGAGAGGGGGAGAAGGCGATGGAGGTCACGCGGGCACTGTGGGCGAGCAGAGACGAGCACAAGATCAAGGGGGGTGACAACGAGCACAGTGCGCTCCGCACTGTTGGGCTGGCCGGACCTTGCCCGTGCTCGCTGCGGCGAGCTCTGGCATCTGCGAGTGCTAGGGCGGAGTTAAGGGCATCGAGACGGTGATGTGGCGAGTTTTGGCAAGGTTGGGCTGGCAGGGGAAGCGAGCACGCGTGAACAGAGCGTTCGGCGGCACCCAGAGCACGTCGACACGCATGCCTGGCATTGTGGACATGCGTGGTCACCGCGCGAACTCTCTCCTCAGACCAGCCTTCGTCCTAAAAATCATGTCTGGCATGTTGTTCATGGTGGTTTTGAAGTTTACCATGGTTTGGTTTGGATCCAGGTGTGGTAGAAAAGATTTTACAAACCAGGTAAGTTTCTGGTCAGTAACTTTGTGATGTTACTGTGGTCAAATGACTGGGTGTTTGGAGCTGTGCTTTGGAGGCTAGCTTAGAGTTACTACGGTAAATAAGCACAAGAAAGTTCTGTTCAAAAGGAGTAAGTAAAATGGTAGTTGTTGTAGAAACCACCATTTCTGTCCAGAACAGAAAAATTTTCTGTAGCAAAAATATTCCAAAAAGTGATGAAATATTTTTGCTCAGGGAGGTGCCCTAGGGTCTCTAGAATATTTGTGAATTATCTCAAAATTTTCCGAGCCATAAAAATTAGGGTTGCTTTCGAGCAAACAGATTTGCCTAAGGGTTTTTGAGAGGAAATGAATATTTTTCATTTATGGAAAATATTCCAAAGATTATTTTGAGGTGGATCAGAAGTGAAATGAGGGTTTGGGAGAGAAATGAAGCACTTGGGTGAAAGCCAAGGATGCCCAAGTGTTTAAGTCCAAATGAAAAGACTCAAGGAATTCCAAGTTTCAAAAAAAATTCAAATGGAAACTCAAACAAATAAGAGAGGGCAAAAACCAGATTGTCACAAACCTCCCGCACTTAGAATGAATCTTGTCCTCGAGATTCGCTTGCTTGGGAAAACCACTCTAGATACTGACCCTTAAGGAATTCTTCCTTCTCCCAAGTTGCTTCTGACTTTGTGTGATGCTCCCACTGAACCTTGTAAAATTTTCCAACTTTGCAGCGAGTGACCCTTTCCACTTGATCCAATATTTTGAACGGTCTTTCTTCATAAGTTAAATCTTTTGCCAATTCTATCTCAGCCATTGCAGTCCTTTTCTCAGGCGGGGATATGCATCATCTCAATTGCGAAACATGGAATACATTGTGTATGTCTGCCAATTCCGGGGGTAGTTCCAGTTGATATGCAACCGTACCCACTCGAGACATAATCGGGAATGGACCAATGAATCTGGGTGCCAGCTTTCCACGAGTTTGAAATCGCTCAACTCCTTTCATAGGAGTGACTCGGAGGTACACGTGTTCTCTGGTTTCAAAACTGACCTGCCAATGCTTTGCATCATAATAACTCTTCGGACGGGATTTGGCCAATTGCAGTCGGTCTCTGATTTCCCTTACTTGCCTCTCAGCTTCCATCATGAGATCAGTTCCGAAGATACGGCTATCTCTAGCTTGAGACCAATTTAAAGGAGTGCGGCACTTACGACCATATAGAGCTTTATATGGCGACATCTTTAGGCTGGTCTGAAAACTATTGTTATACGAGAACTCGGCGTATGGCAAGCAATCTTACCATTTAGCTCCGTTGGCTAGCGCACAGGCTCACAACATATCTTCGAGTATTTGATTTACTCGCTCTATCTGACCATCCGTCTGAGGGTGATAAGCAGTACTATATTTCAGTGATGTCCCCAAGGCTTGATGGAGACGGGACCAGAAAGCAGAGGTAAACAAAGAACCTCGGTCGGAAGTGATAGTCCGGGGTACTCCATGCAGACTGACGATTCTGGATACATATAGTTGTGCAAGTTCATCTGCTCTGTATCTAGTGCTGATCGGGATGAAGTGAGCAACCTTGGCGAGAGTGTCCACTATAACCCAGATTGCGTCTTTGCCTCGCTGAGTCCTAGGCAATCCAGTGATGAAATCCATGCAAACATCATCCCATTTCCGTTGTGAAACTGGCAGTTGTTGGAGAAGTCTGGCTGGCTTCTGATGATCTGCTTGCACATTGTTGCATATGTCGCAATAGGCTACAAAATAGGCAATGTCTTTCTTCATTCCATCCCACCAGAATATTTGTTAGGGTCTTCATACATTTTCGTACCTCCCGGATGAATGGAAAACGAGGATTCGTGTGCTTCTGACAAGGTTTTATTCTTCAAGTCCGGTTGATTTGGTACACAAATTCGTCCACGGAATCGGATGGTACCGAATTTGTCCTTGCGGAAATCTGGGGGCTGCCTTGCTATCTGGCCATTGGCATGTTCTTGTAGCTCGGCGTCACCTGGCTGGGCCTTGTGGATTTCCATTTCAAGTGTGGAAGTAACTTCCAAAATATTAGCAAGGCCAGCATCCATGATGACCAAGTTGAGCTGAGCAATCTCTTCTTGAAGTTTGGTAGGCAATGATGTTAACATGACATTTAAGCTGACGGGCTTTCGACTGAGCGCATCGGCAACGATGTTGGCCTTGCCGGGATGGTAATTTATTCCAAGGTCATAATCCTTGACCAACTCTAACCATCTTCGTTGATGGAGATTTAAATCTGGCTGAGTGAAGATGTACTTGAGGCTTTTGTGGTCGGTAAAAATTTGGCACCTTTTTCCAATGAGATAGTATCTCCAAATTTTTAATGCATGAACCACTGCCGCCAATTCCAAAGCATGTGTAGGATAATTTCCCTCATGTGGTCGTAGCTGTCGTGAGGCATATGCTACTACCTTGCCGTCTTGCATCAACACGCAACCAATACCTTGTCTGGAGGCATCGCAGTACACATCAAAGTTGCGATAAATGTCTGGAAGAGTCAATACAGGTGCGGTTCTCAGACGTGTTTTTAGCTCACTAAAACACTTCTCAGAGTCCTCGGTCCACTTAAACTTTGTATCCTTTTTGAGCAGCTCCGTCATGGGTTTAGCAATTTTGGAAAACCCTTTAATAAAACGGCGATAGTACCCAGCTAATCCGAGGAAACTCCGGATCTGTGCTACAGTCGTGGGTGGTACCCAATCGAGCACATCCTTTACTTTGCTTGGGTCCGTGGCTATACCTTCGGCAGATAAGACATGTCCGAGAAACCCAACTTGCTTGAGCCAAAATTCACACTTACTGAACTTGGCGTATAACTAATGGTCGCGGAGTTGTTGTAGCACTGCTCGGAGGTGATCCTTATGCTCTTCTTCACCCTTGGAGTAAATGAGGATGTCGTCGATGAAGACTACCACAAATTTGTCTAGGAAGTCCATGAACACTTTGTTCATCATATTCATGAAGAAGGCAGGGGCATTGGTGAGACCAAAGGACATCACGGTATATTCGTAAAGACCGTATCGTGTAGTGAATGCGGTCTTAGGAATATATTCCTTTTTAATCTTGAGCTGATGATATCCGGTCCGTAAATCGATTTTTGAGAATACTTTAGCCCCACTAAGCTGATCAAACAGATCATCAATCCTTGGCAGTGGGTACTTACTTTTGATGGTGACATCATTCAGCTGGCAGTAATCTATGCACATACGGAGACTGCCATCGTTTTTGCCCATGAAAATTGAAGGTGACCCCCATGGTGAAGAGCTGGGACGAATATAACCTTTCTGGAGTAATTCGTCGAGCTATTTCTTTAGCTCCACTACTTCTGATGAGGGCATCCGGTAATACTTCTTGTATAATGGTGCGGTTTCGGGCACAAGATCTATGGCAAATACCAGTTCTTGATCTAGTGGCATGCCTGGCAGTTCTTCTGGAAACACATCAGGGTACTCAATGACCACATGAATAAATTCCAAGTCCACTAGAGCGGTGCAAACTAATTCTGGCTTGGGTACAGGCTTGCGAGCATAAAATTTGGTGAGCTGCCCATCCAGACTGGTCAAATTGACTTCTCGGGTTGCGCAGTTTATGCAAACTTGATATTTGGTCAACCAATTCATACCCAATATAATATCCAACTGCTCAGACTCAATGATTATCAAAGATGGTGGAAAGTAGACCCCGTTGATATTGATCTCCAGATCACGGCATACTAGACTGCTCTTAATTATAGATCCCGGGGTTTGTACCAGCATATTTTGCCCAAAATGGTGCAAGGAAAATTGTTTTGGGCGGTAAAACTCCGAGAAATAAAAGAATGGGAAGCCCCAAAGTCAAATAGAATTACTGCAGGTATGTCATTAAAAGAAAACATACCAATGACGACTTCTGGCTTCTGTTGGGCTTCATCGGCGGAGACATGATTCACGTGCCCAGTGAAGTTTTGCTGGGTTCGCCCTGACTCCATAAAGTTGAGTTGTGGCCTGCTCGGGGCATTCACCTTGTGGTTCTTGGGGCACTGTTTGGCATAATGTCCGTGCTTCCCGTAAATGAAACAAGTATTATTGCGCTGGCGCTCCTCATGTGTTGGAATGGTTACAATATTCTTGACTTGAGTGGTGGTCCTGTTAACATTCTGCTGCCAATTTGGCTTGTATTACACCTGAGTCTGCTGCCAGGTACGAGCCTTTTTCACAGGTTTTCCATCCTTCTTTGGCTCAAACTTGTGCTTGTTGTCGTTGTTAGCCGGCCTATTATCCGATATAAGCTTGTGCTCCCGTTAAGCAATGAACGCCTTGTCCACCAGAGTTTGGAAATCGGTGAAATCAAACATATTGAGGGCACACCGAAGTTGTGGATTTAAACCTCCAAGAAATCTGTCAATCTTCCTTTCTTCAGTGGCCACGTCATACAGAGAGTAACGGGCCAAATGATTGAATTTTTGCAGATACTCAGCCATAGACTGATTTCCTTGGACGAGCGCGAGAAATTCACACTGCTTAGCCTTCATAACTCCAGTGGGGATGTGATACTTGCAAAACTTATCCTTAAATTTTTCCCAGGTGACTTCCTCATCAATCGGCCACATGGATTTTGTATTTTCCCACCATATGGCAGCTGCACCTTCAAGGTAATGGGTTGCAAATGGGACTTTATCATTTCCTTTAGTATGGGCGACCTGAAGCTTTTTCTCCATGGTGCGCAACCAATCGTCTGCATCCAATGGGTCAACAACCTGACTGAAACTGGGTGGATTGGTCCTCTGAAAATCTAACAGCTTTGAGTGATGACCATTCTGATTTCCATTCTGTCCAACCATAGCTTGCACACTTCTCAATATTTCAATCAGATCATTGTTCCTTTTCTCTTCAAACATACGCAGAACTTGCTCAGTGGAGGGAGGATCAGGCGGTGGAGGCGGTGGCTGAACGTACGGCTCGGAAGAATATCCTGCCTATCGTGCGGAACGACGAACAGGAGTTCCCTCACGAACGTTGCTACTGCTGCCTCCCCGTGTCATCCTATTGAGGATTTTTTCCAAGACAACGCAATCGAGATGAGAGACATCCAAGAATAAAATTGGGGAAAAGCCAACAACAAATCTCGAAAAAGACAAAAGAGCGAAGAAAATATGGCGATTAAAGTCCCAACATAATTATACATGGACTCATACATGAAAATTAAACAACATGACTGGTTCCACTACCCTCATACATGAAGCATCATGACTCGTACAACTACATCCGTACACCATCTAGACGACTGAGAATACTCAAAGACACTACTGCTCTGCTGGTGCTGCGGTGTCCTCCCCTGAAGCGGTCTCGGATCCCGAACTGACGTGGGTAACGGAAACATCTGGGTTAAAGGTAACACGACGACGCTGCCTCGATGGCTCTCTCTCAAGGGCAGGGGTAGGATGAAGCATCAGGACTGCAGGGGTAGCAGGAAGTGAGACCCTCTCGGCAGGAGCACTGAGAGGGTTCACGGCCGAGACATCTGTGCTACTCGGGGGAGTAACCGGCGAAATAGGGGAGCTAGAACTAACTTGGACATAAGGGGTAAATCCTAGTGAGGACGGAGTAGTGGTGGATCTAGTAGTGACCAAGGTAGCGGCTAAAGCAGTATGGGCACGAGTCAGCTCTCGAGCCAGCTCGTGGATCATCAGATAGCTAGCAGTGATATAGCAAGCAAGAAGGATAGCAACATTATCAGACTCCGAGTCAACGAGAGGAAAACGGACACGACCATTGTTGTGCAGAGATGGGTAGTAATAGAAACCTGGGTGGTGCTGCGTTTGAACCTCGGTATAATGAAGCTTGATAAGGACCTCAAATGCGGCAAACTGGACAGCCTGAGAAGCGGTGGAGGCATAACCGCTCCGAGAAGTGCGAGTGTAAGAGCCGGAATCGTAACTGGTGCGTAGAGTAACCACTACGTGGTACTCATATACTGAGTCTGCTAGACGCTCCCGGTACACACGGTAGACCGGTTTGTCTCTGTGAGGGTACAACCAATGCCACACGTTGCGGAGAAGGTGCGGTGACGTGTACGGCATCAGCTGCAACTGGCACGGATACGGCACCAGAGCCATCTACACTCACAACCATTAGCAGGTTAGCATAACAATAATAATCAAATGACTAGAATGCAACAACCAGCTATAACTTCTACCGGCACTCAAATTTACTCGCGCCTAACATCTAGTTAACGCGTCGTAGTCTAGCGTGGCCTACAGTCAGTGCGGCTTTGATACCAATCGTTGTGGCACCCCTTCTCAGAGCGACCGGTTTACCATGCATTGCCAGCCCAGAGACCATGTCTTCTAGCAACACACAACATATTGGTACAGAAAACAACCGCTTTATTGATGCTAGCGGAACAGAGTTCATATTACAACAGCGGTCGAGGCCAAGTGGCAGACTCGGTGCGGCGGAACAATATGTACATTATTTAGTGAACATAAAGCGGCCTCGATCCGAACAACTACGTGGCAGTAGAATAATGTCGTAGCGGAAGCTCCATATCAAAGGGACACCGATGTGGACACAGTCTAGACTCGAACAACGCTCCTTTCCAACGAGACTTTCTTGAAATCTGGCATGACACGCCAGATCAGTACATTGAATGTACTTGCAAGCTCACAACAAGCATAATCATAACGACAAACAATATCATGATATTTAACCAATTATTAATAATGCAACACTATATGTCAACATGATGTGATCATGCTCGAACGTCCCTCAGGACAACTTACCAACCGTGATCATCCTCAGATCACAAACACCACCAACGTGGTACAACACACCACCAACGTGGTAAAACACACCAGCAATGTGGTCTTTAACAAAATGACTCGTGATCCTTACGGTGATCACCACCACGATCATTATCTGATCCCAATCTCCTCGATCGCCTTCGGCCATCGTCAACAATGCAGAGTTTACAGCTTAGTGTGCAATTTTTTTATTAATCATTGACTCATGGTGGGACCTACTACGAGGTGTCCCTGACAATGGACGCGACTATCGATAGATTATACACTCTACAGAGGTAGCACACTGTACCCACACCACGGAACCCATGGCCTCGCACTCCCAATCGGGTGGACCAACGACATTCCGACAAAACCCCTCCATTGCCACAACACTCTCCCGGCCACTCCGACCCAAATCCCAAACGGGCTGGTCCTGGGTGGCCCCGTGTCTACCAAAGACAACCCCGACCACCGTCGTGGTCAAACTCCCACTCGGGGACACTCCCACTCGGGGACACTCCCACTCGAGGACTCGGTACCATAATCTCATCAACGAGCACACAAGATTATGTCTGCTTACCGGGCCAGGGCAAGCACGGCATAACCTTCCCTAGATGGAGGCACCGACCAGAGGCCGTGTCAATGGACCGAATCAAGGCCTTCCCATAAAGGCAAATGTGGTTGCACTGGAAAGAACTCGATTCAGCGGCACCATGACCCAGTCAACGGTATATTCAAGTTGAGTTATATTCAAATTCAAATAAAAATGACCAGTGTCATAGCAAGCCATGAAATGCAAAACAACACATGCATCACATAATGATAAAATGACCCATGTCTTCCATATACACACCAAGCTTAACCGTCAACAACTCACATTACTCTACTAGCTCAAAATGACTGACAACTTAACCAAAATATTCAACAAGTTTCACTAATTTCTTAAGCAAGAAAGTTACTCCGATAACTTTTCCATATGCATAACAAAAGATTTCACTATCAACAACCCTTAGTTTCTTTATCACTAAATTAGGTTCAAACATTCTGTAAAACAAGTATTATGATTTTAACAAGTATTTAACAGAATATTTTCTAACAAATTTTTATCAATTTTAGGGAGGCAAAACATAGATAAATAATTACTAACATGCATAAAAAAGTTATTTCTAACATCATATCTTAACCTGCTTTATCCACTAACCTAGTTTCAACTATTCTGTGAATCAAGCATAACAACTGTCCAACATTTAACAGAATGCAAATAACTCAATATTTATTTAAATGCAAGGATTAACCATTTCATTCAAGTGAGAAAATCACAAATATTGAAATGGCATCATAAAAATGTTGATGTGGCTTGCCTTAGTGCAGATGAGGTTCACAAACCTCTTGGTGATCCTCAAGACAAGCCTCACCTTCTGAAAATAATTTCAAACACAAAAAGAAAATATCAAGAACACTTCGGAAATTCACCAGAAATTCTAAACAGCTCAGAAACATCTCATCTTTGGTGAGCTGTTAGATTTTCTTTCAAAGAACACAATCCAAAAAGAATCAATTCATTTGGACTTATGGTTAAAAAGCTATAACTGTTTGAAGTGTTCTGTAAATTCAAATGAATTTGAATAAAAAGAAAAAGACTGGGGGGTGACGTCGAAGGCGTAAAGCCCAGGGGCACCACCACTCGTACCGCTTCACATGCGTACTAAGTGGCTGACTAGCAGGCCCCGCTAGTCAGGTGGAGGAAGAGGGGGAGAGAAACAGAGATGGCTGCGGCTTCGCCGGAGCTCTCGCCGGCGACGAGGGCTCTTTGGCGAAAATGAGAGGGAGGGCTGGCAAGAGGAGGTCGAGGCGCACCTGCCCGTACCCCTAGCGTGGCTAGGGGTGGTCGGACGGCATCGGAATCTAGCTTGCGAGCGGAGCCGGAACAAGGAGGTCGCCGGATTTGAAGAAGACGGTGAGCAGGGGGCACTCCAGAGGCTCCAAGCAGGCGAGACGGCCTCACCGGAGAGAGGCGGAGTCCCTGGATGGGTCGCCCAGGCCTGGGAGGGGCTGGAGCTGCCGCGACAACCAAAGGGGATCGACTGTGAGCTCGAGCTCGGGGACGATGGCCCGAGGCCTGCCCGGCCGGGCTACGGCTTCCTACTCGGCCGTGGAGTGTATGTGAGTGCTGGAGGATGCTCGAGGAGGTTGGGAGGGGATCTATATATAGGCGAGTGGCGAGGGTGCTTCGGGCTCCGCCGGTGGACACCAGTCCACGGCGCCCGGCGACGAGCGGCGTTAGTGAGACGGGGAGAAGGCGACGGAGTTCACGCGGCCACTGTGGGCGAGCAGAGACGGGCATAGGATCAAGGGGGGTGACGATGAGCACAGTGCGCTCCGCACTGTTGGGCTGGCCGGACCTTGCCCGTGCTCGCTCTAGTGAGCTCCGGCATCGGCGAGTGCCAGGGCGGAGTTAAGGGCGTCGAGACGGTGATGGTGGCGAGTTTTGGCAAGGTTGGGCAGGCGGGGGAAGTGAGCACGCGCGAACAGAGCGTTCGGCAGCACCCAGAGCGCGTCGACACGCATGCCTGGCATCATGGACACGCGTGGTCACCGCGCGAACTCTCTCCTCAGGCCAGCCTTCGTCCAAAAAATCACGTCTGGCATGTTGTTCGTGGTGGTTTTGAAGTTTCATTGTTTGGTTTGGATCCAGGTGCAGTAGAGAAGATTTTACAAACCAGGTAAGTTTATGGTCAGTAACTTTGTGATGTTACTGTGGTCAAATGGCTGGGTGTTTGGAGCTGTGCTTTGGAGGCTAGCTTAGAGTTACTAAGGTAAATAAGCACAAGAAAGTTCAGGTCAAAAGGAGTAAGTAAAATGGTAGTTGCTGTAGAAACCACCATTTCTATCCAGAACAGAAAAGATTTTCTGTAGCAAAAATATTCCAAAAAGTGATGAAATATTTTTGCTTAGGGAGGTGCCCTAGGGTCTCTAGAATATTTGCGAATTATCTCAGAATTTTCCGAGCCATAAATATTAGGGTTGCTTTGGAGCAAACAGATTTGCCTAAGGGTTTTTGAGAGGAAATGAATATTTTTCATTTATGAAAAATATTCCAAAGATTATTTTGAGGTGGATCAGAAGTGAAATGAGGGTTTGGGAGAGAAATGAAGCAGTTGGGTGAAAGCCAAGGATGCCCAAGTGTTTATGTCCAAATGAAAAGACTCAAGAATTCCAAGTTTAAAAAAAATTCAAATTAAAACTCAAACAAATAAGAGAGGGCAAAAACCAGGCTGTCACAAGGCGCCCCGATGCCGCCTCCACCGCGGAGTTGCTCCGTTGGCCGCATCGTTTGCCGTAGCTTCCGTCGGGGCCGTCATCTACTCTACCAAGCCGTCGGGCGATGAGCATGGAAGGAGGATCCGGCTATCGGAAGTCCATGGCGGCTTCGCCGCCTCCAGGCGAGGCGGGCTCCCTCGCACCGGCATCCGCCGTCGCTCGCTCGCCCGCGCCGGTGGTCGGCCAGGAGGTGGGACGGAGGGGTGGCGGTGGATCCGGTCGACCAGGCTCTAGAGACGAAGGGGAGGCGGCGGATCGTGCTGGCCAGGAGCTAGAGACGGGGGGTGTCAGGACCCCGATTCCAAGTCACATCGATCTAGCCGGTAACACCTCATATCACTTTGCGGCCTCACGCACGGTATTCCCACGGGTGTCGCCTTACCATGGCACGGGACCGTTTGCGCCTTTTGGCTCACGTATATGATAGTGTCGTTAGCATCCATATGACAAAGAACCCGGGCCGGCATGAATAGTCGTGAACCCAAAGTGGCACTAACTTACGGGGACAGGCATACATGAATCAACATCGAGCATGTTGGTCAGCAGCGTGCGAATCCGGGCTGTAGCAACTGGGCTAACAGGACTCTGGGAACCCGGGCTGTAGCAGGCTAGCAGGACTCCGGAGGTCACCGCATGACATTTCCCTGAAGGGACAGACACATGAATGAAGTGAATCACATGCCGGCCAGTCAAGTGTTCCAGAGCAGTAGTGCTGGGCTAGCAGGACTCCGGTGAACCGGGCTGTAGTGGATTACTATGGCTCCTGGAAGCACAAGACTACATTTCCCCATAAGAGAGGCTACCAAGGATAAACAACTAGGTTGTCGGATCCCACACATACCAAGCATTTCAATCATACACACAATATGCTCAATATGTGCAATACAACATGGCATCACAACAAGACTCTACGACTCAGAGTATTTATTCATTAGGCTCCGAGGAGCGAGATAAAACAAACATGGGTCTCATGACCCAACATTCAGAGCATACAAGTCAAAGCACATGCCGAAGCTTAACATGTCTGAGTACATACTTCTACAAATGAAAAAGGCTGAGAAGCCTGACTATCTACCAGATCCTGCCGAGGGCGCAAGATCGTAGCTGAGGTAACAAGCTAAACATCCATGTCCACGTGGAACTACTAGCGAGACTGAAGTCTCTCTGCAAAACATAAAATAAGCAAACATGATTACAAATGTACCCAGCAAGACTTACATCAGAACTATCTACATATGCATCGGTATCAACAAAGGGGTGGTGGAGTTTAACTGCAGCAAGCCAGCTTTGACTCGGTGGCTATGCTGAACTACGACTGCAAGTAACTCTTTTGAGGTGGCGCACACGAGTCCACATATTCACCATACCAATACACCACTATGGATCCGCTCCCGTCTCCCTACGAGAACGCCATCCATAGCACTCACGCTTATCTTGCGCATTTTAGAGTATCCACTTTCACTTGTCTATGAACGATGCAAGGGGTCCAAGTTTCCATATCCGAGGAATCCAGCTATTCGAATAGATAATGATAACCCTGCAGGGGTGTACTTCTTCACACACACTCTAGCCACTTACGACCATGTACACATCGTGTATCTCGGCAACCTTCAAGCGGAAGCCTGGCGAGGGAGTTCACCATGACTTGACTAAACACACAAGTCTCTAGTCCAGGTTTATCGCCTATTCGGGTTCCATCCGCAAGGAGATCCGGACGGGATGTCGCTCATGGACCCAAACGATGTGAGCAGGGTTCCCAAGCCCACCATACGGGTGCCACTTTGTACACCATGCCACTGTGCCTAGTCTGTCCAAAGCCCACCTGTATTGGGTGCCACTTGGTAGACTACTAACACAACCTACAAACACCAGAAACTAGTTGCCACTCCTGGACAGAGATCAGGTTGATTAATAAGTCGAGAGAGCTTGGAGCGCCCGGAGCCCAATGTGTGGTAGTAACTGTTCATGGATCACTAACACAGAACTCAGTTCCTGAGGACGGCTGCAATGAGACAACCCACCATGTACTCCTACATGGCCTCTCACCACTACCTTTACCAAATCGTGTTCACACACTTAGCTCTCAACAGTAGGACATGTTCACCACATTCCAATTCATCCCCGATGAATCGGACCTGACTCAACTCTAAGCAGTAGCAGGCATGACAAACAAGCATGAATGAGTAGGCACATCAAGGCTCAAACAACTCCTACTCATGCTAGTGGGTTTCATCTATTTACTGTGGCAATGACAGGTCATGCAGAGGAAAGGGGTTCAGCTACAACAACATGTAATAGTTGAATCATTGTTGTCCTAATGCAGTAAAAGAGAGCAGGAGCGAGAGAATGGGATTGTATCCGAATGAACAAAGGGGTTTTGCTTGCCTCGCACTTCTGAAGATAATATAGTTCTTCATCGGTGTCATTGATCATGTCGTCAGAAACATCATCTACTAAAGGGAACAACCACCGGAAAACACAAAAGAAACAACATTCACTGCAATGCACAATCAAATGAATGACATGTCATGTTAAGGAATTGAATTGACCTAATGCAGCAGTAAGCCAAGTTAATTGAAGTGGAATTCAAACAAGGTTAAATCCAACTCCAAATGCTAGTTCATATATTGCCCTCTTCATGATTTATCCTATTCAGTGAGGTTAACTTGTTCAAACATGCATGAAAGTACCATAAATAGATTCTTCATATTTTCTGATCATTTTCATATATACATTATTTTATTTGGAGTTATGGTTGATTTTCTATGATTTTTAGAAGTTTATACTATTTTATGGAATTTTCTGAACAAACTTACATCCAGAAAATGCTTTACTACGTCAGCATGACCTCACAGTGATTTCAGCAGGTCAACGGCTAGGTCCAGGTCAAACCTAATGTGTGGGGCCCATTGGTCAGTCACACAGTTAGTTAATTAACTAATTCAGGTTAGTTTAAGTGCTAAGCTAGGTTAGTTAGCAGGCCGGGGCCCACATGTCAGTGAGTGAGGGCGTTAATTAGCGGGGTCATCAGCGGCTAATGATGTGCCACGTCACCAGCCACCGGAGTTGGACTCCAACGACCTCACAGTGCGGCGGTGGCTCACCGAAATCGCGTTGTGGGCGTCGATTGGACGTGCCGAGGGCACCGGGCGATAGCCCTTGCTCCCACGCATCTAGCGGAGGCAGCAGCAGGTCACGGGGTCACCGGAATCGACGTTGGCGACGAGCCGAGCGGCGGCCTGGGCTACGGCGTAATCGGGTTGGAGCTAGGGGGCACGTGGGGAGAAGCTGGTGCTGGCTACGGGCTCCTGGAGACGCGTTGAGCGCGATGGTGCGCTTGGCTTCGAGCTACAACGGCTCCAGCCACGGTGGCGACGAGGCACGGCCGTGGCGAGCTTCGGCCGTGGTGGTCAGTGGGGCTAGATGAGGAAATAGACAGAGGGGAGAGAGGGTTTGGGAGCAGGAGCTCACAGTGAGTCAAACGGGAGGGTCAGCGAGCTCGGGGAGGCACCAGAGGCAGCAAATCGACGACGATGATCTACGGTGGCCGAAGAGGGGAACGGCGGTGCAGGCGGCATCCAGGGGCTTCCGGCATCGGGCAGTTCGGTGAGGAGGAGGAGAGGGACTCGGCGGAGCTTGTGGGCAGCTCCAGGGGACGAGGGAGAGGCGATGGCCGCGGTGATGCTCATCGATGGCGGCGGGCGCGTTCGGTGAGGAGAACAGAGGATGGGGAGGGCATTTGAGGGAGAGAGGGACGAATGAGGGGTCGAGGAGGCGCCGAGGAGAGGACGCGAGGCGTCGCGGTGGCCAGGCGACGCAGGCAGGCAGCCTGGTGGCGTGGCACCTGCGGGCGCGCCGTGCGCTGTCCCTCCTCTTCCTACTGGCAGAGGTTAGGAATGACTGGCACCGAGCCAGGTGGGCTGGGCCAGCACAGGTGAGGCCCAGGTTGGCTTCTCTCTCTCTCTCTCTCTCTCTCTCTCTCTCTCTCTCTCTTTATTCTATTTTTGTTTCTCTATTTTTTTGCAGTTTGTTTGCGATTTAGTTTTAACACCAAATCAACTTTAAACTTGATGAAAATAATTGTGATAGCTAAGTGGACTTATCCCAAGCCACACAACAATTTTCAGAATTATTGAACATATATTTATAATATAATAAATATATATCCAATTCAAATAGTTATTGAATTAATTTCAAATGCCCAAAATAAATATTTCTAAGACTCCAAAAATATTGGTTTGAATTTTACCTCTTGCCAATATTTTTACAGAATAATAGGAACATTTCCTTGGACTCATTTGAAAGGATTTTCAATGTTGATTATTTCTGAAGTGATTTGAGGGTTTCAACTAACCTCAATTCAACTTTCAGAATGTGGATATGATGCATGGATGCTCCCTTATGCAACTATTGTAAACAATTCTAGGGCTGTGACAACTCACCCCCACTAAACAAGAATCTCATCCCGAGATTCAAGACCTGAGGTAAGAAGACCGAGGGGACACAAAGCTGACACGATTTTCATGATCCAATTGCCCTTCTCGGAGATGTTGATTCATTGCTCCAATTGATCTTGACGTCTTTGCTTTCGAGATCTTCATCGAACATGATGATGACGGAAAGAGACTGTACTGAAATCGATCTTCTCGAATATCGAACAACTCATGATCAAGTTATGGGGTGAGATGTAGGAACATCTCTTGAGCTGAGACACAAAACACATATCGAGAGGGAAGGAAATAAAAAAATGACGAGGTTTCAATTTGGCAGGCTACAATTCACACTTGACTAAGATGGAGCATGAATTTCAAAGTTGCAAGGAGATAATTGCCATGATTTCCTAACGTGATATCTTAAGGAAGGTGACTCGTAGAATATCCCTTAAGTGGCAAAAAGAAGAACTTTTGATATAGAGATCATTGAGACTCTTTATACCAGCCTAAGGCAATCTCAATCGATCATTTGAAGGAGTCGGAAAAGGATGGCATACTCACACTAGAATGGATGATGTGGACTACCTTGTTGAAGACAATATAATGGATGATTTTTTCTTATCATCGAGAAAGGATAGGGCCTAGGGTAAGCCCACTTTTGAGGATGATCCTGAATAAAAAATACTGAGAAGGCAGACCATAGTAAAATGGCACAATGGCGGGTGCAAGCTGGGAACAAAATGCAACTGTTGGGAATGTTCCAACCATCATATCTGCCTGAGATTTAGATCCGATTGGTGATAGGATACTTCAGACTCAGCATGTCTAAAAAGAAAGTTTGCAACACAAATTGACGAGATGACATTGTGAGATTCTCGGGAAATGAACTACGATGGCAAGCTCCAAAACATGAGCTGGTTCTGCTACAAACCTGTGAACACGCTATCCAAGACAAGCATGACCACGTAGTAGTCTTATAATAAAACACTACCGAGTTTAGGTGGGGAACCATCATCAAGGATATCGAAGTCCTTGCGTAAGTCTAGCTCTTAAGAAGAAACTTCTTCTCCTTGAACAAATCAATCAGTGGCTTGGTGTGCTAGGAACACATACATAATGGAGGCGGCCAACCTATCAAACCATAGAGTACTTCACACATATGCGTGACTAACTTGGGATGATTCCAGAGGAAGCAAAAATGATCTTTCTCATATTCACGGCAGCAACTTGCATAGACTGCGCATGAATTCAAGGAAGTCACTTCTTCCATCCACGCATAAGCTTCATGAACGGAACATGAAAGCATTGCTTACAAAGTTTCCAACACTAATTTAGGTTTTCAACATCAATCATGGACAAGATGAAATTGTTGTCAATGGACTCAACAACAAATCATCCAGGCTTCCATATAGATGGAATCCCATAATTAAGTGAACACAGTGATAGCATTGGTCAGACCAAAGGATGTAATGGTGTATGCCCGAGGGATCAAGCACGAGTAAGACAACATTACGAACATCGTTGGTTCTGATTTGATTTGAGGATAGCCCACACTCAAATCAAAGTTTGGACAAGGCAATAGATCGAACAACTGATCGCGAGGACCAATTGATGACGATATTCTCTTTCTTCAACGCACACACACAAACACAAAGATATCCCTTCAGAATGAACTAAGTTAGGCAAAGCTTTTATCTTCCAACTCTCCAACTTTTTGTTTAGCTTAACCAACTAGCTCAGGAGTATCCAACATAGATTGTTGGAGAAATGGTGGTTTACAAGAAACCAACTTGATCACGAGCTCAACATAAGAGTCAGGGAACAACCTGGTCATACTTTCGAGAAGATATTCGGAAAATCATGAACCACCAATATGTTATTGAGCTTGGGAGCAATCTTGCTTGTGAGGCAAGATAATGTGATCAAATAAGAAAGGAATTGACACAATTCTAACTCTTCGATCGAAGAGTGCACCAAAATATGGACTAGGTAGCATGATCAATCTTAGGATGATGATTCAATAACCAACATGCTAAGAATGAAATTATTATCCATTAACTACCAAGCAACAAAGTTGCTAGGAGTTGATTCCACACATCATGATTCACTTTTCGGTATTCCGGTTGCAACAACACGGAACCAAGGAGCGAATGATGATGGCGAGAAGTATCACTGCATCAAGAATTCATAAAAGGTTGTGCAATATCCATGACATTCTTGACAAAAACACGGTCATACTCTAAGGTAGAACAGAACAAAAGTTGGTTTGGCATTTGATCTACGGTATACAACTACTTTGACCCAATCCTAGAAATGGATGAGGTACTGGAGTTTGTTTCTCCTAGTCATTCTGGAATAGAATGGCTTGACGGACCACAAGAATAATAGGCATCGATGAACATGATTGCACACATACTCTTGACTATCAATTGATAGAAGAAGGTCGGAAAACAACTAAAGAGGGATAACTCAAAGGAATGTATGGTTTTCTGAGTTGTGGATGCATAGATTAGTATGCCGAACCAAGTTCATAGGTTTCTTCCGGATAATCCATGCGGAGAGGTAGAATTGGCAGAGTCACAATATAGAATGGAGAACTCATCAAGAGCACTCTGGCTGTGATCTTTTGGTTAAAAGAACTTCTGCCAAGAATGGTTCATGGTATTTGGAAGAAGGAAATACCACGGACCTCGAGGACTAATGCAAAGGTTACTAATAACCTAAAGGAACAAGCAAGCACTATCAACATGAAGTAAGTAGGGTGAATCTCGGGTTCAAAACAAAGAAATAGAAGGCCTACTAACTAAATGGCATCACGGGATGCTTTCGAGGATGGTGGCCAGAATGATCACACTGGGAAGACAAAACAAGGCTAGATTACTAGGTAATCTTCTAAGACACCTAGGGTCGTAATAATAACTCCAACATATATGTCGACGCAATAAATTATCTCAATGCACCAGATAGTGTGGTTAGACTGGCCCAAAAAGACATCAAACACAGGAGAAAGGGATTTGCAAATGCATTAGATTGTTTAGAAACCTGGGATGACTCGGACAGCATAACGGCTGTAAATGCTCAAAAAGATTTGAGACATCCTCCAAAAATGGTGGCATAACCACTTAACATCGCAATATCAAGGTTCCGAGATCAACTATCAACACACGGAAGTAGTAGGAACTGAACTGGGGCTTGAATCCATCAATCTTATAAGTCTCTAACATAGTAACTCGTCATCCTGACATATAGATGAGAAGGCCTAGTTGTTAATCCCCGTAGAAAAGAAGAGATTGACTCAGAGCAGAAGGGCATAAGTTAAATGAGTAAAAGGAGCCTTACATTCCCATGCACAATCAATTCCCTTATATAACTAAAGCATTTCTAGACTCAACTTCCACCAGCTTGGCTTGGTAATCTTACAGGCAGTCAGGCTCTGATACCAAAGCTGTCAGGACCCTGATTCCAAGTCACATCGATCTAGCCGGTAACACCTCATATCACTTTGCGCCTCACGCATGGTATTCCCACGGGTGTCGCCTTACCATGGCCTGGGACCGTTTGCGCCTTTTGGCTCATGTATATGATAGTGTCGCTAGCATCCATATGACAGAGAACCCGGGCCAACATGACTAGTAGTGAACCCAAAGTAGCACTAACTTATGGGGACATGCATACATGAATCAACATCGAGCATGTCGGTCAGTAGCGTGCGAATCCGGGCTGTAGCAACTGGGCTAACAGGACTCCGGGAACCCGGGCTGTAGCAGGCTAGCAGGACTCCGGATGTCACCGCGTGACATTTCCCCGAAGGGACAGACATAGAAATGAAGTGAATCACATGTCGGCCACTCAAGTGTTCTGGAGCAGTAGTGCTGGGCTAGCAGGACTCCGGTGAACCGGGCTGTAGCGGATTACTATGGCTCATGGAAGCACAAGACTACATTTCCCCATAAGAGAGGCTACCAAGGATAAACGACTAGGTTGTCGGATCCCACACATACCAAGCATTTCAATCATACACACAATATGCTCAATATATGCAATACAACATGGCATCAGAACAAGACTCTACGACTCAGAGTATTTATTCATTAGGCTCCGAGGAGTGAGATAAAACAAACATGGGTCTCATGACCCAACATTCAGAGCATACAAGTCAAAGAACATGCGGAAGATTAACATGTCTGAGTACAGACTTCTACAAATGAAAAAGGCTGAGAAGCCTGACTATCTACCAGATCCTGCCGAGGGCACAAGATCGTAGCTGAGGTAACAAGCTAAACTTCAAAGTCCACGTGGAACTACTAGGGAGACTGAAGTCTCTCTGTAAAACATAAAATAAGCAAACGTGAGTACAAATGTACCCAGCAAGACTTACATCAGAACTATCTACATATGCATCGGTATAAACAAAGGGGGGGTGTAGTTTAACTGTAGCAAGCCAGCTTTGACTCGGTGGCTGTCCTAAACTATGACTGCAAGTAACTCTTTTGAGGTGGCGCACACGAGTCCACATATTCACCATACCAATACACCACTATGGATCCGGTCCCGTCTTCCTACGAGAACGCCATCCATAACACTCACGCTTATCTTGCGCATTTTAGAGTATTCACTTTCACTTGTCTATAAACGATGCAAGGGGTCCAAGTTTCCATATCCAAGGAATCCGGCTATTCGAAAAGATAATGATAACCCTGCAGGGGTGTACTTCTTCACACACGCTCTCGCCACTTACCACCATGTACACATTGTGTATCTCGGCAACCTTCAAGCGGAAGCCTGGCGAGGGAGTCGGCCATGACCTGACGAACCACACAAGTCTCTAGTCCAGGTTCATCGCCTATTCGGGTTCCATCCGCAAGGAGATCCGGCCTGGGTGTCGCTCACGGGCCCAAACGATGTGAGCAGGGTTCCCAAGCCCACCATCCGGGTGCCACTTGGTACACCGTGCCACTATGCCTAGTCTGTCCCAAGCCCACCTGTACCGGCTGCCACTTGGTAGACTACTAACACAGCCTACAAACACCAGAAACTAGTTGCAACTCCTGGACAGAGATCACGTTGATTAATAAGTCAAGAGAACTTGGAGCGCCCGGAGCCCAATGTGTGGTAGTAACTGTTCATGGATCACAAACACAGAACTCAGTTCTTGAGGACGGCTGCAATGAGACAACCCACCATGTACTCCTACATGGCCTCTCACCACTACCTTTACCAAATCATGCTCACACACTTAGCTCTCAACATTTGGACATGTTCACCACATTCCAATTCATCCCCGATGAATCGGACTTGACTCAACTCTAAGCAGTAGCAGGCATGACAAACAAGCATGAATGAGTAGGCACATTAGTGATCAAACAACTCCTACTCATGCTAGTGGGTTTCATCTATTTACTTTGACAATGACAGGTCATGCAGAGGAAAGGGGTTCAGCTACCGTAGCATGTAACAATTGAATCGTTGTTGTCCTAATGCAGTAAAAGAGAGCAGGAGCGAGAGAATGGTATTGTATCAGAATGAACAAGGGGGTTTTGCTTTCCTGGCACTTCTGAAGATAATATAGTTCTTCATCAGTGTCATTGATCACGTCGTCAGAAACATCTTCTACTAAGAGGGAACAACCACCGGAAAACACAAAAGAAACAACATTCACTGCAATGCACAATCGAATGAATGCCATGTCATGTTAAGGAACTGAATTGACCTAAGGCAGCAGTAAGCCAAGTTAGTTGAAGTGGAATTCAAACAAGCTTAAACTCCAACTCCAAATGCTAGTTCATAAATTGCCCTAATCATGATTTATCCTATTCAGTGAGGTTAACTTGTTCAAACATGCATGAAAGTACCATAAACAAATTCTTCATATTTTTCTGATCATTTTTCATATATAAATTATTTCATTTGGACTTATGGTTCATTTTCTATGATTTTTAGAAGTTTATACTATTTTCTGAATAAACTTAAGTCCATAAAATGCTTTACTGCGTCAGCACGACTGTCGGATTTCAGGTTCCGGCAGACCCTTGAGGTTCGAACACTAGGGTGCGCGTGGAGATTTCGCCTTCTACCTACCTGCACCCCTCCGCCTCGCTAAGATCTAAGCTATGGGAAGAACAGCACAAGAGACAGAGGGTTTATACTGGTTCGGGCCACTGTTGTGGTGTAACACCCTACTCCAGTGTGTGGTGTGGTGGATTGCCCCTTGGGCTGATGATGATGAGCAATACAAGGAAGAACAGCCTCGCGAGGGTCTGTTCTTGGTTGGGAGGATGAACTGCTAGGGGAGTTCAGTCACCCTTCCCTCTCTCTCTTCTCGATTGCGACCCTAGCTAGTTTTCGGGTTGGCCGATTCTAGATCCTCCCTACCCTGGGGGTGGCTAGTCCTATTTATAGGCAAAGGCCCTGGGCCTCTTTCCAAATATTAAGCGGGAAGGGCGCCAACAATTGGCCATTTTGAAGGGGAACATCTGGTACACTTATCCTGACTAAAGTTAGTCCTCGCCTGCCAAAGACTCTGGTGGTGACGCTGGCTTGGACTCCACAATGACTTCCTCCCTGCCGTTGGACTGGTCTTGGTCTCGTTGCACCGAAACGGGTGCCTTTGCTTGATGCTCTCGCCCGTGCTTGCTCCCTTTGCAACAAAGAGGAAAGGAGGACACTGCGCAGGCTGGCGCCCGCCTGGCGCCCTTGGTCATCATGGCTTGCGTCACGGGCACCTCGTGAGGTACCCCGCCTTGATCTCTCCGCCTCCTCGCAAGCTAGCCTGATGTGGCCGTGCCTGAGGAAGCTCCGTGTCGTCCGCCCCGCGAGGCTTGGCCCCTCGCGAGGGTCCTGGGTCTGTGTCGATGAAGACGGGCCGTGCTGGGCCCCCTTTGAGCCACGCCGCAGGCCGCAGGCAGGCAAGTCTGCGGACCCCCATTCCCAGAACACCGACAGTAGCCCCCGGGCCCAAGGTGCGCCCGGACTTGGCCGTGCAGGGAGGCGAAAGGGCAAGGGCGAAGCGCCGTGGGCCCTAACAGCCTACGGCCTTGGGCGCCGCGTGGCGGTTGATTGGACGTGGGCGCCCCAGCAACCGCGCGAGTTGATAAAGGAGCGGCATCTACCCAGGCTTTGCTTTTTGCTTTCTCCGGTTGCTGCTCAGATCCCCTTTCTTGCGCCTCTCCTTCCTTCCTCCAAAATTTCCAGATCTACTCCGACCGCGTGACCTAGGAAGCCATGGCGCCTCGGCAGTCCCCGGCCGGAGCTTGGTACTCGTCTGCCTTGGACTCGCCGAATGGGTCGGAGGCGAGCCTCGCCCGGTTGCACCGGATGGCGGCGGCGTAGGGCATCAACGGGGTGAAGGTGTTCAAGGCCGGCTCCGCCACCCCTGAGGGCCAAGGGAGCACCTTCTATCCGTTCTTTGTAAGCGCCATTGCTGCTGGCCTGGTGCCTCCCTTCTCCGAGTTCTTCTTCTCTATCCTCCGCCATTATAAGATACAGGCTCTGCATCTCCACCCCAACTCCGTCCTTCTCCTGGCAATCTTTGCCTATTACTGCGAGGCTCACGTAGGGGTGTAGCCCTCGGTGGCCTTGCTGCGCTACAATTTCTACCTCCAGACTTCTCGCGGTCCTGCTTCCGCGTGCGCGAGCTTCATCGCGTACGGCGGCGCCATTGCCATTTCGAACCCCGGGAAAAGGATTGAGGGCTTCAGGAGCAAGTGGGTCTTGGCAGATGCTGGGCGCATCCACCCTCGGCTGATCTTGCCCACGGAGCAACCCACGAGCTCCAGTGATTGGGGTCGAGCGGAGCTCGCGGACCCCCGCGCGAAGCTGGTGTTGGAGAAGATGGACGCGGATCTTAGGCCGGCCAACATGGCGGCGGTGAAGCTGACCGGTGCGTCGCTGCTGAGGGAATTCCTGGAGCACCAGCTGGATCCACTTCGGCAATACTCACTTCCGATGTGGAGGCCCCATCCGAGCCCCGCGGCCTTGGCCGACGGAGATTTGGCTGCGGTCCTCCAATGTCTGGTCGGGGGCGAGGTGGCGAGGTTGGAGGGCGCTCGTACGCCCTTGTTCCTCCGTGACGACTGGGAGCAGGTAGTGGAGTCCATGCCCGTCTTCAACAGGGACGGGCCCGTGCCCATAGAAACTCTCGGGGAATCGGTGGACGTGTCCTCCGACGACTCCAGTGAAGAGGAGGAAGGAGGGGAGCGGGAAAAAGGGCCTGACTCCGAGGCGACTGACGGAGAGTCGAGGGCTCCCCTCCCCCAGCACAGGTCCCGTGTTCTCCGTCTCTCTCCGAGCGATGACGACGAGGATGATGACGAGCAGGATGGTGGAAGCTTACCCTCGATCCTGAAGAAGGACAGGATCGGGCTGATCTCCCGCGGGTCTGCCCCGGCCCTGAGGTAGACCGCAGACGCGCCTTCCGCTTCCATGCTTCCCGAGGTTGACCCTTCCAGCCGGCTTTCGGGCTTCAAATTTGGCCAGAGGCCGCCTGAGCTCACCGGTGACGACCCGTAAGCGCTTGATTCTTGTCTTTATTTCTTATTCTGCTTCTGAGGCTTGACGTCCGCATCTCTTGGATAGGTTGGCGCCCACCGCAAAGAAGCCGAAGGGAGCTCCTAAGGTTCCATCCGTGGTAGCGCCTCTGCCTGCGAAGGAAGGTGACCGCGACGCACGGGCTTCTCCTGCCCAGTCGTCCTCGCGAGGCCTGGTTGAGCCTGCTGGGGCGGGCTCAGCTCCCATGGCCCAAGTGACTCCCGAGGTGCCTTTGCCTGCTGCCGCCACTTCAGCCATTGGGGCGCAGCAAGCTTTGCCTTAGGATGCCGTGGTCGCGCTGCCGCCTTCTCCTCCTACTCCACCGACTGCTGTCTCTCCGACTCCTCCTGCCGTTCTGGATCGTGCTGCCGCTGAGCTCGACCGGTTGCGGCAGGATCTTCTTGGCGCCGACCCTCGCTTGGTGGCCGGGCGCTTGGAGCTGGCTTCAGGATGGATTCGCTCTGATGCTTCGATTCGGGCGGCGTAGGTCCAGGCCTCGACGGCTTGCGATGAGGAGAGGCAGGCCGTCCTTGAGGTGAAGGCTGCACGTGACGCAGCCCTGGGGGAGGTGGTCGACATCCATGGTCGCTGCAAGGCGCTGGAGGACGAGCTGCAAGGCCTGCCGGACCAGCTCACGAGAGAGGTCCGCCTTCGCTAAGAGCAGGAAGAAGGCGTGAAGGCTCGCGAGGCGGCCGTCGAGGGCCGCGAGGCCAAGCTCAGGAAGCGCCACGACCGCCTAGGCGCGCTGGAGCAGGAGTTGGGGGCGAGGAAGGTCGAGCTGAATGACAAGGCCCAGGTTCTTGCTGAGGACCGCGTGGCCTTCGCAGAGATGGAGGCGAAGGCTCGCTCCTCGCTGAGGATGCTTTACGACAGCGGCCTGGAGAGCCCACTGGCTGGTGCCGAGGATGGCCCCGCCAAGCTGCTTCCCTTCCTGGTTCGCGCTCTTGAAGATGTCGCCCTTGGCCTTGGCCCCACGGCCGAGGCCGAGGCGCGTGTCCTGTCTTCTGCAGCGCTGACGCGGGTCCTCACCCACATCTACCTTCGCGATCCCGGCGTCGACCTCAACAGCCTGCTGGAGCCAGTAAGCGGCGAGCGTGCCGCTGCCGCTGCCGAGGCCGTGAAGGGTCACGCGGAGGCTCTGCTGGGAAGTTCCGGGCCTTTAGCACCAAGCCGAAGCAAGGCGCTGCCGACCCCGCTGCTCCATGAGGCGAACCTACTCCGCGCTGCTCCACCGCCGACAAGTGACTCCGTTGTGGCTCCTGTCCTGCCTTCAATTCCTGCACATGTATCATGCCTCGGGGAGGCGTTTATACCTGCGTTTGGCATTGAGATAATAGTGTGGACTGTAATATTTGCTTTTGAATTCCTTGAAATTTGCGCTTTTCCTTCCTACTTGCTTATGTTCTACGTCGGCAGAGCCCGGCCCCGCGCATACCTCACCCAGCGTTAGTCCCGACCGGAAACCAGGACGGGGCCAAGGAGTGAGGGGCTACGTGACAAGTTAGGCTCCTGAGTCGCGATGCTCAGGAGTCCCCCTTGGCGCACGAACAGCAAGTAGGGAGGTATGATGTGGGTGGATCTACCGTTCTACGTCTGTAGAGCCCGGCCGCGCGCATACCTCAACCGCCTTAGCCTTTCGGAACTAAGGAGTGAGGGGCTACGTGACCAGTTAGGCTCCTGAGTCATGATGCTCTGGAGTCCCCCTTGACGCTCGAACGACCTTCGTACGTTGGCTCCGCTCGGGGAGAGACGCGCGACGAACCAGGCCCGGGGGGGCCTGGCTGGGTGGCGTGCGTCTGGGCGTGACATAGGCGCAGCCCCCGTGCCCAGCCCCCTCGCGCGGCACTCCCGAGGGGAGGCGTTACGATGAGGATAGACACTAAGCTCTGGGCTCCCTGAGGTTGATGCGGCCCGGGGGCCGCCCTCAGTTCTTTATCACCAGCGCGGAGCATAGCGCTTCCATATGTGTACGGGCATAGCCGCTCCTCGGTAGTGTCGTCAGCCAACGCGGAGCATGGTGCTTCCACTCGTACGTGGGAGGGGGCTCCCCTTTGGGAGGAGCCCCCGGGGCGTGTACAACCCCGCCCTGACACGTGGCTGGCACGGTAGGGCCTGGTGAGGTGTATCTGGGCACCCGTGAGCCAGCGCGGGACTCACAGGGCCCTACCTCTAGGTGGGCTGCGCCTGGCACTGGGCCTTATCTTGTGATGTGTCCCTGCAAATTTGGTTAGATGCCGGCATTCTACGTCCTCGGTTCCCGGTCCTCGAGCTGGTCTCAGCCGTCGCTGGTATGCCAGGTCGCGATGCCGTGGACAAGGCCAGAGGGTGAGGGCTGGAGAGCCAGTAAGAGCCCTGAGTCGCGATGCTCAGTTAGCCCCCCCTTTAATGTGCAAGTGGTCGGCATGGAGAAGAAGAGGTGCCGTGGACAGGCATCAAATAATCAAGCATGGTGGGTCGAACGCATAGCCGGAAATAAACGCAAAAGGGGGACATGCCGCTTGGTCTGGCCCGAGCGACTTGGGGGGTGATGCAGCCCGACATGATATGAGATGCATAAAAAAGGCAACAACACACGAAGACAAAAACCCGAACCCGAGGAAATAAAATAACTTAGTGCCGGAAAACGGCAAGAGTTGGGATACATATAAGGTAAATTACATTCGGGGTGTTACAGGCCCGCAAGTCAGTGAGAGAGAGGGCGAGGTCAAACTGGGTAGTGGGGTCAACCCACGCCAGTCAAAGGTCAGCGGTCGCCGGCGTTTAGCCACCGGCGAGTCCAGACGCGGCGGTGCGCTGCGGGTTTTGCCTACAGGGGGCCATTTGGCACGCGGAGTGCAGCTACGGGATGCTAGGACTCGCACGCATCCAGGGAAGCACGCGGCTGGGCGTGGGGTGGCCTGGTTCACCGGTGGCGAGCTCATCCGCGGCGGCCGGAGCAGGGGGATGAGGCAGGCGAGGCTGCAAGCCACGGGGACGCCAGATGAGGTGCTCTACGGGCTCCTGGGAACTGCTGGAGTTCGCCTATGCACCCAAATGCGACGGGAACGATCCCAGGCCGCGTCGGCGACGTCGCCAGCGGCAAGGAGCTTATGGGTGCGACGGGGAGATAATCTAGGGGTTGAGCGCGAGGAGGGAAATAGGGGGGAAATGGAGAGGAGCTCACAGCGGAGTTGTTGAGCAGGCCAGTGGGCTCGGGGAGGCACTGAAGACGGCGAATCGGAGTTGGCGGTCGGCGGCGTCCGAGGTTGAAGACGATGGAGATGGCGGCGTTCCAGGGCGTCCAGCGCCGTGCGTCTCGACGAGGTGGCGTAGCCCACAGCGGAGGAGCGCGTGGACACGACGGAGGGGCAAGGGGACGGTGGAGAGTGCATCGGCGGTGAGCTACGGCGACGACAGCGCTTCGGCTGTCGCGGGAGAGAGAGACAGAGGAGGAGACAGGGACGAGGGAGAGTGAAAGGGGGTCAGGGAGGCTGCGTGGCATCTCCAGGGACGTCCAGAGGAAGGCGGTAAGCAGGAGGTGGCCGGGCGTGCGCCGGTGTGCGTCGGCCACACGCCTCTCCTCCTCCTGGCGGGAGGTTGAGGGTGACTGGCAGGGCCAGCTGGCTGGGCCGGCCAGCTGGGCCACACAGTGCCAGGCCTCAGGTAAGTGGCCCAGGTAAGCTTTTTCCCTTTTTTGATTTCTTTTCTATTTCTGACATTTGTTTTTGGCTTAAAATAAATACTAGCACAAATGTAAAAATGTTGAGATTCCTTGTGACCACTAGTATTGATATACCAGAGGCCCTCACCAAATTCCAACATTTTTGGAGCTTTTAAAATATTTATATTATTTTAAACAGCTCCAATTCAAATACATATGGGTTCATTCAAAAATCCAAAATGTTTAGCAAAAATGTGCATCACCTCTAGTTGTTGCTCGCAACATTTTCCAAAGACCATGAACATTTTTGAAGAACATTTTGGTTTTATTGAAATTCCATTTTTAATTTGGACCTATTTGAATTTGCTTTGGTGCTAGGGTTTGAAACATCCCCATTTGAATTTCATTTGAAACTTAACATGATGCACAAAGTAAACCTATGACATACCAGAACTAGGGATGTGACAACTCGCCCCCACTCGAAAGAATCTCGTCCCGAGATTCAGGAGTTGGCGGAAAGAAAGCGGGGTACTCAAGTCGAAGACGATCTTCTCGCTCCCAAGTAGCTTCTCTCTCGGCATGATGAGACCACTGAACCTTGAGAAACTTGATGTTATGACGTCAAGTGACACACTCTGCTTGATCCAGAATGCGAACGGGGTACTCTCGATAAGTGAGGTTATCTTGGAGATCAAGCGTTTCATGGTCCACTCCGTGGATGGGATCCAAGAAGCAATGCCTGAGTTGAGAGACGTGGAAGACATCATGAACTCGAGAAAGATGTGGGGGTTGTTCCAACTGGTAGGCAACCTCTCCTCGTTTAGCGAGAATGCGAAAAGGACCAATGTAATGAGGAGCCAACTTGCCCTTGATACCGAAACGATGGGTACCCTTCAAAGGGGTAACCCGATGGTATGCCTTGTCGCGAACTTCATAAGCCACTTCCTTATGATGACGGTCATACTGGCTCTTTTGACAAGATTGGGCTGTTTTCAAATTCTCACGAATGATGCGAACTTGCTCTTCTGCCTCCTGGATCATATTCGGTCCAAAGAATTGTCTTTCACCGGTTTCTGAACAGTTCAAAGGTGTTCGACATCTTCGTCCATACAGAATCTCGAAGGGTGCTTTCTTAAGACTGGATTGGTAGCTATTGTTATAAGCAAACTCGGCAAAGGGAAGACATTTCTTCCAATCCATACCGGATGAGATAACACAAGCTCTAAGCATGTCTTCGAGAATTTGGTTGACCCTTTCCACCTGACCACTTGACTGAGGGTGGAAAGCGGTACTGAAAGAAAGATGAGTTCCCATGGCATTCTGGAAACTTTCCCAGAAATGAGAGGTGAAAAGACTGCCATGGTCTGAATTGATCTCTAGTGGAACACCATGGAGTGACACTATTCGGGAGATATATAAGTCAATGAGCTGACTAGCGGTGATACTCTCTCGAACAGGTAGGAAGTGAGCCACTTTGGAGAGACGATAAATGACTATGAAGATAGCATTATTTCCTTTCTTGGTCCTGGGAAAGCCGGTGATGAAGTCCATACCAACTTTGTCCCATTTCCACTCGGGAATAGCTAAAGGTTGAAGTGTGCCAGCAGGTCTTTGATGCTCTGCCTTAACGCGACGACAAACATCACAATTGGCAATATACTGAGCGATTTCTCTCTTCATCCTAGTCCACCAGAACCTCTGGCGTAGATCCTGATACATCTTGGTCCTACCGGGATGAATCGTGAGAGGAGATTCATGGGCCTCCTTAAGGATCAGTTGCTGCATCTGTTGACATTTGGGAACCACGGAACGGTTTCCAAAGTAAACAACACCTCATTCATCCATAGAGAAACAGTTGGCAACTCCCTTGGAAATATTTTTCTTGATCCAGGAAATTCCTGTATCATGCTTCTGAGCCTCTATGAGCTGATCCATAAGGGTAGGTTTCACCACCAAGGTAGAAAAGGAACCATGGGGAGCTATGTGAAGGTTAAGCTTACAGAATTCCTCATGGAGGGGTGGTTGACATTGTTGCAACATGAGGTTGTTGCAATAGGATTTACGACTTAAAGCATCAGCCATGACATGGGCTTTGCCTGGGGTGTAGGTGATTCCTAAGTCGTAATCCGAGATCAACTCCAACCAACGTCTCTGTCTGAGATTCAGATCCGGTTGGGTGAAGATATACTTGAGACTCTGATGGTCAGTGTAGATTTCGCAACGGTTACCAAGAAGGTAATGTCGCCAAGTCTTAAGTGCATAGACTATGGCTGCAAGCTCTAGATCATGTGTAGAATAATTTTCCTCATGGGGATGCAACTGTCGAGATGCATAGGCAATCACATGACGATCCTGCATAAGAATGCAACCAAGTCCTTGATGCGAAGCGTCGCAATAGATAACAAAGTCTTTAGTGAAACCGGTGGCACGAGTATGGGCGCAGAAGTCAGGCGTCTTTTCAGTTCCTGAAAACTGTGCTCACACTATGGGGTCCACTCAAACCTTTTATCTTTCTTGAGAAGTTCCGTGAGGGGTTTGGCCACTTTGGAGAAGTTTTCAGTGAAGCGGCGACAATAACTGGCTAGACCAAGGAAACTCCTAACTTGCTTGACCATTTCGGGTGGAGTCCAATCGAGAACGGCTTTAACTCTCTCGGGATTGATAGCAATGCCCTTACCAGAGATCACGTGGCCCATATAGGTCACTTCTGGCAACCAAAATTCACACTTGGAGAACTTGGCATAAAGGCGGTGCTCTCTCAGTTTTTCTAACACAAGTCTAAGATCTTCGGCATGCTCTTCCTCATTCTTCGAGTAAATAAGAATATCATCGAGATAAACCACGACGAACTTATCTAAGTACTCCATAAAGATCGAGTTCACCAAGCGGGAGAAAGTAGCTGGAGCATTGGTTAGGCCGAAGGACATCACGGTGTACTCGTATTGACCATAACGAGTGACAAAGGACGTTTTGGGGATGTCCCCATTTCTGATTTTGATTTGGTGGTAGCCTAACCTCAAATCCATCTTGGAAAAGACTGAGGATCCAACGAGCTGATCATACAGGTCGTTGATCCTAGGGAGCGGATACTTGTTCTTTATCGTGACCACATTAACGGGGCGATAATCTACAACCATCCGATCCGTACCATCCTTCTTCTTGACGAAGAGGACATGACAAGCCCAAGGAGAAGAAATGGGACGGATGAAACCCTTTTGCATGGACTCATCAAGCTGTTCCTTAAGCTCGGCTAACTCCAAGGGTGCCATCTTGTATGGTCTCCTAGAGATTGGGACAGTTCCTGGGATAAGTTCTATGACAAACTCTACATTTCTGTCAGGTGGAACACCTGGCAGTTCTTCTGGAAAGACATCCGGGAAGTTACGGACTACCGGAATATCTTCAAGGTCTGGAAGAGGGCTAGCATTAAGAGAATAGAGTTAACACCTTGCAACTCTAGTGGAGACAGTGAATATTTTGCCAGATGGATGTGTAAGTTGAACAGATCTAGTGTAACAATCAATCTTGGCATGATGAGCTGTCATCCAGTCCACACCCAAGATGATGTTCATATCTGAAAACTTGAGAGATATCAAAGAAGCAAGGAATACCAGTCTGTCAACAAGGATTTCATTACCATGGCTTACCTTGGAGGTTTGCCATTTGGAACCAGGAGTCTGGATTATTAGTTGAGTTGGCATATCACAAAATAACATATCGTGCAATCGAGCATAACCTTTGGATATGAAAGAGTGAGACGCTCCAGTATCAAACAGAACTGAAGCTGGGTGACAATTGACAAGAAGCGTTCCCAATACGACGTCGGGATCATCTTGAGCTTCTGTAGCTGAGACGTGGTGCACACATGCTCGTTCAGTGGTGGCTGGCTTGGTACTGATCATCTTGCTGGATGGCTTTTCACGGCCAACAGACCTCTCAGATTGGGGTGGAGTATAACTGGACTGAGGGCAGTCACGTGCATAGTGTCCTGGTTCTCCGCAGGTGAAGCAAGTTCCTGAGGTAGGACATGGACCTACATTGGCAAGTGGTCCACTAATAGGCCTGGGTGGAGCACGTTGCTGAGTTGGGTGAGGCGCCACATCGGATGGCCTCGGTGCATAACCAGGTGGAAGAGCCAAGTTCGGAATCCAAATCCGTCGCTTCTGAGAGCCAGAGCGGGAGGAAGAACCCAGATCACGGTTGTGCTTACGAGACTCCTCGTAAGTGAGCTGAGCTATCTCTGCATTAATGGCCTTGTTCACAAGAGCCTGGAAAGTATCACAATGATGCAGGTGGAGATCACGACGCAACTTAGGGTTGAGACCCTTCCGGAACCTAGCCTGCTTCTTAGCGTCCGTGGACACTTCTTCTGTAGCATAGCGAGCGAGGTTTCCAAACTCTCTACTGTAAGCATCAACAAGCAGCTTACCCTGGGTAAAACTACAGAACTCTACTCTCTTGCGGTCAATGAGAGCCTGAGGAATGTGGTGCTCACGAAAAGCCTCGGTGAAATCCCTCCAGGTAGGAATCTGGCCAGCTGGTAGCATAGCCTCATAGCTCTGCCACCAAATACTAGCAGGACCTTCCAGGTGATAGGTAGCATAGGATACCTTGTCACCTTCAGCTATGTTCGCAGAATGCAACTTGTGAGTGATGCTTCGGAGCCAGTCATCTGCATCGAGTGGCTCAATGGAATGATGGAAGGTGGGTGGTTTCAGACCAATGAAGTCGGTGATGGAAACCAACTTCTTACGCTGATGTGCGGTGTTCTGCTCAATCTGTGCCAGCAAGCGGTTAGTCTCACGCTTGTTCCTCTCGGATGCTAACAAGAACTCTGCCATCAAAGGCTGGTCAGAAGGATCCTCATCCCTACCATCTCCCCGGTTCTTGCTATGAGCAACTAAACCTCGGTTAGCAGACGACATCCTGGCATAGAAACCAAGGAAACAAGGATGGAATTAGCATCGACATAAGGATGCGGAATGTAATGCAAAAGCATTGGAAACTCTTGAAATCCTAGGACAATTTCGGCAGCATAGCTGCTGTGAATGCTCAAAAGGATTTTGAGACATTCATCAAAGGAATAGCATAATCAATCAGCATCATAATATCAAGGTTCTGGGTCAAACTGAGGACACACGGAAGTAGTAGAACTGCACGGAGACACAACCCAACAATCCTAAGACTTTACGGTTTAGTAACACGTCATCCTGAGAGATAGAGAAGAAGCCTAGGCTTTAACCCTCGTAGAAAAGAAGAGGCTGACTCAGAAAGAATGACATGAGGTAAAGGAGTAAAAAGAGCCTTACGTTCCCTTCCACAATCAATTCCCTTATATAACTAAAGCATTTCTAGACTCAACTTCGACCAGTTTGGCTGGGTAATCCTACAGTCAGTCAGGCTCTGATACCAACGCTGTCAGGACCCCGATCCTAGGTCACACCGATCTAGCATGTAACACTTCATATCACTTTGCGGCCTCACGCATGGTATTCCCACGGGTGCCACCTTACCTGGCCCGGGACTGTTTGCGCCTTTTGGCTCACGTATATGATAGTGTCGCTAGCATCCATATGACAGAGAACCCGGGACGACATGACTAGTCGTGAACCCAAAGTGGCACTACCTTATAGGGACAGGCATACATGAATCAACCTCGAGCATGTTGGTCAACAGCGTATGAATCCGGGCTGTAGCAGTGGGCTAACAGGACTCCAAGAACCCAGGCTGTAGCAGGCTAGGCAGGACTCCGGATGTCACCGTGTGACATTTCCCCGAAGGGACAGACACAGGAACGAAGTGAATCACATGTCAGCCAGTCAAGTGTTCCGGAGAAGTAGTGTTGGGCTAGCAGGACTCCGGTGAACCGGGCTATAGCGGACTACTATGGCTCATGGAAGCACAAGACTACATTTCCCTATAAGAGAGGGCTACCAGGGATAAACAACTAGGTTGTCGGATCGCACACATAGCAATACACATTACACGTACGCATCACATGCAAGTATGTGCTGTACAACATGGCATCACAACATAACTCAAACTCATATAGATAAAGGCCCAGAAGAGCCACATAGCATTCAATACAAACAGGGGTCTCATGACCCATCATTCAGAGCATACAAGCAATGGAAGCATTACATGTCCGAGTACAGACAACTACAAAAGGAAAAGACTAAGAAGCCTGACTAAACACGACCCTCCCAAGGGTACAAGATCGTAGCTGGGATACAAGCTACTCGTCGAAGTCACTAGTGTAACCAACTGCAAAACATAAATAAGCAAACATGAGTACGAAGGTACTCAGCAAGTCTTACATCAGAACTATCTACATATGCAACATTATCAACAAGGGGGGTGGTGGAGTTTTAACAGCAGCAAGCCAGCTTTGACTCAGTGGCTAGCCTATACTACGAGTATCAGAAACTTCTTTGAGGTGAGAAGACACACACGAGTCCACAAATTCACCATATCAATACTCCACTATGGATCCATTCCCATCTCCCTACGAGAAGGCCATCCATAGCACTCACGCTTATCTTGCGGATTTTAGAGTATCCACTTCAAGTTGTCTATGTACTACATAAGTCCTCCAAGTTTCCGTATACGAGGAAAACGGCTATTCCAATAGATAATGTTAACCCTGCAGGGGTGTACTTCTTCACACACGCTCTCGCCACTTATCGCCCTGTACACGTCATGTACCTCGGCAACCTTCAAGCGGAAGCCGGGCGAGGGTGTCGTCCATGACCTGACTAACCACACAAGTCTCTCGTCCAGGTTTATCGCCTATTCGAGTTCCATCCGCAAGGAGTTCCGGCCGAAGTCTCCAGTATGGCCCCAAACAATGTGTGCAGGGTTCCCAAGCCCACCATCTAGGTGCCACTTGGTACACTATGCCATGGTGCCTAGTCTGTCCCAAGCCCGTCCCGTCGGACACCACCTGGTAGACAAGTAGCACTACGTACAAACTCCAGAAACTAGTTGCAACTCCTGGACAGAGATCAAGTGGATTAATAAGCCGAGAGGGGCCGGATAACCGGAACCCAATGTGTGGTAGTAACTGGACTTGGATAACATACACAGAACATAGTGCTTAGGGACGGTTCCAATGAGACAACCCACCATGTACTCCTACATGGCCTCTCATCGCTACCTTTACCAAAACGTGTTCACACACTTAGCCTTTATCGGTAGGACATGTTCACCACAATGATTCATTCCCGATGAATCAAACCTGACACAACTCTAAGCATAGCTGGCATAAAGAAAACAAGCATGGATGAGTAGGAACATCAGGGCTCAAGCAACTCCTACTCATGCTAGTGGGTTTCAACTATTTACTGTGGCAATGACAGGTCATGCAGAGGAATGGGTTCAATTACCACAGCAGAAAAGTAGCAGTTGAATCGTTGTTGTCCTAATGCAGTATAAGGAGCAGGAGCGAGAGAGTGGGATTTATCGAAATTCTCAAGGGGGTTTGCTTGCCTGATAGAACGACGAAGGGGTACGGCTCCTCTGACAGGTACTCGGGAACACCTCCCGGAGTGGAACCTATCGAGAAGAAACGGTGCCAGCGATCAACACACAAACAAATGCAACAAAATGATGAATGAACATGACATGTGCAAATGCTAGTGTTTGGGCTAATGCAAGATGCTACCAAGTTGGTTGAATCCCATTTGAATCAAAGATTCAAATGCAATTCAAAATGAAGCATTTAAAATGCCCATATTATGTTTTCACTTATACAGCATTTATAAGTTGGTTTTTCATGCATGGAACTGGCATAAATGGATTCCTTGCATTTTTCTGATAATTTTTCATATATAAATTATTTCATTCTGAGCTACAGTTGAATTATTATGATTTTTTAAAGTTTAAGCAATATTCTGGAATTTCCTGAGTTAAAAAAATAATTCCAGAAATCAATTATTGCGTCAGCTCTATGTCAGCATGACGTAAGCTAGTCAATGGGGCTAACCAGGTCAAACCTGACCAGTGTGTCCCACTGGTCAGTGACCCAGTCAACTAACTAACTTATTAGTCCTAGCTAACTGGGCAGGGCCCACTAGTCAGTGGCTGTAGTAGCTAATTTAGCTAGTTAATTAGAGCTAACTAAAGTAATTAGTCGGGTGGGGCCCGCAAGTCAGTGAGATAGAGGGGGAGGTCAAACTGGGCAGTGGGGTCAACCCACGCCAGTCAAAGGTCAGCGGTCGACGGCGTTTAGCCGCCGGCGAGTCCAGACGCGTTGCTGCGCTGCGGGTTTTGCCTACAGGGGGCCATTTGGCACGCAGAGTGCAACTACGGGATGATGGGACTCGCGCGCATCCAGGGAAGCACGTGGCTGGGCGTGGGGTGACCTAGTTCACCGGCGGCAAGCTCATCCACGGTGGCCGGAGCAGGGGGATGAGGCAGGCGAGGCTGCAAGCCACGGGGACGCCGGATGAGGTGCTCTATGGGCTCCTGTGAAGTGCTGGAGTTCGCCTATGCACCCAGATGTGACGGGAACGAGCCCTGGCCGCGTCGGCGACATCGCCGGCGGCAAGGAGCTTACGGGTGCGATGGGGAGATAAGCTAGGGGTTGAGCACAAGGAGGGAAACAGGGGGAAATGGAGAGGAGCTCACGGCGAAGTTGCTGAGCAGGCCAGTGGGCTCGGGGAGGCGCTGAAGATGCCGAATTGGAGTCGGCGGTCGGCGGCGTCCGAGGTTGAAGACGATGGCGATGGCGGTGTTCCAGGGCGTTCGGCGCCGTGCGTCTCGACGAGGAGGCGTATCCCACAGCGGCGGAGCGCGTGGACACGACGGAGGGGCGAGGGGACGGCGAAGAGCGCATCGGCGGTGAGCAACGGCAACGACAGCGCTTCGGCTGTCGCGGGAGAGAGAGACAGAGGAGGAGGCGGGGACGAGGGAGAGTGAGAGGGGGTCGGGGAGGCTGCGTGGCATCTCCAGGGACGTCCAGAGGAAGGTGGTGAGCAGGAGGTGGCTGGGCATGCGCCGGCGTGCGTCGGCCACGCGCCTCTCCTCCTCCTGGCGGGAGGTTGAGGGTGACTAGTAGGGCTAGCTGGCTGGGCCGGCCAGCTAGGCCGCACAGTGCCAGGCCTCAGGTAAGTGGCCCAGGTAAGGTTTTTTCCCTTTTTTTGATTTCTTTTCTATTTCTGACATTTGTTTTTGGCTTAAAATAAATACTAGCACAAATGTAAAAATGTTGAGATTCCTTGTGACCACTAGTTATAATATACCAGAGGCCCTCACCAAATTCCAACATTTTTGGAGCCTTTAAAATATTTATATTATTTTAAACAGCTCCAATTCAAATACATATGGGTTCATTCAAAAATCCAAAATGTTTAGCAAAAATGTGCATCACCTCTGGTTGTTGCTTGCAACATTTTCCAAAGACCATGAACATTTTTGAAGAACATTTTGGTTTTATTGAAATTCCATTTTTAATTTGGACCTATTTGAATTTGCTTTGGTGCTAGGGTTTGAAACAGCCCCATTTCAATTTCATTTGAAACTTAACATGATGCACAAAGCAAACCTATGACATACCAGAACTAGGGATGTGACACATGCTCCTCTGGAGCCTTGACCTTGGGTACACCCCTGAGGTCCCAAGGAGGATCTCGTGAGGTTTCGGGGCCTCCGGAGACACCTTTGCTAGGTGTTGAACTTCTCATGGATATAGGTGGCGCTTGGCGTGAGGTTCCATGTTAGCGAGTCCAGGCACGACTGCTTTTTGTCCAGCCGCCCCTTCTTGACGCCCATCCTAAGCCCGAGCCCCTGAGAAGGTTCGATCATCACAGTTGCGCCCGGTCGCGATGCCCGATGTAGCCAGGAGATGAAAGCTCCTGAGGCCTGGGGCCGAGGACCACACTTGCATGTTGGCTCACTCAAGATCATCGCCCGAAGATCCGGACACCAAAGCATGGCGAGGTGTGTGCGTGGGCTGACCCACAGACATTGTGGCAACGTTGCCGGGTACACCCCGAGTTCAACACCATGCCTAGCCCCCGCTCGCGAGGCGCGAGGGAGTGAACAATGGGCCACTGTTAATTCCTACAAAACAAGGTTGTAGAGGAAAACACCGCAAGAATAAAAAATATTGACCCCCCGTTTTAATAAAGGCGCGGAAACTTCAAACTTCATTCCAGGAAATAGCAAATTTTTGGTTACAAGAGAAAGAAAAGAACATCCGCGTTCGGCACCTAGGACAGCCTTCCCACTAGCATGGAGCATGGGGCCTCCACTTGATGTGGGCATAGTCATTGTTTGACCGTGTTGTCCGCCAACGCGGAGCATGGGGCTTCCTCTTGGACATGGGTGGGAGCCCCCATGAGGCCCAAGGAAGGCGCTCAGGAGACTCCGGGGCGTGTACAACCCCACTCATTAGTACATGAGAGTGTCACGGGTAGAACTTGCAAAGATGCTGGATGTTCCAGGCATTCTGGATGGGGTCCCTATCCTACATCTCTAGGCATACAGCGTCGAGTCTGGAGATGCGGGCGATCCTGAACGGGCCCTCCCACATGGGCGAGAGCTTGTGGAGGTCCTCTCGGGTGAGGACCCTCCTCAAGACAAGGTCTCCAACCTCGAGGGTCCGTGAGCGGATGCTGCGGCAATGGTAGCACTGCAGCGCATGCTGGTGCCTCACTGCACGGAGCGAGGCCTAGCGGCGGGCCTCCTCGCCGAACACGAGATATGTTCCCCGCGAGGCATCCTAAAGTGCCTCGTCAGATTCCATGACTCATGGGGAGCAATGCTTGACCTTGTGTGGCAGGACCACCTCAGCCCCGTAGACGAGGAAGAACGGGGTCTCGCCGGTGGGCTTAGTCGTGGTGGTGCAGATAGACCACAACACTGACTGAAGCTCACCCAACCAACCCCTGCCGAGGGCCTCAAGCTTCTTGTGAAGCTCCTTGTCTTGAGGCCCCTTAGGACATCCGTGTTGGCGCACTTGGCATGGCTGTTGCTCCATGCGTGCGCCACCGAAGCGTAGCATATCTGCGTTCCAAGGTTAGCATGGTACGTCCTGAAGAGGTTTCTTGTGAACTGGGAGCCATTGTTAGTAATGATATGGTTAGGGACACCGAAACAGCTCACGAGGCCCTAGATGAACTTGACGGCCGAGCCGGCGGGGATGGTGCACACGGGCTCCACCTCCGCCCAATTAGTGAAATTGTCGATGGTGACGTAGAGGTAGAGGTAACCGCCGGCTGCTCGAGGTAACAAGCCCAGGATATCCAGCCCCCACACCATGAAGGGCCATGAAACTTGATGGCCTGAAGACCTTGCATGGGCTTATGAATCTGCTTGGCATGGAACTGGCAGGCTTCACAGGATCGCACCAACTCGGTGGCATCATGGAGCACCGTAGGCCAGTAGAAGCCGCTACAGAATACCTTGCCCACGAGGGTGTGTGATGAGGACTGGTGTCCGCAATCTCCACCATGGATGTCGGCCAATAGCTCGCACCCCTGCTCCTTGGACATGCAGCGTAGCGAGACGTCATTGGGGCGCCTTCGGTACAACTCACCGTCCTGCGAGAAATAAGCAGCGGCCTGGCGAGCCATGCACTCTGCGTCCTCCTCCTCCAGTAAGGCACCATGGAGAAGGTAGGCCTTGAACTCCTCGGTCCAAAAACCTACCTGCGGATCCAACGCTAGGAGTAGGGAGGCTCTCCGGGTTGGGCCAGAAGGCGGGGCGACTGAGGGCGAGACCAGTGGTGGCTCTTCCCGAAGCAGCTCCAGGCCTATGGTTGGGGGCATCTCTGATGGCTTGAAGAGCCTCTCCTCGAAATCACCAGGGTTTTGAGGCTCATGGTGAGATGCCCTCTTGGCGATATCATCTGCTTCCTTGTTCGCATCGTGTGGACATGCTGCAATTCCAAGCCCAGGAAATGCCTTTTGATTTCACGTACCTCTTCCAGGTAAGCCTCCATGTGCTCGTCCTTTGGTCTGTACTCCTTGTTGGAGAAGTTGACGAGGAGCTGGGAGTCGCCCTTGATGGTGAGGCGCTTGACCCCCAGGGTGGCCATGGTCCTGAGGCCAGCGATCAAGCCCTCGTATTTCGTGCTGCCATTGGAGACCTTTTCACCATGCTGAAAGCAGATTTGTACGGCGTAGTAGAGCTTGTCCTTGGTCGGTGAGATGAGTATGACTCCTGGCCCCGCGCCCTGCCGTGCGAAGTCACCGTCAAAGTGCATGACCCTATGTCAGTGTACAAAACTAGGGGCACATTTTTGTACCCCTTTACCTGTGCACGGGCAGTCAGAGCCGCGCCCATGAACACACCAAGCAGAGCAAGGGAGGTAAGCCAAGTTAAGATCGAAGCACAAGACCAAGCAAAGCAATGACAAGGACCAAGGCCACAAAGATCAGATGGGCAAAGCAGGTTTCCCTGGCAAGGACCCTTGTCGGGGCAGCTCGCCCACGCCAGCCGAGCGAGCCACCCTCGAGCCCACCAACACTCGACAAATGCATTGGAAAGGGATTGGGAGGCACCTCTGTGGTGGCATGAAGATCTTCGTGAACACAAAGAATAGTCAAGGTCAAATGAGGATAGGAAGGCATACATCCTCACCGAAGAAACCCACAAGACCCCCCAGCAAAATCCTTGCCGGGGAGGCCTGCACGCCACAGAAAGACCCTTGTCGGGCCACCCGGCAAGGCCCTCGCCAAGCGCACCAGCAGGGCCACCGTCAGGCCCACACCAGCCAAGTCTCCGCCGCCGTTCGCATGCAGCTGCCGACCCAACCAGCTGGGCAGGCACCTGCGTGGCGACATGCAGCCCTTTGTGGAGACTCCACCACCGCGCCACATCAGCTGCCTGCCTACCTACATGGCACCGCATGCATCGTTGCCCAGGCCACGTGTCGAATCTTGGAGGAGCGGCGACGGACAGGACGGGCCTCGCCCCCGCCCCCGATAAAGTGGAGGGACACCTAAGCCTCTCATTTAATGCGCTTTGTCCTGTAATACTAGGATACCCTCGCAACACTGTTGCCTTTCCACCTCAAGTGTGCTAGTGTGGCAACCCCTTTTTCTAGAAAAGGAGGCCCAAGGCGACGAGGAGAGGGATTCGGCTTTTTGGAGCTCGTTACACCCCGTAGCTAGTTCAAGAACTCAGAATACATCCACCAAAGTAGGACTAGGGTTTTACGCATCCTTGCGGCCTGAACCTGGATAAACGAACCGCATGCTCTCTGTTAGACCCGCTCTTCTCTCAACCCCACGCCCCACAACCGCAGTAGGGATTCTTGTGATCCCATACGTGTCGTTTCCCACCGACATCCTTGGCGCGCCAGGTAGGGGAGCGCAATTGTGAGAATCGGTTTTAGCAGTTAAGTGAGTGTTTCTTCATGGCGATGGCTCTAAGAGAAGCGGGAGAAGGGGTTGAAAGATCGATGTCAGCGCGACTACAAGCAGAAGCTAAGTCACACCGAACCCTGACTACTTCCTTTCCTCTTTATACAAGGTTATTTCCCTCGGAGATGTCGTGCCTTTGTATGGAAAACCTGCACGCCAGGGGGCTCTCCCGCTATCGGCAACGCCCTTTGTCCTGTTTCGAGTCCGCTCAACAACTCAAGCGGCCGCATCGAGTGCGGCAGGGTTAGCCTTCCGCGATTGACAATGCTCTCGATTCTGACTCGAGTCAAGCTCGACAGTTCGAGTGGCCGCGTTAAGAATGGTAAGGTGGCTCGTCCGGCAGCACGCATACCCGGCAGGCCAATGGGGATCCATCCCCAAGACGCCGCCTTGGGCTTTTGCGCCGGCAAGCCTCCCTAGTTGGCGTAGGGTGCGTATACAAACAGAAATTGAACAAGGAAATAACATGCATAGTACTAAAAATGCTGCAGAGTTATGTTACATCAAATTGTTGCCGCGGTTCTAAGTAGAGATAGCAATTGTCTTGGTTGTGAACCACAGCGGCAATGAGGAATGGGATGCCTAATCCCGGCACTGGCCCTCCACCCTCAGAATTCCGCCGACACGGTTGGTGATGGGCTTGATGCGCTCCCTGAGCAGTGCGAGGTCAACACCCTCCAGCAAGCTCTCCAGCCCGGCGTCAAAGTCGAGGTCAAGGTATCAGTGCGCCAACTTGGTGAGGACCTTGGTCATGGCGCCCTGGCAAAGAATCCGGGACTCCTCGGCCAGTGAGGCCGCCCGATTGGCATGGAGCTGCTCAAGAGCATGGACGACCTTCTCAAAGAACAAGGTCAGGGTGCAATGGGCTCTCACGTTCCGCTCCGGGGCATACCTCACGTCCGGCATCCCCATGGTGGCAAGCTGCGCGGCAGCCTGGTTGGCGACGGTAGCAAGGCGTTCGAGCCAACGGTTCTCGCCCGCCACATGATCGGCGAAGTTGAGGCCTTCGTTCTGCCGCAACTGCTTCTCGCCCTCTAGCGCCGTGCCAAGTTTCTCTCTCGAGTCTTGGCCTCCTCTAGCGCCTCCTCGAGACCCTTCAGCTTTAGCTTGAGATCCCCGATGGAGTTGTTGGCCTCGGCAAGCTCCCCAACCTTGCCGATGACTGCGCCCTGTGCCTCCGTTGGAGCACCGTTAAGTGCGTCCTTCTCCCGAGATAGCTTCAACCCCTGCTCTGTCAGCCTGTGGCACTCCTCCTCTAGCTCCTTCACCTTGCCGGTGTGAACCCGGGCCTGGGCATTGAGTGCCTCCTTGTGCCTCTACTCCAGCTCACTGGTCCGCTGCAGGACTAGCTTCTCCATATCGGCATCTTTGCCACGACGTGTGGCGGCGAGCTTCTCCTCGCGTGCGGCAAGATCCTCCTCCTGGGAGTTCAGCGCGGCCTCGCGCTGGGTCCGAACGGCCTCAGCGGCCTCGGCCAAGTTCTTCGCCGCCTCCTAGGCTTTTTCGACGTCGGCGAGCTTCATGGTAAGCTCCATGTCGCGCCTGGCCTGCTCGTCCTGGGCCGCCTTGAACTTCTCGATGGCCTTGCGGAACCAATCCCACCCTTCAGCGACGCGCTCCTGGAGGTCCGCCTCTGCCTTCTCCACCACCGCCATCCTGGACTCAACCTTGACCAGGCAGGCGCGGTAGAGCGCCTGGAGCTTCCAGAAGCTGGCGCCCATGGCGTGGAGGATTAGCCTTTCCTGCGAACCGCCACCGCCGATGATTGCCTCGTCAACGACTTCGAGCCCGGCGGTGGCAAGCACCTCATCATCAAACACCTCTCCTTCAACAGGCGTCCTGGTGCTCGACGCGCCCAGAAGGTGGACGAACAAGTCGTCGCTCACCCTCAGGTACTTGCCGGAGCCGGAAGCAGCAGAGGAGGAAGGCCAGTCACAAGCCTCCTCCTCCGTCTCCTCCATCTCCCCGGAAAGCCCCTTGTCGGCCTCTTCAGCGGCAGCCTTGTCGGCCTCCCTGGAAGGCCCCCCGGCAGCCTCCTCCACAGCGTCCTTTATGGCCTCCTCGGCGGGACCTTCTTGGCGTCCGCCCCGGTGGCCTTGGCGACATCCTCGATGACAGCGTCCACATCCTTTGGGTCCACCAAGGAGGAATCTGGGCACCAAAGACGGCGGTGAGGCAAAGCCAAGACCAAGAGCCGAAAAGAAGAAGAAGCAGGGACGAAATGGCGAACGACTTACCGATGCCGACACCCGGCTGGGAAACGGAAGTCCCCTCTCCGCCAACATTCGACATCGAGGCAAAGCCACCGGCGCCCAAATTCTCTTCCTCCTCCGCCATGTGTGTGGGCCCGGTGCTTGGTGCCCTTGTCGGGGACGTCCCTCGGGGTGGCGTGGTTTATGGGGGCGGCGTGTTGAGAGCAGCCCCCTGTGGCTCCTCCTGCTGCCGCTCCCCTCCTACACACCTAGTAAGGTCAGCACCAAAGTGTCGCGCCCCTGACACATGTTGAAGAGAGAAGAATGATGAACTTACGCTGGGGGCTTTGCCGGGGGGCTGCTGTCCGGGCTGCTCAATACCCGCCGTGGCCTTGGCCCTTTTTGCTCTCTAGGCCAGCGTCTCCGCGTCCCTGCAAAGATGAAGACAAGTCAAGATCAGTAATGCAGGTTGGGGAGATAGAAATAATGGGGAGGAACTGGACTGCTCCTCTGCAGACTAGGTGTATAAGTCTTCCCTCCTTCTTGGTCACGGTGCACAACCGAAGATGACTTATTGACCTGGACGGAGGGAGTACCACAGTCTGCAAGCATATATCGAGAGAGATGTGTAGTGCGATAGTGGAACAAAATTATATGAGACCAGGTCTCACGGTTAGCAGGAGAGACCCGTCCTGATGGATGACATGTGGCATTCACAAATCACAAGGCATCTAATCTCTCCCCCCTGATTTTAAGTGGGGGGTGGGGGATGCTTTGTGATTTGTGAATGCCACGTGTCATCCATCAGGATGAGTCTCGCGTCAGACCTGGTCCCATAGAATTCTTTTCCTGTGATAGTATATAGTAAAGTTTGTGCTATATGCACGTACTTGCAAAACGCGTACGAATACACAAGGTTTCCAAACATTCCCTTTTACATACTTAATTAAGGACGCTAAAAATTTCTGAACGTTCGGGATTTATCATTTGCGTCCCAAAACTAATGAGATCGCCTAACGAAACAAAAATTATACTCCTCCTAAAAGCCATGGGGCTCGCATGAGCGCTTGCGGCACGCCACGAGTGCCCTGGTGCGCGTCCGTTTCCCAACACGCCGACAGAACGCCTCTTCCTCGGCCTCGCAACTCGCGAGGTGCTGATTGGCGGCTTGCCGGCGGGCGAGCATGATCTCACCGGTGTGGTGATCCGGCGCCAACAGGTACTCCTCCTCGTTGGAAGCATACACCCGGTCCATGTACCACCAAGCGTAAATGACACGCTTGGGCCCGACTGCACTCAGGACGTCGGCACGGGCGTCCTCTGCCACCCTCACGGCCCTCGCATGAGCCTTCTACCAAAGAGCCAATTGCCTGACTCTCTCGGACACGACATAGGCCTCCCAGGCAGCTTGTTCCACGGTGCGCTTCTCTTCCTCGGCCTTCTTCTCTGCCTCTATTTTGGCGCGCTCTACTGGAGGCAAAGCCTCCCACAAGGCGACATCCATTTCTTTCCAAAGCTCCTCAAGGCTGGGGGGCTCGGCGGGTGGCGCGGCGTTCTCCTCGTAGCGGGGAGCCGACGCGTCCTCCGGCGTGCGTGCTGGCGAGATTGGGAACGCCGACGCGTCCACCTCGATGCATCGCGGCGAGGAGCAGAACGCCGACGCGTCCTCCTCGACTAGTGGCGGCGAGGAACAGAACAGCGATGCGTCGCGTAGCGGCGAGCAGTGGAACACCGACGCGTCCTCCTCGACTAGTGGCGGCGAGGAACGGAACGGCGACGCGTGACCATGTACGTGGTGCAGTGAGGGGCTCCTAGGGCTTGGGAGGAGCGATGCTATGGTGGTCGACATGAGAGGGAGGGGGAGGAGATAGCTATGAACGTGAACGTGAAGGGGAGGAGATAGCGATGTCGTGGGAGGCGCAATATTTATAGCGAGCAATGGCACACCTACGTAAGATATGGACTAAGTTGCACTGACTTAACTGCCGGTCCAGTTGCATCACTGACATGTGGGCCAGACCCCTGTTGGGCCCATATGTCAGTGACCGAATGCACCTGCAGTTAAGTAACAGCTACGTGGGCATATTTGTTGGAGTAAATTACGGGGGAGCGAAGGGGTGGAAATATTGCTGGTCACAACGGATTGGACGAGCATGGGGGAGGAGAGTCATGCATGCAGATTTTTTCACACGGGGTGGAGTGGTGGGACCGCCGGAGGGAGAAGGAGAGTTTGGCAGGCATATTGTTTCCACATATGGAGAGGAAAATTTTTGGAGATGAACAGGCTTCCTGCAGGTATGGGGAACGGTGCATAATAAGTCATCTTGCATGCCGTGCTAGGTATAGTCTCAAGTCATTAAAAACAAACACGCCCCACACATGTTCATATTTCAAGGTGCACTAAATTATTGCATGCGATGATTAAGGCTGGCCATAATGGTGGTATCTTAGCTGGTATCATGCACACGGGAATAGCAAACATGCTGATGTGGCAAAGAATTAAAGAAGAGAGGGGGGTTAGAGTAACTAGAGTTCATGCATGCATTGGTAAACACATTTTTTTGTGGAGAACGACAGCACTAGTTGAGTACTTTTGCAGACTTCAAAAACTATTCCACAATGTGTCAACATTCACAATGTCAAAACAATATTTTTACGCTCATTATAAAACGTAGTTCTTATACTCCCTCCTTCCATCTATATAGGGCCTAATGCGTTTTCAAGGTTAACTTTGACCAAATGTTAGAGCAATAATGTATGACATGCAACTTACACAAAGCACATCATTAAATTCATATGTGAAAGGAGCTTTCAATGATGTAATTTTCACATTATGCATGTCATGTAGTATTAATTTTATCAATAGTCAAAGGCGGTCTTGAAAAACGCATTAGGCCCTATATAGATTGAAGGAGGGAGTACTCATTATAATCAGTACTCCCTCCGTCTAGGTGAGCAAGTCATCTTAGATTGTGCACTGTGACCAAGGAGGAGGGGAAAATGAGAGATCTTAATGTTTATTTGCTAATTAATAGCATTGCATGCAATGAACTAACCACTGCATGTCGTGTTTGGTAGTCTCAAGTCATTAAAAGCATGCACACCCACATCCCCTATTGGTTGATATGTCAAGAAATAAGAAACGAGGTAGAAGTTAATGCACTGCGCCTAAGTGTCTTGGGAGTATTGTAGATATTGATATTTTTAGTATAAATTTGGTCGTGGGATTTCATTGATGCCTGTCAAAGCGTTGACAGGCCTAGTATGCATGACCTGAAGATGAAAGCGTTGAGCATCTCGAAGTTGATCAACAATCTTCAATTGTCAAAGATTAGCCGTTCGGCCAATAAGGTGGCACACTTAATCGCTAAGTATAGCATTGATAATAGATTAGATGGTATTCTCGTAAATAACATACCGCCCTGTGTGGTGAATATTGTATCGAATCAGTGTACTGGTGTGGCTCGTTAATTAATATAAGGCGGTTTTCAAAAAAGGTATAAATTTGGTCAAACACTTTGCAAACGGTTGACGGGAGTAAAAAGGACGAGAGGGAGTATCATGCATGCAGAGTAGGCAAAAAAATTGCTTCTCTAAAAAAGGCAAAAAATTGCTCATTTATAGTTGATCGAATCTCAAAGGGCACGACCGCGCGAGGGAGGCGAAGGTCGTGGGAGGCGCGACGTTTGACGGAATTAAGTGAAGTTACATCCACGCGCCGGCATGGCATGCAAACAGGCAGAAGCTATACCGTCAGGCCTACGATATGGGTCTAGTAGACATGACATCTAGTGGGTCCCGCATAGTTCTCGAGAACTTTTTGGGGGCTTGCAGCTGTTTATCCACCGGGCAAGCTAGCAACCCCACGCCGTTCGCACGCCCTACTCGTCCCCGTCTTCTACCTTACAACAGTTCGCTCCCAGTTGTCCCGTCCTTTCACATTAGTTCGCTCCCAGTTTTTTTTGCGGGGTACAACAGTTCAACTTCTCCTAAACCTCCTCCAAAATCCATGGCCTCCCAAATCTCCATGGTCGCTGCTGAGTACCAGGTTAGAACCATCACCGGCGATCAATTCATCGTCATCTACACACGTGGATCCGAGACGGTGAAAGCATGGCTTGCTCGCTTCCTACGCATGTTCAACAGTTCAACAGATGAGTGGGTCGCTGGGCTAGATGTTGAGTACACCACAGTCCTAGGACGAGAGAATGATCTAAAGGATGAAGAGAGGAAGAAGCCCGCCGTGATCTAGGTTTGCGTACATAACGTTTGCTTGGTCTACCACATATGCCATGCCGACGTTGAGTTCCAGGATTTTAAGAACTTCCTCAATGACAAAAGAGTGAAATTCGTTACTGTAGTCTTTAAGAACGACAATGACGTCCTGCGTCGGATAGGTCTTGTTGTAGACCAGCCCTTCGATCTCCAGAAGGCAAGCCTGGTGTCCTCCTCTCAACCTTCAATGCTGACCCTGGCAGCCATGATTGATCCTTCATACGCTAATCTGAAGAAACCTCATCACGAGTTTCATCATGCATGGGAGTCGAAGACATTAGATGAAGATCACATCCTATAAGAAGCAATGGATGCCTACCTTTGTTTAAATATCTACAAGGGTTGGATGAAGAAGCAGAGCCTAGTGTCCGGTTCAAGCAAAGAGGCGTCGGCGAAGAGGAAGAGGAAGAGGGACGAGGACGAAGTCAAGGACGTGGACTCGGACTCCAAGTAGGTGGCAGTGCCGTCGCTCATGCTGGTTCTACTGCAGTGTCAACCGGACTAGTTGCTTATTAGTTTATTTTCAAGGGTGTGTTGTGCTGAGGCCCCAGCAGAACTATGTTTATGTTCTTTCTCGTTATTTGAACTCTTTAGTACGTACAGTAGTACTAGTACTATGTCTTACTACTGTTCTTCTTGCAGTTGGTACTACTGCTTGTATCTTCGTGTTCCTACTGTACTTAATACGTTCGTACTAGTAGTATAATTTGGGTCAGTCGATTTGTGTAATAAGTTCGACGGAGCGAAGGAAGAAGATGGCAGAAGAGGTGGAAGAAGCCCTTCTAGCCATCCATGTTGCATCAAATGGCTCACATGAGTCGACTGACCCAAATTGCTCCTTCAGATTGCAGGATCCACGTGGCATTCAAGGTCTCGAAGGTAGATTCTGCGTCCGCACCCGGTTTGCGGGCTCGACGCGTGCGCGACCGGCTTTCGACGAGACAGCCACCATGCGCGCCTCCTCTGCATGGGCGGAGACGACAATGACACGCTAGTTCCTCCTTGCCGGCGTGCTGGAGCACGCGCTCGTCCTCCTCTTCGTACGCCACGTGCATAGACGCGGCTCCACCAGCTGCTCGCGTGCTTTGCAGCACGGCAGCATCGCGAGGAGGGACTGCAGACGAAGTGAGCGGGCGAGCCTTCGGCTTCATGGCACACGGATGGCTGCGACACGGCGGTGATGGGCGAGAAATTGTTGGCCGGAGCAGGCGGGCGCCGGCATGCGCAACGGCGGCAGCGACATATTGATGAGTGCGCGTGTGGGAGTTTACTTTAGTTCTATATATAAGGTTGGTCAAACTTAAAAGAAAACCGTACTAGTACATGTTAACATTAGACTTAGGCAGCGCTTTCATTAGTTACTAGCTTATGTTCTTGCCCATTGTGACCAGCCTTAGTACCTTGGCCACGATACGGAATCCTGTGCAAGCGCGTGAACCGCGGCCGCGCGGTCGATCGAACGGTGCGTCACCGTGTCGCGCTCGAAGGACATCCACCGAACCTTTTTGTGTGTGTGAAAACAATCCTCGAATGTTACTCAACTTTCTTTCCTGTGAAAGCTCTTGACGCTGCAATATTTCCATATATTTGAATTTACCTCCAGTTTGTGTTTATTTGGATTTGGACGTTTTAGGTGCGCCCTAGTTTTTTTAATACTGATTTTGTGTGTGTGACTGAGAGAGAATGTGTGTATGTGTCCATATGCGTGTTGTGGCGGAAGGGCAATGTGGAGACGGTGTGCGTGTGATACAGACATAGAGAGGTGTGAATGTGCAAATGATTGTGCATGAGTGAGACATAGACAGATGCCGATATGTTGTGTATACATGAGAGAACGGTCTTCTAGTTTACTTGTGTGTGTGATAGAGAGAGAGAGGGAGAGAGAGAGATAGAGAGAGGAGCATCCGTAACACAACAACCATCTCTCTCGATTCGTCCGTCCCTCGCACGGTCGCATGCAACACATGCATCAACGCGCACATTTTGACACCCTCGCCCGGCCCCTGCCACCTCAAGGCCCGCACAATCTCTTTGTGAATACCCATTTCTCTCCTTAGGTTTATTTTCTCTCAATATCTGACACACACACACACACACACACACACACACACACGCAGCACAACACACACACACGCTCCCCCGATCACACAATTCATCCCCATCCAAGGTTATACGGCGACCACTCTCGCTTGTGCTTCTTTGCACCCCAACATAAGCAGCACCTCAATCTTCAAAGAGGGCAACGAGCAGATCGAAGATGTTCACCACACCGCGCTAGAGAATGCGGGGTCATTTGGAAGCAGGGTGATCTGACGGCGGCTGACTGACTCCTCCCCCACCTTCTCTCTGTTGCACAAAATTACCAATCCCTCTCTCCCCCGCACAAAATTGTCAATCCCTAACCCACGATATCATTCCCCTCTCGTCCATGTTTTTCCTGCTCTCTCATCAAACATGTTGTCTCTTCTCCTTCCACGTATACAGAATCCAGATGCACACGCATCTCATGTATATTACATGTATGCATCTTTCTCACAGACCTAACTTCTTCCTCTCTCTTTCTCTCTCTATCTCTCTCTTTTTGTCTCGTTAGGTTTGTTTCCTACTCTCTCATCCACATACATACAATCTTTCCTGCCCTATCTGCTCCATCTACAAAAGCTCTCTCTGCACGTTTCATTCACACATTGGGATATGTCAAAATGTTGCTTCTATAATGGCTGATGTAGAATTATGGTTGTTCTTGTTGCATCCTACAAAGTAATAACTATGAAATGAAATTTAGATTCTCATTTGACTGGGATTATGTGAGTTTGAGCATGTTGTGAAGTACTATAGACCTTGTATACATCTTGGGATTCGACAATGATTGTAACTATTGAATTGTATAGACCATTACATTTGAAGTCAATAGCCTAATATATTTATTTCACAATTTCAACAAATGATTAGTTCACCACCAACTAAGAAAACAAATGTGTACTCCCTCTGTTTTTATTTAAGTCCGCGTATTAGCATTGGTCAAAGTCAAGTTTTGTAAACTCTCAGAAAGCTTATAACAAAAAATATTAACATATACAATAACAACTAAATACCATTAGATTCATTATTGAATGTACTTTCACATCATACATATTTGTTATGGTAAATGTTTATATTTTTCTATAAACTTGGTCAAACTTTAGGAAGTTTGACTTCGATCAAACCTAATATGCAGAGTTTACTACTACTAGTCGCTAGTTGCTTAGCCGAATCACTCAACACGCCACACGGGGAGTCCAGTGTCACAAAATTTTGAGGTCGGCGGGAAAATCTCCCGCGACCCTGATTCGAGCAGTGGGAAGTTACCATCATAGCCTTCGGAACAGGCCTACGGATGACGCTTGGTAGGGGGCTGTTTTCGTAACTTCAGGTTCACCCTACCCAGCCAACCCCACCCCGGCACCTAGAGTAGTACACCTGAATACTCCCCAATTTCTACCCCCACCACAAAATAGACTTCTCCATGGCACAACAGCCTTCGTGCTGCTCCCCTTTACATCGGCGCACTCGTCCACCGCAGCGCATCTGCCTCATCGACGACCTCGTACGCCGCACTGGAGCCGGTCCATCGTCATCGTCATACACAGAGCTTCTTCCCCGGCATCGTCTTCCACGGTCTCGGATCTGCTTCCCGGAAGCCGACACCAAGCACAGAAGTACCACCGTCGTGGACAATGAACTGACTCTCGTTGCCGACCATGACTCACAGAGGCCACCGCGACCATCGTTCTCCTCCTCGATTGGTAATGTGTGTATTGAATCACTTAGCATTACATGTGCAGTTCCAATTTTGTTCATACCTACCCTTCAAATTTCCTGGGTGCTATTTTTCCCGTAAAAGTAATTGGTTATAACCTCCATTGTCCAACAGAATATCAGCTTGTAATTGTGCGTCGCTCCTGTATCGCGCTGTGCTTGGGTAGGTTTTTCATCTGCAACCAGTAGTGTGGCAAATGATGGAAAGGTTTTTAGAACTAGCAAAATGCCCATGTGTTGCACGCATCAAGATGCATTTGTATGAGTAGTTTATCTTGTTGGAGATGCTCTAACATGGCAGACGAGTGCTTTAATGTTGCCCGCAAGATGCGCGAGTATTACTAGTAGTATATTTTTCTTGCCATGTTGGGATTTTAAAACCACGAGTGCGAACATGCAGAGGAGCAATGAAGACCAAACACGGGATATTCGGGACATCTTCAAGGAGCGTGGCAAGTTAAAGAGGAGATACACCGAACCTGTAAAACAAGCTTTGGTAAGTAACAACCTTTCAATTACTTTCGTGTAAGCTCGTGTTCTTCGATGTGTATATGTTGTAGTTTCTGTTTCTCTTCAGCGTGGTGTTCTTCGATGTGTAATAAGAAGAGTCTTAATCATCCTAATGCTTTCGTTTTTAGCTTGATGTAGGAAGTGGGTGTTCTCACCTTGTAGTCTGTTTTTATTTATTTTTTCCTTTTGAATTCACTTCTTCGAGTTCTGTTAATCTGCCTTCTACTAAATGGATCTAGGTTGCTCTGAGTATTGATCTAAAAAAGAAGTAACTTCATGTCAGGATGTAGTTCCGGCGAGGAGGGAAGTATGGTCAACCTCGAGATCATGTTTCCAAAATGAGGCTGGATTACACACAAGGTGCCAGTTCCCTAATGATGCTGGATTAGATACAAAGTGCAAATTCCCAGAGGATGCTGGATTACACACAAGCCAGGTGGAGTCGTCAGCTGTTCGTGTCCTCGTGGCATTAGTAAAGGCTGAAAGAAAGCGTGCAACAGCCCTTGAGAATGTAGCTGAGTTCCTGAAGAAGTGAAAAGAGCAATCAGATGCTCTCTTCACCCAAGCCAAAGAAGAGATGGAAGAAGCCAGAAATAAGCTAGCAGAGGCAGAGCAGGCTAGGCGTCTCCTGCTATCTAAAACTGTTGTCAATACAAAATTTCTTTCAAAATAGCTAGGTTCAAATGTTTATCCAGTCAGCATGCCTGTTGTGATGTCCGTGCATCTACTGATGTGGCACAATTTTTTTTTTCGGGTCATGTAATAACAACAATTACTTTCCAAACAATAACAGACGAAGCATTGGACATGGTATAGTTCACGCGCAAGCCCGACATTCCAAGTTCAACTTCCACATCAAACTCATGTTCACAGATATCTGCACATTCATACATAATGTCCACAACCATGATTCACTTCAAAGCCAAAAAATGCGAGGAGAGTTATAAATAAAGAAAATCCTCTACTAGTTCCTACTACCAGTGCGAGCACAACAAGTCAAGACCATGCGTAAATTAATTATATTTTAGTCATTTTTTGTGTTCTAAAATGCCTGCCAGCTCGCGGAAGGACGTGTTGCCGGCAGACGCGTGGATTCAATGAAGGCAGTCGGGGCAGTCTTAAGATGGTTGCACGTGGCGAGGAGGCGTGCTCAGCCGGGCCTGCAGCGAGTGCGGCCCTCTTGGCCGGTGTGCCGGTTCAATGCCTGCGCTATGAGATGTCGCGTACGTGCCAGAGCAATAACTCCCTCCAGTCCTTTTTTGTTTGGGAGACGTCGAGAGACCATGTTTCCGAGGATATGAGCAACATGAAGTGAGCGTGCGGGTGAGCTGGAGAAAAGAGAGTGATAGCTACCTGAAGGAGCATGCATGCGAGAGAAATGGGCGTGAAAGGAGTGAACAAAAAAGGGATTCAAATATTTGAATTCGAGATGATGATACATGTAATCCATACTCGAACCAAAATTGATCTATCAAACATGCATACTCATATGAATTCACGCACATCTATGTTATTTAATATGTAGATATTACTGATCCATACATTTTAGTAGAACATAATTTGGTTAAAAAAAATCGAATTCAACCTTAAGATTTCGAGATCGTTGTGTAAATCATATTATACATATAAAGGAGCAGAATTCTTTGTTATGCTTTTGAAAGTATATATAAAAAAGATGTATATAGAATGTAATTCCAATTGAAAATGGATCCCGCCTGAAAAAAATAGAATACAAACGGGATTCGAATTGAGTTGGCACGGTAAACGTGCACTCTGCAAATTTGAACGAAGCGGGGAAAGTCGCAGTAACCGCCTGAAACCAAAATCTGCGAGATGGAAATCACTACTGCCTATCCCTGCCACGCAAAGCCTATATGCTGGATTTCTATAGGTTTCGATAGGGGTAGGTTTGTAATTTCACCCAAACATGACGTAACCACCTCTCACCCAGATTCATACACGGTGGGCGCCAAAACACAGTGTGTCCTCAGCCGAAATCGACTCCCTCCCCGATTCATATTCATACACGGTGGGAGCCAAAAACAAACTCTCGTCGGCAAATATTCGGTGTATGCGAGATTACCGTCCTATCCCCAACCGACTAGTGTTGCTGTGATGTAGTAGAAATTTGAAACGGGGGCTAAGTTTGTAAATTTCCTCGCATTTGAGACAAGCGCGCCCTGAATCCATTGTTCCCCCCTTCCTCTCTATCTCCTTTTCCCCATTCGTACTCCGTGGGCGCCAAAACACCCTCTCCACTCCTCCGTCCACCTCCGTCCGCCGCCGTCCACCACCCCATCCATCGCCGTCCTCCTCCACCATGCCGGAGCCGATACCCCGACGCCGCCGTCCATTACAAGAGATCGACCTCTCTCATCCACGGCTTCGGACCGGGATCCTTGCATCCCGTCCTCTCGCTTCATCCCCGCCGTCGTCCACCTAGCCGGCGCCGCTCCTACGACTGTGTCGTCCACCGCGCCCGCCGCCACCGTCTACCCTCCTACATCTTCTTCCATGCCACCGACAGCCATCGCTACCGTAGCACCGTCAAATTCTTAGCAGATGCGTACACGACACCGCACCAGAGGCGGTACTCTTTTGTATCTGCTCAACTTATTTATCGCAGCAAGAAAATAGATCACCACTGCTTTACTCTGATTTCTTGTCTTGGTTGTGAAGTTCCCTTTGTCCAGTTTGCACCTTCAGATCTGCCATGGCACGCTCAACACCACACTCGCAATGCTTATGGTTTTCCCCTTTTATATTCCACACTAGTTAAATCACAGTAGACTAAATTTCAAAATTGGGTCAGTCGATTTTTCAGAGCTCGCGGGAGTTCGCCGGTGCGATCGAAGGGGCTCGGGTGGTTGTAGGGCCTCGCCGAACGAAGAAAACTCGACGCGGGTGGGGGTTGGGGTGGGGGTGGGGGTGGTGGAGGAACACAGGCGGTGGGGGCCGATGGTCCGACCGGCGGCCCGTGCGGTGTTCTGTATGGGAAGAATCAGAGACGAGGAAGAAGAAGGGTTGGGAGACGTAGGATCTTCATCCAACCGCCTGAAATGGTCGAGAGACAGCTAGGAGTTGCATTCTTAATGCGATCTGGTTCATCATGTGTGGGCACTGCGCAACCAACATTTTATTATCCAAAATCTGCTTGCTCTTCTTTACCATGTTCCTCTTCCGTTCTTCTTTAATATGCACTCTCTTCGTTCCTAAATACAAGTCTTTGTATAGATTCCACCATGGACTACATGGGAAGCAAAATGAGTGAATCTACACTCTAAAATGTACCTGGATACATCTATATGTGATCCATAGTGGAAATCTCTACCAAGACTTATATTTTGGAACGGAGGGAGTATGATAGTAGTACAGTATGTTCCTTGTACTGAAGATGAGCAGGGACATTTGCAGTGTAGAGGTCTATACGGTCGGTTGTGATGGACACTTTGAGCCTCTTTGATTCGTAGGATCTTGTAAACATAGGAATAGGATTTGTAGTGGCCTGCCCACTTGAATCCTATAAGAATAGCAAGGAAATGCAGGGAGCTGTGTCGCCTTTGAGAGTTACATTGATATTAACAGTACCACACCTTCACTTGAAGAGAGCTGGTATCTGAAGCCTTTCTAGCCGTACCGGCAATACTAGCACATATATTCCAGCAAGTTCCACTTTGCTGATTTGACTCTGATGCTTAAGGTTTTCCCGTTATCTCTACAGTATGATCTGTGTAGCTGCTTTGTGTCGCACTAGCAGTAGTCCACTCTTGAAGCTAAACACTGCAATGACTTACAAAATTGGCACCAAGGCATTGAGTTCCATTCTGGATGCAATGAAACTCATACGCTCCCCACCTGTTGATTCTTGTTCAGAATATGATCCTAATGATTATTCTAACCTCGAGGAGTCAAAGGCAGATGTCATGTCCTATTCACCCATCAAGGTGCCTGTCAGGACCCCGACTCGATGTCACATCGATCTAGCCGGTAACACCTCATATCACTTTGCGGCCTCACGCACGGTATCCCCACGGGTGTCGCCTTACCTTTGCCCGGGACCGTTTGCGCCTTTTGGCTCACGTATATGATAGTGTCGCTAGCATCCATATGATAAGGAGCCCGGGCTGACATGACTAGTCGTAAACCCAAAGTGGCACAGACTTACAGGGACATGCATCCATGACCCAGCTTCGAACGTGTCGGTCATCAGCAAGTGGGTCCGGGCTGTAGCACTGGGCTAGCAGGACTCCGGTAAACCGGGCTGTAGCGGGCTAACAGGACTCCGGTACTCAAAGCGTGACATTTCCCCGAAGGGACAGACACAGGAACGAAGAAGGACACATGCCGGCCAGCCTAAGTGTTCCAGAGCAGTAGCAAGCTACCATGGCTCAGCGGTAACACTAGGAGACATTTCCCGGTAAGAGAGGCTACTAAAGATAAACAACTAGATAGTCAGATCCTACACATACCAAGCATTTCAATCATACACACAATATGCTCGATATGTGCAAATACAACGAAGCATCACAACATGACTCTACGACACAAGTACTTTATTTAAGGCTCAGGGAGCCATACATAACATACACAAAGGTACGGGTCTCACGACCCAACATACAAGTCATACAGTCATTCAAACCAGCAGCGGAAGTAACTTGTCTGAGTACAGACAACTAGTAAAATAAAAGAGGCTTGGAAAGCCTAACTATACTACGTGGTCCTTCACAAGCTCAGGGTCACCACCTGGGTCTTTAGCCTACTCGTTGATGTCAACGTCTACATAGAACCCATCAGAAGGGGTTGCAGCGTCTTCTGTAAAAATGTAAATTATAGCAACATGAGTACAAAGGTACTCAGCAAGACTTACATCAGATCCTACATACATGCATAGTATCAAGAAGGGTTGGTGGAGTTATTGCAGCAAGCCAGCTTTGACTCTTGGCTAGGCTATCCTACGATACTCCAACTGAAATGATTTTGCGCACACGAGTCCACTACTCACCAATTCAATACACTACCGAGGATCCGCCTCCGTCTTCCTACGGAAGAGCCATCCTCGGCACTCACACTTATCTTGAGGCTTTTAGTAGTTTCCATTTACTTGTCTATGAACTGTATAGGCAACCAAGTAGTCCTTTACCGCGGACGCGGCTATTCGAATAGATCATGTTAACCCTGCAGGGGTGTACTTCTTCATACATGTTTCCACCACTTAGCGTCTGCACACGACATGTGCTCGGCAGACTTCAAGCGAAAGCCGATGTGGGTGTAGACCACGACCTACCTAAACACTTAAGCCTCTAGTCCAGGTTTATCGCCTATTCAGGTTCCATCCGCAGGGAGTCCGGCCGAGGTTTCCCATACGGCCCCGAACGATGTGAACAGGGTTCCCGAGATACCTAACGGGTATTCGGTACACCGTGCCACGTACCTACCGCATCACAGCCCACCCCTACGGTCAGCGCTGTCCACGGCCTCCAGTAGGCTACAAACACCAGAAACTACTTGCAACTCCTGGACAGAGAGCTAGGGTGAATAAGAAGTCGAGCGGGGTCATATTTCAGGGCCCAATGCATGGTAGTAGCTATATCTTAAATCACACATACAGATCTCAGTGCTTAAGGTCGGCTTCAATGAAACAACCCACCATGTACTCCTACATGGCCTCTCATCGATACCTTTACCAAATCGTGTTCACCACACCACTCTCATTACCGACATAATCATTTCACTCTAGCCCATCACCCAGATGAACCAGACCTGACACGACTCTAAGCATAGCAGGCATAGCAAGGTAGGAACAACACATACATATGGCTCAATCAACTCCTACACATGCTAGTGGGTTTCATCTAGTTACTGTGGCAATGACAGGTCATGCAGAGGAAATGGGTTCAACTACCGTAGCACACAGCAGTTTGAATCGTGTTGTCTTAATGCAGTAAAAGAGAGCAGGAGCGAGAACATGGGATTGTATCGATATGATCAAATGGTTGGTTGCTTGCCTGATGGTTCGATGCACGGATACGGTTCTTCGTTAGGGTAGTCACGGTACTCCTCGGGGACAGATCCTGTCGTAAAGGATAACGATACACAGGCATCACCAAACAATGTGCAACAATATGATGCATGCATGAAACATGGCAATATGAGTGTGTTGGGCTAATGCAACTAAAGCTACCAACGCTGTCAGGACCCCGACTCGATGTCACATCGATCTAGCTGGTAACACCTCATATCACTTTGCGGCCTCACGCACGGTATCCCCACGGGTGTCGTCTTACCTTTTCCCGGGACCGTTTGCGCCTTTTGGCTCGCGTATATGAAAGTGTCGCTAGCATCCATATGATAAAGAGCCCGGGCTGACATGACTAGTCGTAAACCCAAAGTGGCACAGACTTACAGGGACAGGCATCCATGACCCAGCTTCAAACGTGTCGGTCATCAGCAAGTGGGTCCGGGCTGTAGCACTGGGCTAGCAGGACTCCGGTAAACCGGGCTGTAGCGGGCTAACAGGACTCCGGTACTCAAAGCGTGACATTTCCCCGAAGGGACAGACACAGGAACGAAGAAGGACACATGCCGGCCAGCCTAAGTGTTCCAGAGCAGTAGCAAGCTACCATGGCTCAGCGGTAACACTAGGAGACATTTCCCGGTAAGAGAGGCTACTAAAGATAAACAACTAGATAGTCAGATCCTACACATACCAAGCATTTCAATCATACACACAATATGCTCGATATGTGCAAATACAACGAAGCATCACAACATGACTCTACGACACAAGTACTTTATTTAAGGCTCAGGGAGCCATACATAACATACACAAAGGTACGGGTCTCACGACCCAACATTCAAGTCATACAGTCATACAAACCAGCAGCGGAAGTGACTTGTCTGAGTACAGACAACTAGTAAAATAAAAGAGGCTTGGAAAGCCTAGCTATACTACATGGTCCTTCACAAGCTCAGGGTCACCACCTGGGCCTTTAGCCTACTCGTTGATGTCAATGTCTACATAGAACCCATCAGAAGGGGTTGCAGCGTCTTCTGTAAAAATGTAAATTATAGCAACATGAGTACAAAGGTACTCAGCAAGACTTACATCAGATCCTACATACATGCATATTATCAAGAAGGGTTGGTGGAGTTATTGCAGCAAGCCAGCTTTGACTCTTGGCTAGACTATCCTACGATACTTCAACTTGAAATGGTTTTGCGCACACGAGTCCACTACTCACCAATTCAATACACTACCGAGGATCCGCCTCCGTCTTCCTACGGAACAGCCATCCTCGGCACTCACACTTATCTTGAGGCTTTTAGTAGTTTCCATTTACTTGTCTATGAACTGTATAGGCAACCAAGTAGTCCTTTACCGCGGACGCGGCTATTCGAATAGATCATGTTAACCCTGCAGGGGTGTACTTCTTCATACACGCTCTCACCACTTACCATCGTTTACACGACATGTACTCGGCAACCTTCAAGCGGAAGCCCAACGTGGGTGTCGGCCACGACCTACCTAATCACCTAAGCCTCCAGTCCAGGTTTATCGCCTATCCAGGTTCCATCCGCAGGGAGTCCGGCCGAGGTTTCCCATACGGCCCCGAACGATGTGAACAGGGTTCCCGAGATACCTAACGGGTATTCGGTACACCGTGCCACGTACCTACCGCATCACAGCCCACCCCTACTGTCAGCGCTGTCCACGGCCTCCAGTAGGCTACAAACACCAGAAACTACTTGCAACTCCTGGACGGAGAACTAGGGTGAATAAGAAGCCGAGAGGGTCCATTGGTTTCGGGCCCAATGCATGGTAGTAGCTGATTCTTAAATCACACATACAGATCTCAGTGCTTAAGGTCGGCTTCAATGAAACAACCCACCATGTACTCCTACATGGCCTCTCATCGATACCTTTACCAAATCGTGTTCACCACACCACTCTCATTACCGACATAAACATTTCACTCTAGCCCATCACCCAGATGAACCAGACCTGACACGACTCTAAGCATAGCAGGCATAGTAAGGTAGGAACAACACATACATATGGCTCAATCAACTCCTACACATGCTAGTGGGTTTCATCTAGTTACTGTGGCAATGACAGGTCATCCAGAGGAAATGGGTTCAACTACCGTAGCACACAGCAGTTTGAAACGCGTTGTCTTAATGCAGTAAAAGAGAGCAGGAGCGAGAACATGGGATTGTATCGATATGATCAAATGGTTGGTTGCTTGCCTGATGGTTCGATGCACTGATACGGTTCTTCGTTAGGGTAATCACGGTACTCCTCGGAGGCAGAACCTGTCGCAAAGGACACCGATACACAACCATCACCAAACAATGTGCAACAATATGATGCATGCATGAAACATGGCAATATGAGTGTGTTGGGCTAATGCAACTAAAACCAGAAGGGTTTGAACAAATTTGAATCAAAGATTCAAATTTCAAACTCAAACATGGCCTTTTAAAGTGCTTTTCCTTGTTCTGCTTAAAACATCAATTTAACTTGTTTAGTCATGCATGAAAATAGTACAGATGGATAGATTGGATTTTTCTGATCATTTTTCATATATAATTTGTCTAATTTGGAGTTACAGAATAAAAGTTATGAATTTTTGAAGTTTAAATAATATTCTGGAATTTCCTGATTTAAATTAAATCCAGAAATATATATATTGCGCCAGCATGATGTCAGCATGACATCAGTGGTCAACTGCGGCTGGCTGGGGTCAAACCTGACGTGTGGGGTCCACACGTCAGTGACAGGGGGGTTAAACAAGGTTAATTTAATCCTAATTAGGAATTAGTGGCGCTGGGGCCCACTGGTCAGTGTCAGGGGGTTAACTAACAGTGATTAGCACTAATCTGACCACCTGGCCGACGGGGCCCACGCGTCAGTGACCCTGGGGGGGTCAAACCCCAGGTCGAGCAGGTCAAACCCACCGGCGACATGACGCCGGCGCGGCCCGAGACGGCGGCGCGATACGGAAACGCGCTACAGGGCACGGGCGAGGCCGTGCTTGGGCTCGTTGGAGAGCCCTTGCTCTCGCGCCTCGAACGGTGGTGGTGGCCGTGCCTGTGGTGGTCGGTACCGACGACGGCGAGCTCGTGAGCGGCGGCCGGAGTTCGGGTGCGGTCGGGATCGGCGTTGCTGCTCGCAGGCGAGGGAGCTGAGGCGCTGGAGGGGTTCTACGGGTCCTTACGGACTTGATGGACTCGCCGGGGTGACCAAATGGTCACCGGAGCTGCGTCGACGGCGAGCTCGGCGACGGCGGAGGTTCGGCCGTGGTGGGAAACGGGGTTACGGTGCGGGAACGAGGGGGAAAAGAGGGGGAAACGGTGGCGGAGCTCACCGCGGTTGCAGTGGGCGTCGAAGCGGGCTCGGGGACGCGCTGGAGACGGCGAATCGACGGCGATGGTGGTCGGAGCCCGAGGAGGAAGACGATGGCGTGGAGGCGATGCAGAGCTTCCCGAGGGGCTTGGCTTGGTGGGGAGGAAGAGGGGGTCGCGGCGGAGCTCCTGAGCTCAGCGGAGGGGTGGCCGGTGATGGCTGCTATGGCGAACGGCGGCGATGGTGGTGTTCGGCCGTGAGAGAGAGAGAGCGAGGGAGAGGAGGGGAAGAACCGAGGGAGAGTGAGAGAGAACGGGGGAGGGCGTGGCGTCGTTCCAGGCCATCCAGATGAGGAGGGGAGGAGCAGACAGGCAGGCGAGCAGGTGGCGTGGCGCGGTGGCGCGCGCGCGCGCCGGCCACACTCCCCTCCCTCTGTCGAGGACGAAGACGACAGAGGAGGGAGGCGGGCTGGGCCGCCTGCTGGCTGGGCCGGCCAGCTGGCTGGGCTGCACAGGGAGGAGCCCAGGTAAGGTTCTCCCTTTTATTTATTTCTGTTTTCTAATTTCTGACATTTATTTTGATTTAAATAAAATATTAAATCATTTTATTTCCTTATGCCAATTTTTGCAGGAGCTAGATACATTATTCCAGAGCTCCCCAACAGGTGGCATAATTTTTGGACATATATTAATATATATAACTAATATATTTCCAATGCAAATATTTATGCATTAATTCCAAATGCCCAAAATAAATACCTATGAGCTCTTAAAAATATTGGTTTGATTTTTATCTCTGTCCAATATTTTCAGAGAGCAACATGAGCATTTTCTTGGACCCTTTTGGAGAAATTTTTATTTGGGTCATTTTCAGAAATGATTCTGAGGGTTTCACAAATCCCCAATTCAAATTAAATGGAATTTTAAACATGATGCACACACTCTGATGCATGACTAGCTAGGGTGTGACTGTGCCTGTTCTAATTTGGCAATGTTTTATTGATTGCGGGTATCTTGCATATGCTGTCTTGCATTTCTTCTACTTTGTTGCACCGCCATCTACTTAGTTTACTCATCATATATGTCGAGATGCCATGCCCATCCATTATCAATACATATTCCATCTGTCATCATACCATGTTTTTCCACTCAAATGTTGTTCCTGTGCATCAGACATCAAAAAGGAAGAGGGTGATTGCCGAACCTGAAGGAGCACCAGCAAAGTCCTTGAAAAACGTGGTGGTGCCGGAGAAATCAGACAGCACCCCACTTATATTGGATGTACAACCACTGACACAAAACGTAGGACCGACTCTAGCAGACTGTACCCATACTTCACTGGCCTCACCACTAGCCCGACCACACAGGACCTGCACTCCAGCAAAAGGTATACCGATTTCATTTGCCATAGCACCAGCTGTACCACAGATAAATCCCACTCCAGCAAAAAGTACAGCAAGTCCACCGGCCGAAGACCTATCCCAACTACAGAGATGGCCAATTCCTGCAGATTGCAACCCCATTCCATTTATTCCCAGTTTAAAAGACAATGCTTTCAATGTTGTTAGGGACTACGTGCATATATTCCAATCATGGGAAGATTATTGTGAAGACAAACACCATTTTCACATCTTCCTGTCCAACTTACGTGTATGTTCTATTATTCATGGCTATTATTTTCCTATTTTCTGCTGATTGAACACATCAATGATTTACATTACATTGTTGTAACTAGGCGAGGGTTAATCTGGATAGTCATGACGAGCAAAGCTTGCTTCTGCTTTTCAAGGAAGCATTGCAGCAGTATCGGTGTTACCTGAGGAAATCACACTTTGATGGCAAGTCTATAAACGAATTTCCGGTGAAGTCTCCTGTGCTAAATTTAGAAGACATTGAATGGAAAAACCTTGTTATGCACTGGTCTTGTTCCCAAGATGAGGTACTGTCTATGAAATCACATGACAATTTGAACTTCTACTTTTCTGCATGTGCCTTACGGATCTTTTTTGCAGGAAATCTGCCCGAAGAAGAATTCTGGTTTGACAAGAACGACAGGATATCGCTGATATGCTGCCCGCTGCTTTGCTCTTGTTAGTACCTGTTGTCTTGTATCACTGTACTTGCATAAATACCTGGTTCATTATGTGACAGCAGTATGCATGATAACTTTCTTATCAATTGTTCGCTCCAAATTATCTGATCTGTATGAATGGTTACATTAGTGTAGAATATATCCAATGCCAATGTTTTTTTAGCTCTGCATTGTTCTTGTAAGTACATGCTGTCCTTTATCAGTGTACTTATAATGACAGGTAGTTGTTCATGTACCATCACTCTGCAGCTTATTTTCCTTTGCCCTACATTTTCTAAACATCAAATCTATATTTACTCTTACCATAAGGTTGGTACTGAAGAAGTTTAGCTGTGCATTGCTCTTGGCTGTACCTTTTGCCTGTATCGCTGCACTTACATTTATAGCTACTTGGTTATGTAGCATCACTCTTCATCTTATCTTAAATATTCTCCATTTTTTGTATATTATCACATCTATATTTACTCTTAACAAAATGTAGAATAAAGGCAATGCTTTTGAAGAAGATTCTATGGTAAACTTCTTGAATTGCCCCCCCATCAGCATGGACAAGGCCTTTATAGAGCATGTCTTCACCAATAATGTAAGTTTGTCCATCTCAAGCCTTCAAACTTTGTTGTATATATTTGGTTAGGCATGACTGCAACAGCTGTTTATTTTTGGTGTTTGCATCAAATTGCTTGTTTAAAGTTTATTATATGTAGTTCATAAACAAAAGTTCGTCCTTTCTCAATTTAAGTTTTCAGTTGTACAACCAAGTTCCTTCTTCATACCATGTAAATTAAACTATACAGAGCAAGTGATCTTCTTTTGCATTGCATGTATGCTTCTATTCTTCATCTGTAATCAAGTGGTGTGGTGAAGCTACCCACTACAGCACAATGTCATATTCTGCAATGTTTTAACTATGAAAAATGTCATATCATTCTACTATTATTTAAACCATCTCTTTATTTGCCAATCTGAAATGATATAAATTGACAGCACTTTCACATCCCTAGTTCTGGTATGAGCTAGGCTTGCTTTGTGCATCATGTTTAAGGTTTAAATGAATTTGAAATGGGGAATGTTTCAAACCCTAGCACCAAAGCAAATTCCAATAGGTTCAATTTAAAATGGATTTTCAATTAACCCAAAATGCTCTTCAAAAATGTTCATGGTCTTTGCAAAATGTTGCAAGCAACAACCAGAGGTGATGCACATTTTTTCTAAACATTTTGGATTTTTGAATGAACCCATATGTATTTGAATTGGAGCTGTTTAAAATAATATAATTATTTTAATGGCTCCAAAAATGATGGATATTGGTGAGGGCCTCTGGTATATCATTACTAGTGGTCACAAGGAATCCCAACATTTTTAGAATTGTTCTAGTATCTATTTTAAATCAAAAACAAATGTCAGAAAGAGAAAAGAAAACAAAAAAGGGGAAACTTACATGAGGCCTCGCACTGTGCGGCCCAGCTAGCTGACCCAGCCAGCTGGCCCTGCCAGTCGTCTCTCCACCGCGCCAGGAGGACGCCGAGCGCGTGGTCGACGCACGCCGGTGCACGTCCGGCCACCTCCTGCTTGCCGCCTCCCACCGGACGTCCCTGGAGACGCCACGACCCCCTGCACCTCTCCCTCTCTCTCCCTCGAGCGCCCTCCCTCCTCTGTCTGTCTCGTGCGCGTCCAGCCGAATGCGCCCGTCGCCGCCGCTCGCCACCACCGCAGCCACTACCTCCCCATCGCCCTGCCGCCCTGCCGACGCGTCCAGAGGACCGCCATCGCCTGCTGCGTCGTCTTCACCAACCCATTCGACCGTGGGAGGCCTGGAGCATCGTCCCCGAGCTCATCCTCAACCTCCGACCGCCGGCTACCTCACCGTTGATTCGTGACAACCAATGCGTCCTCGCGCCTGCCTAGTCCTTCGTTAGCCTCTCTGTGAGCTCCGCCGCCTTTTCCCCTCCTCCCCGAGCTCATTCCTCTCCTCTAGCCGCCTCTGCCACCGGAGCCGAGAGCTCCGGGCCACTGTCCATGTTGCCGCCGTGGCCACCGTCACCTAAAGCCGTAACCGAGCACACCACCGTGCTCAGCATGTCCCCAGGAGTCGACCGTGACCACCCGCGGCTCCTACCGTTCCCTGCAACGCCGTTTTGCTCGACGCTCGAACTCCGGCCGCCGCACTCAACGTCTCTAGTGCCACTCCGGCCACACCCTGGTCGCGCCACCACCACGGTTGGATGCGGACAAGCGTCCGCACCCCGTAGCTGCGCTTCGTGCACCAAATAGCTCCATGTAGGCAAATCCCGAGCAGACTCCGCCGCGGCTCGAGGTCGTCGTCAGCCGAACTCCAGCGAGGCCGACATGGCTGTCATTAGCGCCTAATCCCGCAGCCTAATCCACCCCACCAGCCGCTGACCGTGGGCCCCAGGGCCAAGTCAAACCCTGTTCAGTGCGGGTTTGACCCGGGCTTAAACACTGTGTCACTAACGTGTGGCCCCCACACGTCAGGTTTGACCCAGGTTGACTGAAGACGCACTGCTGACCTCAAGCTGACGCAATAAACGATTTCTGGAATTATTTTAACTCAGGAAATTCCAGAATATTGCTTAAACTTCAAAAAATCATAATAATTCAACCGTAGCTCAGAATGAAATAATTTATATATGAAAAATTATCAAAAAAATGCAAGGAATCCATTTATGCCAGTTACATACATGAAAAAACCAACTTATACATGCTGTATAAGTGAAAACATAATATGGGCATTTTAAATGCTTCATTTTGAATTTGCATTTGAATCTTTGATTCAAATGGGCTTCAACCAATTTGGTAGCATCTTGCATTAGCCCAAACACTACCATTTGCACATGTTATGTTCATGCATCTTATTGTTGCATTGTATGTGTATTGATTGCCGACACCATTTCTTCTTGATAGGTTCCACTCCGGAAGTTGTTCCCGAGTACCTGTCAGAGGAGCAGTGCCCTTCCGTCGTTCTATCAGGCAAGCAACCCCCCCCTTGAGCATTTCGATAAATCCCACTCTCTCGCTCCTGCTCCTTATACTACATTAGGACAACAACGATTCAACTGCTACTTTTCTGCTGCGGTAGTTGAACCCATTCCTCTGCATGACCTGTCATTGCCACACTAAATAGTTGAAACCCACTAGCATGAGTAGGAGTTGCTTGAGCCTTGATGTGCCTGCTCATCCATGCTTGTTTTCTTTATGCCAACTATGCTTAGAGTTGTGGCAGGTCTGATTCATCGGGAATGAATCGGAGTGGTGAACATGTCCTACCGATAAAGGCTGAGTGTGTGAACATGTTTTAGTAAAGGTAGCGATGAGAGGCCATGTAGGAGTACATGGTGGGTTGTCTCATTGGAACCATCCCTAAGCACTGAGTTCTGTGTATGTTATCCAAGTCCAGTTACTACCAGACATTGGGTTCCGGTTATCCGGCCCCTCTCGGCTTATTAATCCACTTGATCTCTGTCCAGGAGTTGCAACTAGTTTCTGGCGTTTGTAGGTAGTGCTACTTGTCTACCAGGTGGTGTCCGACGGTACGGGCTTGGGACAGACTAGGCACTGTGGCACGGTGTACCAAGTGGCACCCGGATGGTGGGCTTGGGAATCCTGCACACACCGTTTCGAGCCGTACTGGAGACTTCGGCCGGAAATCCTTGCGGATGGAACTCGAATAGGCGGTAAACCTGGACGAGAGACTTGTGTGGTTAGTCAGGTCGTGGCCGACACCCTCGCCCGGCTTCCGCTTGAAGGTTGCCGAGGTACATGACGTGTACAGGACGATAAGTAGCGAGAGCGTGTGTGAAGAAGTACACCCCTGCAGGGTAACATTATCTATTCGAATAGCAGTTTTCCTCAGATATGGAAACTTGGAGGACTTATGTAGTACATAGACAACTTGAAGTGGATACTCTAAAATACGCAAGATAAGCATGAGTGTTATGGATGGCCTTCTCGTAGGAAGACGGGAACGGATCCATAGTGGAGTATTGATATGGTGAATATGTGGACTCGTGTGCGTCTCATCACCTCAAAGAAGTTTCTGATACTCGTAGTATAGGTTAGCCACTCAGTCAAAGCTGGCTTGCTGCTGTTAAGACTCCACCACCCCCTTTGTTGATAATGTTGCATATGTAGATAGTTCTGATGTAAGACTTGTTGAGTACCTTCGTACTCACGTTTGCTTATTTATGTTTTGAAGTTGATTACACTAGTGACTTCGACGAGTAGCTTGTATCCCAGCTACGATCTTGTACCCTCGGGAGGGTCGTGTTTAGTCAGGCTTCCTAGTCTTTTCCTTTTGTAATTGTCTGTACCCAGACATGTAATGCTTCCGTTGTTTGTATGCTATGAATGATGGGTCATGTGAACCCTGTTTGAATTGAATGCTATGTGGCTCTTCTGGGCCTTTATCTATATGAGTTTGAGTTATGTTGTGATGCCATGTTGTACATCACATACTTGCATGTTATGCATACGTGTGACATGTATTGCTATGTGTGGGATCCGACAATCTAGTTGTTTATCCTTGGTAGCCTTTCTTATGGGGAAATGTAGTCTAGTGCTTCAACTGAGCCTTGGTAGTCCGCTACAGCCCGGTTTACCGGAGTCCTGTTAGCCCAGCACTACTGTTATGGAACACTAAGACTGGCCGGCATGTGATTCACTTCATTCCTGTGTCTGTCCCTTCGGGGAAATGTCACGCGGAGACATCCAGAGTGCTATTAGCCTGCTATAGCCCGGGTTCCCGGAGTCCTGTTAGCCCAGTTGCTACAGCCCAGAATCATACGCTGTTGACCGACATGCTCAAGGTTGATTCATGTATGCATGTCCCTGTAAGTTAGTGCCACTTTGGGTTCATGACTAGTCATGTCGGTCCGGGTTCTCTGTCATATGGATGCTAGCGACACTATCATATACGTGAGCCAAAAGGCGCAAACGATCCTGGGCCATAGTAAGGCGACACCCGTGGGGATACCATGTGTGAGGCCGCCAGGTGATATGATGTGTTACATGCTAGATCGGTGTGACCTAGGATCGGGGTCCCGGCAGCGTTGGTATTAGAGCTTGACTGACTGTAGGATTACCAAGCCAAACTGGTCGAAGTTGAGTCTAGAAATGCTTTAGTTACATAAGGGAATTGATTGTGGAAGGGAACGTAAGGCTCTTTTTACTCCTTTACCTCATGTCATTCTTTCTGAGTCAGCCTCTTCTTTTCTATGAGGGTTAAGGCCTAGGCTTCTTCTCTATCTCTCAGGATGATGTGTTACGAATCCGTAAAGTCTTAGGATTGTTGGGTTGTGTCTCCGTACAGTTCTACTACTTCCGTGTGTCATCAGTTTGACCCAGAACCTTGATATTATGATGCTGATTGATTATGCTATTCCTCTGATGAATGTCTCAAAATCCTTTTGAGCATTTACAGCCGTTATGCTGCCGAAATTGTCCTAGGATTTCAAGAGTTTCCAATGCTTTTGCATTACATTCCGCATCCTCATGTCGATGCTAATTCCATCCTTGTTTCCTTGGTTTCTGTGCCAGGATGTCGTCTGCTAACCGAAGTTCAGTTGCTCATAGCAAGAACCACGGAGATGGTAGGGATGAGGATCCTCCTGACCAGCCTTTGATGGCAAAGTTCTTATTAGCATCCAAGAGGAACAAGCGTGAGACTAACCTCTTGCTGGCACAGATTGAGCAGAACACCGCACATCAGTGTAAGAAGTTGGTTTCCATCACCGACTTCATTGGTCTGAAACCACCCACCTTCCATCATTCCATTGAGCCACTCGATGCAGATGACTGGCTCTGAAGCATCACTCTTAAGCTGTGTACTACGAACGTGGCTGAAGGTGACAAGGTCACCTATGCTACCTATCACCTGGAAGGTCCTGCTAGTACTTGGTGGCAGAGCTATGAGGCTATGCTTCCAGCTGGCCAGATTCCTACCTGGAAGGACTTCACCGAGGCTTTTCGTGAGCACCACATTCCTCAGGCTCTCATTGACCGCAAGAGGGAGGAGTTCTGTAGTTTTACCCAGGGTAAGCTACATGTTGATGCTTATAGTAGAGAGTTTGGAAACCTCGCCCGCTATGCTATAGAAGAAGTGTCCACGGACGCCAAGAAGCAGGCTAGGTTCCAGAAGGGTCTCAACCCTAAGTTGCATCATGATCTCCACCTGCATCATTGTGATACTTTCCAGGCTCTTGTGAACAAGGACATTAATGCAGAGACAGCTCAGCTCACTTACGAGGAGTCTCGTAAGCACAACCGTGATCTGGGTTCTTCCTCCCGCTCTGGCTCTCAGAAGCGACGGATTTTGATTCCCAACTCAGCTCTTCCACCTGGATATGCACCGAGGCCATCCAATCTGGCGCCTCACCCAAATCAGCAACGTGCTCCACCCAAGCCTATTAGTGGACCACTTGCCAATGTAGGTCCACGTCCTACCTCAGGAACTTGCTTCACCTACGGAGAACCAGGGCACTATGCACATGACTGCCCTTATTCCAGTTCTACTGCACCCCAATATGAGAGGTCTGTTGGCCGTGAAAATCCATCAGGCAAGATGATCAGTACCAAGCCAACCGCCACTGAACGAGCATGTGTGCACCTCATCTCAGCTATAGAAGCTCAAGATGATCCCAACGTCGTATTGGGAATTCTTCTTGTCAATTGTCACCCAGGTTCAGTTCTGTTCGATACTGGAGCATCTCACTCCTTCATATCCAAAGGTTATGCTCGGTTGCACGACATGTCATTTTGTGATATGCCAACTCCACTGATAATCCAGACTCCTGGTTCCAAATGGCAAACCTCCAAGGTAAGCCATGGTAATTAAATCCTTGTTGACAGACTGGTATTTCTTGCTTCTTTGATATCTCTCAAGTCTTCAGATATTAACATCATCTTGGGCATGGACTGGATGACAGCTCATCATGCCAAGATCGATTGTTACACTAGATCTGTTCAACTTACACATCCATCTGGCAAAATAGTTACTGTCTCCACTAGAGTTGCAAGGTGTCAACTCTATTCTCTTAATGCCAGCCCTCTTCCAGACCTTGAAGATATTCCGGTAGTCTGTGACTTCCCAGATGTCTTTTCAGAAGAACTGCCAGGTGTCCCACCTAACAGAGATGTAGAGTTTGTCATAGAACTTATCCCAGGAACTGTTCCAATCTCTAGGAGACCATACAAGATGGCACCTTTGGAGTTAGCCGAGCTTAAGAAACAACTTGATGAGTCCTTACAAAAGGGTTTCATCCATCCCAGTTCTTCTCCTTGGGCTTGTCCTGTCCTCTTCGTCAAGAAGAAGGATGGTAAGAATCGGATGGTTGTAGATTATCGTCCCGTTAATTTGGTCACGATAAAGAACAAGTATCCGCTCCACAGGATCAACGACCTGTATGATCAGCTCGCTGGATCCTCAGTCTTTTCCAAGATGGATTTGAGGTTAGGCTACCACCAAATCAAAATCAGGAACAGGGACATCCCCAAAACGTCCTTTGTCACTCGTTATGGTCAATACGAGTACACCGTGATGTCTTTCGACCTAACCAATGCTCCATCTACTTTCTCCTGCTTGATGAACTCGATCTTTATGGAGTACTTATACAAGTTCGTCGTGGTTTACCTCGATGATATTCTTATTTACTCTAAGAACGAGGAAGAACATGCCGAACATCTTAGACTTGTGTCAGAAAAACTCAGAGAGCATCGCCTTTATGCCAAGTTGTCCAAGTGTGAATTTTGGTTGCCAGAAGTGACCTATCTAGGCCACGTGATCTCTGGTAAGGGCATTGCTGTCAATCCCAAGAGAGTTAAAGCCGTTCTTGATTGGACTCCACCCAAAACGGTCAAACAAGTTAGGAGTTTCCTTGGTCTAGCCAGTTATTGTCGCCGCTTCGTTGAAAACTTCTCCAAAGTGGCCAAACCCCTCACGGAACTTCTCAAGAAAGATAAAAGGTTTGAGTGGACCCCACAGTGTGAGCACAGTTTTCAGGAACTGAAAAGACGCCTGACTTCTGCGCCCATACTCGTGCCACCGGATTTCACTAAAGACTTTGTTATCTATTGCGACGCTTCACGTCAGGGACTAGGTTGCATTCTTATGCAGGATCGTCATATGATTGCCTATGCATCTCAACAGTTGCATCCAGATGAGGAAAATTATCCTACACATGATCTAGAGCTTGCAGCCGTAGTCTATGGACATAAGACTTGGCGACATTACCTTCTGGGTAACCGATGCGAAATCTACACTGACCATCAGAGTCTCAAGTATGTCTTCACCCAACCGGATCTAAATCTCAAACAGAGACATTGGTTGGAGTTGATCTCGGATTATGACTTAGAAATCACCTACACCCCAGGCAAAGCCAATGTCATGGCTGATGCTTTAAGTCGTAAATCCTAGTGCAACAACCTCATGTTGCAACAATGCCAACCACCCCTCCATGAGGAATTCTGTAAGCTTAATCTTCACACAGCTTCTTATGGTTCCCTTTCTACCTTGGTGGCGAAACCTACCCTTACGGATCAGATCATAGAGGCTCAGAAGCATGATATGGGAATCTCCATGATCAAGAAAAATATTTCCAAGGGAGTTGCTGGTGTTTTCTATATGGATGAACGAGGTGTTGTTTACTTTGGAAACCGTTTGGTGGTTCCCAAATGTCAACAGATGCAACAACTGATCCTTAAGGAGGCCCATGAATCCCCTCTCACGATTCATCCCGGTAGTACAAAGATGTATCAGGACCTACGCCAGAGGTTCTGGTGGACTAGGATGAAGCGAGAAATCGCTCGGTATATTGCCAACTGTGACGTTTGTCGTCGTGTTAAGGCAGAGCATCAAAGACCTACTGGCACCCTTCAACCTTTAGCTATTCCCGAGTGGAAATGGGACAAAGTTGGTATGGACTTCATCACCGGCTTTCCCAGGACCAAGAAAGGAAATAATGCTATATTCGTAGTCATTGATCGTCACTCCAAAGTGGCTCACTTCCTACTTGTTCGAGAGCGTATCACTGCTAGTCAGCTCGCTGACTTATATATCTCCCGAATAGTGTCACTCCATGGTGTTCCACTAGAGATCAATTCAGACCGTGGCAGTCTTTTCACCTCTCATTTCTGGGAATTTTTCCAGAATGCCATGGGAACCCATCTTTCTTTCAGTACCGCTTTCCACCCTCAGTCAAGTGGTCAGGTGGAAAGGGTCAACCAAATTCTCGAAGACATGCTTAGAGCTTGTGTTATCTCATTCGGTATGGATTGGGAGAAGTGTCTTCCTTTCGCCGAGTTTGCTTATAACAATAGCTATCAATTCAGTCTTAGGAAAGCACCCTTCGAGATTCTATATGGACAAAGATGTCGAACACCTTTGAACTGGTCAGAAACCGGTGAAAGACAATTCTTTGGACCGGATATGATCCAGGAGGCAGAAGAGCAAGTTTTCATCATTCGGGAGAATTTGAAAACAGCCCAATCTCGTCAAAAGAGCCAGTATGACCGTCGTCATAAGGAAGTGGCTTATGAAGTTGGCGACAAGGCTTACCTTCGGGTTACTCCTTTGAAGGGTACCCATTGTTTCGGTATCAAGGGCAAGTTGGCTCCTTGTTACATTGGTCCTTTTCGCATTCTCGCTAAACGAGGAGAGGTTGCCTACCAGTTGGAACTACCCCCACATCTTTCTCAAGTTCATGATGTCTTCCACGTCTCTCAACTCTGGCGTTGCTTCTCGGATCCCGTCCGCGGAGTGGACCACGAAACGCTTGATCTCCAAGATAACCTCACTTATCAAGAGTACCCCGTTCGCATTTTGGATCAAGCAGAGCGTGTCATTCGACATCATAACATCAAGTTTCTCAAGGTTCAGTAGTCTCATCATTCCGAGAGAGAAGCTACTTGGGAGCGAGAAGATCGTCTTCGACTTGAGTACCCCGCTTTCTTTCCGCCGACTCCTGAATCTTGGGACGATATTTTTTCGAGTGGGGGCGAGTTGTCACATCCCTAGTTCTGGTATGAGCTAGGCTTGCTTTGTGCATCATGTTTAAGTTTCAAATGAATTTGAAATGGGGAATGTTTCAAACCCTAGCACCAAAGCAAATTCAAATAGGTTGAATTTAAAAATGGATTTTCAATAAACCCAAAATACTCTTCAAAAATGTTCATGGTCTTTGGAAAATGTTGCAAGCAACAACCAGAGGTGATGCACATTTTTTCTAAACATTTTGGATTTTTGAATGAACCCATATGTATTTGAATTGGAGCTGTTTAAAATAATATAATTATTTTAATGGCTCCAAAAATGATGGATATTGGTGAGGGCCTTTGGTATATCATAACTAGTGGTCACAAGGAATCCCAACATTTTTAGAATTGTTCTAGTATCTATTTTAAATCAAAAACAAATGTCAGAAATAGAAAAGAAAACAAAAAAGGGAAACTTACTTGAGGCCTGGCACCATGCGGCCCAGCTGGCCGGCCCCGCCAGCTGGCCCTGCCAGTCGTCGTCTCCACCGCGCGAGGAGGACGCCAAGCGCGTGGCCGATGCACGCCGGCGCACGTCCGGCCACCTCCTGCTTGCCGCCTTCCTCTGGACGTCCCTGGAGACACCACGACCCCCTACACCTCTGCCTCTCTCTCCCTTGAGCGCCCTCCCTCCTCTGTCTCTCTCGTGCGCGTCCAGCCGAATGTGCCCGTCGCCTCCGCTCGCCACCACCACAGCCACTGCCTCGCTATCGCCTTGCCGACGCGTCCAGAGGACCACCATCTCCTATTGCGTCATCTTCACCAACCCATTCGACCACGGGAGGCCTAGAGCGTCGTCCCCGAGCTTATCCTCAACCTCCGACCGCCGGCTACCTCACCATCGATTCACGACAACCAATGTGTCCCCGAGCCTGCTGAGTCCTCCGTTAGCCTCTCTGTGAGCTCCGCCGCCTTTTCCCCTCCTCCCCGAGCTCATTCCTCTCCTCTAGCCGCCTCTGCCACCGGAGTCGAGAGCTCCGTGCCGCCGTCCATGTCGCCGCCGTGGCCACCGTCACCTAAAGCCATAACTGAGCGCACCACCGTGCTCAGCACATTCCCAGGAGTCGACCGCGACCACCCGCGGCTCCTGCCGTTCCCTGCAATGCTGTTTCGCTCGACGCCCGAACTCCAGCCGCCGCACTCGTCGTCGCCGGTGCCACTCCGGCCACTCCCCGGCCGCACCACCACCACGGTTGGATGCGGACGAGCGTTCGCACCCCGTAACTGCGCTCCACGCGCCAAATAGCTCCCTGTAGGCAAATCCCGAGCAGACTCTGCCGTGGCTCAAGGTCATCGCCGGCCGAACTCCGACGAGGCCGACGTGGCTGTCATTAGTGCCTAATCCCACAGCCTAATCCACCCCACCAGCCGCTGACCGTGGGCCCCAGGGCCAAGTCAAACCCTGGTCAATGCGGGTTTGACCCAGGCTTAACCACTATGTCACTGACATGTGGCCCCCGTGCGTCAGGTTTCACCCAGGTTGACTGCTGACGCAGTGCTGACCTCAAGCTGATGCAATAAACGATTTCTGGAATTATTTTAACTCAGGAAATTCCAGAATATTGCTTAAACTTCAAAGAATCATAATAATTCAACCGTAGCTCAGAATGAAATAATTTATATATGAAAAATTATCAGAAAAATTCAAGTAATCCATTTATGTGAGTTACATGCATGAAAACCCAACTTATACATGATGTATAAGTGAAAACATAATATGGGCATTTTAAATGCTTCATTTTGAATTTGCATTTGAATCTTTGATTCAAATGGGCTTCAACCTTTTTGGTAGGATCTTGCATTAGCCCAAACACTACCATTTGCACATGTTATGTTCATGCATCTTATTGTTGCATTGTTTGTGTATTGATTTCCGGCACCATTTCTTCTCGACGGGTTCCACTCCGGAAGGTGTTCCCGAGTACCTGTCAGAGGAGCAGTGCCCCTTCGTCATTTTATCAGGCAAGCAACCCCCCCCCTTAAGCATTTCGATAAATCCCACTCTCTCGCTCCTGCTCCTTATACTACATTAGGACAACAACGATTCAACTGCTACTTTTCTGCTGCGGTAGTTGAACCCATTCCTCTGCCTGTCATTGCCACAGTAAATAGTTGAAACCCTCTAGCATGAGTAGGAGTTGCTTGAGCCTTGATGTGCCTGCTCATCCATGCTTGTTTTCTTTATGCCAGCTATGCTTAGAGTTGTGTCAAGTCTGATTCATCAGGAATGAATCGGAGTGGTGAACATGTCCTACAGATAAAGTATAAGTGTGTGAACACGTTTTGGTAAAGGTAGTGATGAGAGGCCATGTAGGAGTACATGGTGGGTTGTCTCATTGGAACCGTCCCTAAGCACTGAGTTCTGTGTATGTTATCCAAGTCTAGTTACTACAACACATTGGGTTCCGGTTATCCAGCCCCTCTCGGCTTATTAATCCACTTGATCTCTGTCCAGGAGTTGCAACTAGTTTCTAGCGTTTGTAGGTAGTGCTACTTGTCTACTAGGTGGTGACCGATGGGACGGGCTTGGGACAGACTAGGCAACGTGGCACGGTGTAACAAGTGGCACCCGGATGGTGGGCTTGGGAACCCTGCACACATCGTTTCGGGCCGTACTGGAGACTTCGGCTGGAACTCCTTGCGGATGGAACTCGAATAGGCGATAAACCTGGACAAGAGACTTGTGTGGTTAGTCAGGTCGTGGCCGACACCCTCGCTCGGCTTCCGCTTAAAGGTTGCCGAGGTACATGACGTGTACAGGGCGATAAGTGGCGAGAGCCTGTGTGAAGAAGTACACCCCTGCAGGGTTAACATTATCTTTTCAAATAGTCGTTTTCCTCGGAAATGGAAACTTGGAGGACATGTAGTACATAGACAACTTGAAGTGGATACTCTAAAATACGCAAGATAAGCGTGAGTGCTATGGATGGCCTTCTCGTAGGAAGGCGGGAACAGATCCATAGTGGAGTATTGATATGGTGAATATGTGGACTCGTGTGCGTCTCCTCACCTCAAAGAAGTTTCTGATACTCGTAGTATAGGTTAGCCACTGAGTCAAAGCTGGCTTGCTGCTGTTAAGACTCCACCACCCCCTTTGTTGATAATGTTGCATACGTAGATAGTTCTGATGTAAGACTTGCTGAGTACCTTCATACTCATGTTTGCTTATTTATGTTTTGCAGTTGGTTACACTAGTGACTTCGACGAGTAGCTCGTATCCCAGCTACGATCTTGTACCCTTGGGAGGGTCGTGTTCAGTCAGGCTTCCTAGTCTTTTCCTTTTGTAGTTGTCTATACTCAGACATGTAATGCTTCCGTTGTTTGTATGCTCTGAATGATGGGTCATGTGACCCCTGTTTGAATTGAATGCTATGTGGCTCTTCTGGGCCTTTATCTATATGAGTTTGAGTTATGTTGTGATGCCATGTTGTACAGCACATACTTGCATGTTATGCGTACGTGTGACGTGTATTGCTATGTGTGGGATCCGACAATCTAGTTGTTTATCCTAGGTAGCCTTTCTTATGGGGAAATGTAGTCTAGTGCTTCCATTGAGCCTTGGTAGTTCACTACAGCCCGGTTTACCGGAGTCCTGTTAGCCCAGCACTACTGCTCCGGAACACTTAGACTGGCCGGCATGTGATTCACTTCGTTCCTGTGTCTGTCCCTTCGAGGAAATGTCATGCGGAGACATCCGGAGTCCTGTTAGCCTGCTACAGCCCGGGTTCCCGGAGTCTTGTTAGCCCAGTTGCTACAGCCCGGATTCATACGCTGTTGACCGACATGCTCAAGGTTGATTCATGTATGCATGTTCCTTTAAGTTAGTGCCACTTTGGGTTCACGACTAGTCATGTCGGCCCGGGTTCTCTGTCATGTGGATGCTAGCGACACTATCATATACGTGAGCCAAAAGGCGCAAACGGTCCCAGGCCATGGTAAGGCGACACCCGTGGGGATCCCGTGTGTGACGCCGCAAGGTGATATGATGTGTTACATGCTAGATCGGTGTGCCCTAGGATCGGGGTCCCGACAAGCACACTAACCATTGATACTTATGAGTTCTTGATTTGTAATCTAGTGGTGTCGTGAAGCTGCCAACTCCTTCACAATGTCATTTCCTGCCATGTCTTGACTTGAACAATACCATATTGTGTTAATGCAAATTTAAACTGTGTCACTTTATTCGTTAGTAAAAAATGTGATGAATTGTCAGCACTGATACTTTTATGTGCAAAACCTGTCATCTGTTTGCTTGTTTATCTTTCAGAGTGAGGAAGATATAAGTGTTGAACAAGCGCAGTCTCATCATCTTGCTCAGCTGCTTGCGCTGCAGCTCCCCAGTAGGGCTAACCTTTCTTGAACTCTATTGAAGTGTTGTCGGTTTTGTATATTATTTTGTCGGCGTGTTTATTTGCACTGGTGGCGATCTTTGATGCCCAGTGTATGTAATCTGCTGTCTGCTTGTGCTTTATTATCGTAGTGGCGAACTTTGATGCCCAGTGGATGTAATATGTCGTAATTTCTTTATTGTATAGTATAGGTTTTTTCTTATTCACGATGCTGCAGTTATTTTACTGTATATATATCCTGCCTTCGCAGTAAACCGGCCAAACCGTAAAATTATGGTACACAATCGGGCCGTCATGCAATCACGATGTAGGTTGGGCCTGAAACGTGTTGATCAGCTCATGAGCCGGCAGCAGCCCGAAATGAACCCCGGCCCATGATTGTGCTAATGAAATCACGGGCTTTTAACAGGCCAAAAAATTGTCTCGGTCCTTGTTTGGCCCAATCAGATATCGACTGCGAGCAGGCCGGATGCAAACCGGGCTGTAGTTAGGCCCAACTATATGACGGGCTTTTAACAGGCTGAAATTAATATAGGGCCGAAATGTTAAGCGGGCCCTTAACAAGCCAAAACTAATATCAGGCCGAATTACTAAGTGGGCCTTTAGAAAGTGGGCCCAAAAGCATAGTGTCCAGTTGACGGGCCAAATCTGATATGGGCCATAATTAGGCCCAAAACCTCTTAAAGGGCCGGACCTGATCTGGGCTGTAAATTGGCCCAGAACGTGGTAGGCTTTTAACGGGCCGGATCTCATATGGGCCACTATTAGGCCCAGAGCATGGCAGACCATTAATAGACCGTATCAAATATGGGCCAGCATTTGGCCCAAAACATGGCAGCCAGTTAACGGGTCGGCCTACTAGGGTCCTCAAAATCCTGTGGGCCTACAGCTGGGCCGATCCATTAATGTCGGCGAAATCTCGTGGGCCTTTAGATGGGCCAGCCCATTATGATCCGCAAGAATTTTGTGGGCCTTTACCTGGGCCGGCCTATTTTGGCACACAAAAATCTTGTGGGCCTTTACCTGGGCCGGCCCATTATGGCCCACGAAATCTTGTGGGCCTTTAGCTGGGCCAGCCCATTATGGTCCGCAAAATCTCGTAGGCCTTTAGCTGGGCCGGCCCATTATGGTCCGCAAAATCTTGTGGGCCTTTAGTTGGGCCGGCCCATTTAAACTTGTTGGGCCGTGCCACGTCTCGACGTATCATAGGCGCCTTTTGTCCAGTGAGTGGATGACATCTGTCCGGACGATGAGCCGACACGTGTTTCCTATAGCCAATGATGATTTTACACGTGGAAAATCCCCATTGGTCGGGGCTGTTAACGGGTTATCGGATCCAAAACCCGACCCGATAGCTTAACGGCATTCCGTTATGGTGGATGCCACGTGCCAGTCACCCTTGACAAAAGCACTTCTGTGACACGCGATTTATCGTCATGGAAGTGGACACTTCCGTGATGATAATTCTGGTAATGTCTTGGAACACTTCTACGACAGCACAGGTATGACTATCTTATTCTGTCATAAATTTGTCATGGATGTACATGCATGAAAAAAAAGCGACCTACTGTGACAAACACGTATCATCACGGAAATGTATTTTTTTGTAGTGAACAACGACCCCTTGAGGACCTTGCCTGCCTTTGCAGCGGCCCTCGCAACCTTGCCGGTCCGCTCAACCTCGCCGTCGCGGCCCACGTCAAGCTGGAAGAGCGGCTGGCAGAAATGGGCATGCGCCAGCACCGTAAAGTTGTGGTCGAGGCCAGGGCGGAGTCGCATGATTTCAGCAGGGTTCGTGAAGAGCCAGACTGGCCTCCCCTTGTTATGCAACGGAGCAATCCGGCGGCGGATGAAATCCGAACCGATCATTTCAAGGGTGAGCCCGGCCTAGGTAAGCCGGAGAATCCTGGTGGTGGCAACCGTGAGCCTCCCGTCGGCAGCATCAACGTCGCTCCAATCACTGCCGCGAACCAGCGGCACCCGGCGAACTTTGCACAAGGCTGGCGGGTCCTTCTCTTCAATCCAGCACCACCGGCCCCGCCATTCCTCCCACCTCTCCTTCATGGCACCGTCCAGGTACACCCCCTTGGATCTTGGGATCCAAGTGACGCAACCAGAGACGGCACCCCCCAGCTGGATCCGAGGGAAGAAATAGTGGCGGAAGAGCACAGTGCTAGGGTGTACTCCGGCAAAGCCCTGGCAAAGGTGTGCAAAAAGGGCCATGCACACCACCGCATTTGGAGTAAAATCCAAGAGACGGAAGCTGAAGGTGTGCATGATGTCACTAAAGAAATCAGAGAAGGGAGGGTTGAGCCCGCAAGAAAGGTAATCAACGAAGAAGAGGTACCGATTTGGGGAAGGGTCGGCGCAGGCGGCGTGGATGACGCGCTTGGCCGGGTGCCCCGAATTCCCCCCCCCCCCCGTCTTCACTCCCCACAGGGGCCTGAAGAGGACCCGAAGCTCCAACACGTCGACCGTCGAGGGGAAGGAGAAGGCGGACCACGTCCGTTGCCCCGACAGCACGCACTCCGGTGGCTCCACAACCCCAGCATTCTTGGCCACCCCCTTGCCGCTGGTGGATTTTGGCGCCATGGTGGCTGAAGGAGGAGGGAGGAGCAGAGGGCGGCAGAAGCACAAAGGCGGCGAGCGGAGGCGAAGCTTGGAGAAGAAGAGGGAGACAGGAGGAGGTTTCCGGGACTGGGGTCGCACGAAGGGTAAAAGGAACAGTGCGCCCGCGGTTATCCCTTTTTATGGGGAAGCCGCGGGTCGCGCCGCCCATTTACCAAGATGTGATGCATGCGTGTGGAAACCGCCCCACGCATGCCGCCCACGTCATGCACGGCCCTCCACCCCGCGCCGCGCGCGCGAGTCGTGGGGAGCACAGCGCACGAAAAACCTTACTGCGGTAAAAACCGCCCCGCCTGCCCGCCCACTATTTTGGGCCTAACCCAACAACGTGTCGCGCTTATGTGTGGCCCAGGCCCGAAGGCTCCTGTCGGTCTACAAAACTAGGGGCACATTTTTGTACCCCTTTACCTGTGCACGGGCAGTCAGAGCCGCGCCCATGACCACACCAAGCAGAGCAAGGGAGGTAAGCCAAGGTAAGATCGAAGCCCAAGACGAAGCAAAGCAACGACAAGGACCAAGGCCACAAACGTCAGATGGGCAAAGCAGGTTTCCCCGGCAAGGACCCTTGCCGGGGCAGCTCGCCCACGCCAGCCGAGCGAGCCACCCTCGAGCCCACCAACACTCGACAAATGCATTGGACAGGGCTCGTGAGGCACCTCTGTGGTGGCATGTAGATCTTCATGAAGACAAAGAATAGTCAAGGTCAAATGAGGATAGGAAGGCAGACATCCTCACCGAAGAAACCCACAAGACCCCTGGCAAAATCCTTGCCGGGGACGCCTGCACGCCACGGCAAGACCCTTGCTGGGCCACCCGGCAAGGCCCTCGCCAAGCGCACCAGCAGGGCCACCGTCAGGCCCACACCAGCCAAGTCTCCGCCGCTGTTCGCATGCAGCTGCCGACCCAACCAGCTGGGCAGGCACTTGTGTGGCGACATGCAGAACTTCGTGGAGACTCCCCCACTGCGCCACCTCAGCTGCATGCCTGCCTACATGGCACCGCATGCATCACTGGCCAGGGCGCGTGTCGAAGCTTGAAGGAGCGGCGACGGACGGGACGGGCCTCGCCCCCGCCCCCAATAAAGTGGAGGGACACCTAAGCCTCGCATTTTATGCACTTTGTCCTGTAATACCAGGATAACCTCGCAACACTGTTGCCTTTCCACCTCCTGTGTGCCACTGTGGCAACCCCTTTTTTCTATAAAAGGAGGCCCAAGGCGACGAGGACAGGGATTCGGCTTTTTGGAGGTTTTTACACCCCATAGCTAGTTCAAGAACTCAGAATACATCCACCAAAGCAGGACTATGGTTTTACACATCCTCGCGGCCCGAACCTAGATAAACGAGCTGCATACTCTCTATTAGACCCGCTCTTCTGTCAACCCCGTGCCCCGCAACCGCAGTAGGGATTCTTGTGATCCCATAGGTGTCGTTTCCCACCGACACCTTACCATCAAGTGCCTCATCGCTCAATGTGAGGGACTGGCCCTCATCCATCCCTCGGTCGGGAGCGTATATCCAGTCTGCTATGAAATTAGCGAGGGTCGTGCCCTGATGACCCTAGTTGTGCTGAACTCTAGCTGGCAGGCCCGCAACTCGATTTTCCATGAAAGTGCTAGTGATCGACTAGAGGGGGGATGAATAGGCGATTTTTAGGAAAGTCTTCAAAACATGTAAGTTTCGAAGACAAACGATAGAAATAAAACTATTACCATGCAACGGAAGGTAGACTACACTAGGCAAACCATAGTCAAGTATTCAATGAAGTGAAAGCACAATGACTAATAGCAGCTAGGCAGTAAGGATCAGGTAGGAAGATATTGTGAAGCCAATCAAAACAAGTAATCACTCAGTGAAGCCAAATGGTGATGCAATCGTACAACAACTTCACAAGGACCAATAGTAAGTAAAGGGAAGGGAAGGATGAAACCAGTGACTTGTTGAAGACAATGATTTGTTGGACCAGTTCCAGTTGCCGTGACAACTGTACGTCTGGTTAGGGAGGCTGAGATTCAACTCACAAGACCTCGTCTTCACCTTATTCCCCTTGAGCTAAGGACACCCAGTCCTCGCCCAATCACTCTGGTAAGTCTTCAAGGTAGACTTCCAAACCTTCACAGACTTCGTTCACCGGCGATCCACAATGACTCTTGGATGCTCAAAACGCGATGCCTAACTGGCTGGAGGATTCACAGTCCTCAAGTGTAATAAGTCTTCAGATCACACAGACAGGAAGACTTAAGTGATGCCTAACACTCTTTGGCTCTGGGTGGTTAGGGCTTTATCCTCGCAAGGAATTCTCTCTCAAAGGCTTCGAGGTGGGTTGCTCTCAAACGACAAAAGCCGTGCTTTAACTCTAAGCAACCAACCATTTATGGTTGTAGGGGGTGGGCTATTTATAGCCACTAGGCAACCTGACTTGATTTGTCCGAAATGACCCTGGGTCACTAAGGAACTGACACGTGTTCCAACGGTCAGATTTCAAACACACACGGGAACTTTACTTGGGCTACAAGCAAAGCTGACTTATCCAACTTTGGACAAGATTTTCTCTCATAGTCTTCACTCGAAGACATAGGATTTTGGTTAAGCATCACTTCAGTCATTTTGACTGGTTCTCTTGGACCCCACTTAACAGTACGGTGGTTCCTATGACTCAACAAAGAAAAACACAGAACGACGAAACTGCTAAGTCTTCACGCTCCATAGTCTTCACGCGATGTCTTCTCTTGTCATAGTCTTCAATGTGAATGTCTTCACATACCACCTTTGACTTCAATGTCTTCATACATTTTTAGGGATCATCTCTGGTAGGAAAACCGAATCAATGAGGGACTTCTACTTGTGTTATCCTGCAATTCTCACAAACACATTAGTCCCTCAACTAGGTTTGTCGTCAATACTCCAAAACCAACTAGGGGTGGCACTAGATGCACTTACAATCCCCCCCTTTTTGGTGATTGATGACAAACTAGTTGAAGTTTTCAACGGGGAATAAAATATGTGAAATTGTAAAGGATAGGTTATTGTCTTCATAAGTGGCAAAGGCTCCCCCTGAAGATGTGCATATAAGTAATTTGCTTTTGGTATGCAAATGCACATGGCAGGTTGTACTTGTGGAGATCCTCTTCAACTTATGATGACAATTCATCATGCATGAAAAAGTATGTGAAGATAATGACATGCATAATGAAAAATGGACGTCTGCAAAATGATCTAAGTGCGGAATTTATCGTCGCACATGCGGAATTTATCATCGCATCGCAGAATGGAAAATAAGTAGTAGACGACCATCGAGTTTTAAGTGTTACAACTCAAAGAACCAAATGTATCAAAACGAGAGTTGTAAACACTAGGAAAAATATAAAGCAACCGCCCATATGAACCCGCTTGAAGACTATCAAACTCATATGCTTCTCCCCCTTTTGTCAGTAAGGACCAAAAAGGTTCGAAGACATAGATCGTCTACTCGTTCCCATGAGGAGTAGGTGAAGCAGCAAGGTCGTCGGTGTTGTTAGGCGGTGCAGACGAACTCGGGGCAGTGTCGATGCGTGCAGAAGTAGGGGGCGGTGAAGTAGCATCGTCTTCGTCATCGATCACTCTGGCATTCATAGTTGCCGCGGAGGAAGAGAACTCAGAGTCTTCAAGAGACAGAGTTCATCACAGCACTTTCCTTCTTGGAGGTGTGGAGTCAAACTTGAAGCGTTCAAAGAAGCCATCCTCTTGAAGGTCATCTTCAGAACACATAAGCGTCAGCCCTTTCCATGTACGCCGACATGTTTCATGGGCAACAAAGGCATTCTTGGTGGCAAGATTGCGAATGCGGTTGACATCCACCAAGAGGCTTTGCATCTGACGCTTAAGCTAGTCATGATGCTTATCCTGTTTCTGATGCAGCGCGACGAGAAGCTCTCGGTCATTGAGGACACGAGATCGTCTTTGAGGCCTTTGCGCAATAGTGCTACCAGTGGCGTTAGTTTGAGCACGCGGGGCACGTGTGTTTCCAGCAAGGGGATAAACACGAGACACTGCTGAAATTCCTTCAATGGGCTGGGTGAAGCTTTGGTGATCAGCATTATGAAGATAAATGGGATCCTTAGCAGGCTCTGGGTAAATGGCTTCAACTGACAGATCAACCTCGGGCAAGAATATAAGATGATTGCACGGAGACGGCTGATAGTTGAAGGCTGAGTGACGCTTGATCAGACGCATGACCCATGGAGCATAGAATTTCAACCCAAAGATGTCGGAGCCAGACGCAGCCAACTGCCTGATGAAGAAGTCTTGAGCATTGAAGCTATTGCCATTGAAGATATAGAAAACCAAAGTCTTCATTGCTCCTTCAAGCTTTGCTGCAGATGAGTGTCCTTTGACAGGCCATAGAGTCTTCCTGATGATGTGGTAGATGGTGCGAGGCAGGTACTCTAGGTCTTCAACAAAGAACTCCTTAGGATATTCAGCATCTGGAGGCAAAGGCTTCATCATGCTCAGCATTTGACTCATGTTGAGTTCTGGCTTCTAAAAGATGCTTTCCAAGGCATTTTGATGTTGTTGACAATCTGGTTCATAGTATTCACCAGGAGTGTGCAGGCCTGTGAGCTCAATGATATCAAGAGCTTTAGCTTCATGATGGACATTGCCTGTCATCCACTCAAGGACCCAAGTCTTCGGATCCCTGTTGTAGCCTCGAATATGAAGAGTGGCATAGAAATGAAGCAACAATTCCTCATTCTAGTGCTCCTTGTCGGTGATGAACTGCAGCAGACCAGCATCTCTGAAACAGTCCAATGCTTCTTCGACGCAGGGCAAACCAGCCATAGCTTCAGAGTCGAGGCGCATATGTGGAAATATGCGCCCTTGATTGTATAGGACACAGGAATAGTAGCTGCACTGCTGATAGCTCCAGAACCGATCTAAAGAAATGCGCGGTTTGGTATAAGGGTTCTTGGAGCTGTTGAAGAAGGTATTATGTGCCACGAAGCCATTCGCATTGAAGACCCCAGGTGAAGTGGCAGTGCCTGGGAATCGTGGAAGTCTTGGCTTGGGCTTTTGGACATGAGGCCTGTGCTCGACGTGGTACTCAAATTGTGGACCAGCAGCAGGCGGAGGAGTCAGAATGGGCCATCGAACCATAACCGGTTGACCACGATCAAATGCCAGCTCCATTGTGTGAGGTCTTGGAGGGGGAACAGGGGCATTGGCATTGTCTTCATGGGCTTCAGGGGCCACATTGACTTCAGGTGCAGGCTCCACATTTGCTTCAGCCATGACTACGTCATTGGCTTCATTGGTGTTGGTGGTGGTAGCCTCAGGATTCTCAACCTCCACTTCAGAAGCTGGAGGGTCAGTCACGTTCTCCTAGAGAACAACATCTTGGTGAGACGGGGGTGTAGCAACTCTTGGGGCTTCTTCTTCATCGGCTGATGCAGCCGGAACATCTTCAGCCAGTTTGGCTTCGGATTCAGTCACAATAGGAGTGGCATCTGGAAACACTTGACGTGTAACAGATTGGTGGTGCACTTCTCCTTCTGGAACGCTCGATAGATGGACTTGAGGCCTTGGTCCTTTGCGAAGCCTGCGCAATGCTGGCGACGCCTTTGGAGATGGAGTTTGCTGGGCCTCAAAGTCATCTTCTTCTTCTTGCCGGGGTGGTGTGACTTGTTGTTGTTGAGTACTTGGAGTGTCTTGTTGTTGTGGGTGATCAGCCCATGATGCATCCTGAGCAATTGGCGTGAGAGGACGACCAATGCTGATGCGTTTGCTGTTCGTGAGAACAGGCGATGATGCCAAGTTGTGCTTGATCTGAGGAAGAACTACATCATCTTCAACATTGTCATGGTGACCAGTGTCTTCAGCAGCAGTGGGATCAACTGCTGGAATGTCTTCAGCTTCATGAGCCTCTGTGGAAGCAGACTCATGGACAATCAGTTGGCGCTCTTGGTGTGCAGATGCAGGGCGAACCATTGAGATAGGTTCAACAATTAAGGGCTCTATGGGAGCAGCCCGATCCTTCTTGGTTTTGCGCTTCTTCTTGGAGGGAGCAGCATCAGAGGCTTCAGGATGTTTCCTCTTTCTGGCTTCAGCCTCAGCAGTCCTCGTCTTCTTCAGTTCTGAAGCGGTTGACTTGACCTTTGGCTTCGAGCCAGCCATGCTGGCTGGGAAGACAATGGGATGTGCTTCCTGCCTTGGTGCTTCGGGTTCGGCCATAGCTGGCTTCTTCTTCTTCTTTGCAGCCATCCTGGGATCGATGCCAGGACGACCAAGAGCCTTGCGCTTCTTAGCCTCATTGTAGGCTTGCACACACTTGTGTGCCAGGCTCTTCATGTGCTCACGAGAGCCTTTAGCTTCTTCACGCTTCTTGAGAAAGGCTTCCTTGAGCTCGTGCAGCATGATCTAGAAGTTTTTGACATCTTGCACGCTGAACTTGGCCATGTGCTTCATGAACTGAGCTTTCTCATAGTCGATCTTTTGCTTCAGTTCAACGATGCGCTGAGCTAGAGTTAGCTCAGAAGCAATGGCGCCACTGAAGGCGACACTGAGGCCAATTGGAAGTTGCAGATCTTCAAAGCTAAGGTTGGGCGTGTCAAACCACTCATCAATGAAGTTATGGATGATTGCCACATCAAAGAGAGGCAAATCATTGAAGATTTCTGCTTCTTCTTTGCTCTTGATCAGTTGCTCAAGAGCGTCATCTGCAAGATCTTCATCACTGGACAGATCAATGGTGTCGTTGCGCAGAATAGCAGCAGCAGTCAGTTCTTGGCTGGTGTGTTGCAAAGACATCTTTACTTTCGAGGGCTTGGAGATGCGTGACAAATCTTCAGACTGCACACTATCTTCAGGAGGTGCAGTAGCTAGTGGCATCGCCCGTGAGATTTTTGGTGCTGAGGCAGGCTTTGAAGCTTTAGGCTTCTTCAATTTCTTTGGCTTCGGCGTTGCAGGCGCTTCATCAGATTCAGTGTCATCTGCAGGCTCATCCACGGCTGTCCACGACTATAGAAGGGCCCAACAAGATTGGGTTCAGCTTCGTGGGTGCCATCGGCACGGGGAGTAGAAGGGCCAGGGTTGAAGTCAAGTCCCCATGACTTCTTGTTTTGCTTGGCCGAATTCTTGGCAAACTGGAAGTTGCGCTTGAACAGATTGTCGTCACGACACCATAGCAATGACGATGGGTGTGCATCCGCAGGCTGTGGTCCATGGACCATGCAGGGATAGAAGCCTTATTCAATGGCTTCATCTCTGGACCTGGGTTTAAGATTTCTGTATAGGATGTCTCCCCATGGTCGTTTGATGGCATTTTTCTCAGCATATTCCTGGGTCACAAACCTGCACTTGAAACATTGTTCTGCCCAATATCTTCGAATCCATTGGATTCAGGTCTTGCCCTGATTGTAATCCTCTTCAGGATCTGTCTTATAAAGCTCTGAGTGTTGGGGAACGTAGCAGAAATTCAAAATTTTCCTACGTGTCACCAAGATCTGTCTATGGAGAGACTAGCAACGAGGGGAAGGAGAGTGCATCTACATACCCTTGTAGATCTCTAAGTGAAAGCGTTCAAGTGAACGGGGTTGATGGAGTCGTACTCGTCGTGATCCAAATCACCGATGACCAAGTGCCGAATGGACGGTACCTCCGCGTTCAACACACGTACAGCCCGGTGACGTCTCCCATGCCTTGATCCAGCAAGGAGAGAGGGAGAGGTTGAGGAAGACTCCATCCAGCAGCAGCACAACGGCGTGGTGGTGATGGAGGAGCGTGGCAATCCTACAGGGCTTCGCCAAGCACCGCGAGATATGAGGAGCAAGAGAGGGAGGGCTGCATCAACAGGCAGAGATCAGATCGCGTGTTATGGGCAGCCCCAGGCCTCACTATATATAGGGGAGAGGGAGGAGGGTGCTCCCCCTCTAGGGTTCCCACCCCTAGGGGGGCGACAGCCCTAGATGGGAAAGGGGAGGCGGCCAAGAGGGGGAGACAGGGGGCGCCCCCTAGGGTGGGCCTTAGGCCCATCTAAGCCTAGGGTTTCCCCTCTCTCCTCCTTTGCTGCGCCCTGGGCTTTGTGGGAGGCGCACCAGCCCACTTAGGGGCTGGTCCCTCACCACCCTTGGCCCATGCAAGCCTCCGGGGCATGTGGCCCTACTTGGTGGACCCCCGGGACCCTCCCGGTGGTCCCGGTACGTTACCGATAAACACCGAAACTCTTCCAGTGACCAAAACATGACTTCCCATATATAAATCTTTACCTCCGAACCATTCCGGAACTCCTCGTGACGTCCGGGATCTCATCCGGGACTCCGAACAACATTCGGTAACCACATACAAACTTCCTTTATAACCCTAGTGTCATCGAACTTTAAGTGTGTAGACCCTACGGGTTCGGGAACCATGCAGACATGACCGAGACACCTCTCCGGCCAATAACCAACAGCGGGATCTGGATACCCATGTTGGCTCCCACATGTTCCACGATGATCTCATCGGATGAACCACGATGTCAAGGACTTAATCAATCCCGTATACAATTCCCTTTGTCTAGCGGTATTGTACTTGCCCGAGATTCGATCGTCGGTATCCCTATACCTTGTTCAATCTCGTTACCGGCAAGTCTCTTTACTCGTTCCTTACCACATCATCCCCTGATCAACTCCTTGGTCACATTGTGCACATTATGATGATGTCCTACCGAGTGGGCCCAAAGATACCTCTCCGCTTACACGGAGTGACAAATCCCAGTCTTGATTCGTGCCAACCAAACAGACACTTTCGGAGATACCTGTAGTGCACCTTTATAGTCACCCAGTTACGTTGTGACGTTTGGTACACCCAAAGCATTCCTACGGTATCAGGGAGTTGCACAATCTCATGGTCTAAGGAAATGATACTTGACATTAGAAAAGCTTTAGCATACGAACTACACGATCTTTGTGCTAGGCTTAGGATTGGGTCTTGTCCATCACATCATTCTACTAATGATGTGATCCCGTTATCAATGACATCCAATGTCCATGGTCAGGAAACCGTAACCATCTATTGATCAACGAGCTAGTCAACTAGAGGCTTACTAGGGACATGGTGTTGTCTATGTATCCACACATGTATCTGAGTTTCCTATCAATACAATTATAGCATGGATAATAAACGATTATCATGAACAAAGAAATATAATAATAACTAATTTATTATTGCCTCTAGGGCATATTTCCAACAGTCTCCCACTTGCACTAGAGTCAATAATCTAGTTCACATCGCCATGTGATTAACACTCACAGGTCACATCGCCATGTAACCAACATCCAAAGAGTTTACTAGAGTCTATAATCTAGTTCAAATCACTATGTGATTAACACTCAATGAGTTCTGGGTTTGATCATGTTGCTTGTGAGAGAGGTTTTAGTCAACGGGTCTGAACCTTTCAGATCCGTGTGTGCTTTACAAATCTTTATGTCATCTCCTAGATGCAGCTACCACGCTCTATTTGGAGCCATTTCAAATAACTGTTCTACTTGGAGTTATTCTAAATAGTTGCTCCATTATACGTATCCGGTATCTCTATCAGAGCTATCCGGATAGGTGTTAAGCTTGCATCGTCGTAACTCTTTACGTCGAACTCTTTATCACCTCCATAACCGAGAAAATTCCTTAGTCCACTAGTTGCTAAGGATAACTTTGACCGCTGTACTGTGATCCATTCCGGGATCACTCTTGTACCCCTTGATTGACTCATGGCAAGGCACACTTCAGGTGCGGTACACAACATAGCATACTGTAGAGCCTATGTCTTAAGCATAGGGAACGACCTTCGTCCTTTCTCTCTATTCTGCCGTGGTCGAGCTTTAAGTCTTAACTTCATACCTTACAACTCAGGCAAGAACTCCTTCTTTGATTGATCCATCTTGAACACCTTCAAGATCATGTCAAGGAATGTGCTCATTTGAAAGTACCATTAAGCGTTTTTATCTATCCTTATAGATCTTGATGCTCAATGTTCAAGTAGCATAATCCAGGCTTTCCATTGAAAAACACTTTTCAAATAACCCTATATGCTTTCCAGAAATTCTACGTCATTTCTGATCATCAATATGTCAACAACATATACTCATCAGAAATTCTATAGTGCTCCCACTCACTTCTTTGGAAATACAAGTTTCTCATAAACTTTGTATAAACCCAAAATCTTTGATCATCTCATCAAAGCGTACATTCCAACTCCGATATGCTTACTCCAGTCCTTAGAAGGATTGCTGGAGCTTTGCATACTTATTAGCATCTTTCAGGATTGACAAAACCTTCCGGTTGTATCACATACAACCTTTCCTCAAGAAAATCGTCGAGGAAACAATGTTTTGACATCCTATCTGCAAGATTTCATAAATAATGCAGTAATCGCTAATATAATTCCAACAGACTCTTAGCATCGCTACGAGTGAGAAAGTCTCACCGTAGTCAACTCCTTGAACTTGTCGGGAAACACCTTAACGACAAGTCGAGCTTTCTCAATGGTGACACTTACCATCATTGTCTGTCTTCCTTTTAAAATCCATCTGTACTCAACAGCCTTACGACCATCAAGTAGTTCTTCCAAAGTCTACACTTTGTTTTCATATATGGATCCTCTCTCGGATTATATGGCCTCGAGCCATTTATCGGAATCCGGGCCCACCATCGCTTCTCCATAGCTCGTAGGTTCATTGTTGTCTAGCAACGTGACTTCCAAGACAGGATTACGTACCACTCTGAAGTAGTACGCATCCTTGTCATCCCATGAGGTTTGGTAGTGACTTGATATGAAGTTTCATGATCACTATCATAAGCTTCCACTTCAATTGGTGTAGGTGCCACAGGAACAACTCCCTGTGCCCTGTCACACACTAGTTGAAGAGACGGTTCAATAACCTCATCAAGTCTCCACCATCCTCCCACTCAATTCTTTCGAGAGAAACTTTTCCTCGAGAAAGGACCCGATTCCAGAAACAATCCCTTATTGTTTTCGGATCAGAGACAGGAGGTATACCCAACTGTTTTGGGTGTCCTATGAAGATGTAATTATCCGCTTTGGGTTCGAGCTGATCGGCCTGAAACTTTTCCACATAAGCGTCGCAGCCCCAAACTTTTAAGAAATGACAGCTTAGGTTTCTCTAAACCATAGTTCATACGGTGTCATCTCATCGGAATTACGTGGTGCCCTATTTAAAGTGAATGTCGTTGTCTCTAATGCCTAACCCATAAACTATCGTGGTAATTCGATAAGAGACATCATGGTATGCATCATATCCAATAGGGGGCAGTTATAATGTTCAGACACACCATCACACTATGGTGTTCCAGGCTGTATTAGTTGTGAAACAATTTCCACAATGTCTTCATTCTGTGCCAAACTCGTAATTCAGATATTCATCTCTATGACCATATCATAGATCTTCTATCCTCTTGTCACGACGATCTTTCAACTTCACCCTGAAATTACTTGAACCTTTCAATAATTCAGACTCGTGATTCATCAAGTAAATATACTCAACATCTACTCAAATCATCTGTGAAGTAAGAACATAATGATATCCACTACATGCCTCAGCACTCATTGGACTGCACACATCAAAATGTATTACTTCCAACAAGTTGCTTTCTAGTTCCATTTTACTGAAAATGAGGCTTTCAGTCATCTTGCCCATGTGGCATGATTTGCATGTCTCAAGTGATTCAAAATCAAGTGAGTCAAAACGGTCCATTTGCATGGAGTTTCTTCATGCATATACACCAATAGACATGGTTCGCATGTCTCAAACTTTTCAAAAACGAGTGAGCCCAAAGATCCATCAACATGGAGCTTCTTCATGCATTTTATACCGATATGACTTACGTGGCAGTGCCACAAGTAGGTGGTACTATCACTACTATCTTTTGGCATGAACATGTGTATCACTACGATCAAGATTCAATAAACCATTCATTTCAGGTGTAAGACCATTTGAAGGTATTATTCAAATAAACAGAGTAACCATTATTCTCTTCAAATGAATAACCGTATTGCGATAGACATAATCCAATCATGTCTATGCTCAACGCAAACACCAATCTCGATGGTAGAGGGAGCGTACGATATTTAATCAACCTTGAAAATACTTCCAACACATATCGTCATCTCACCTTTAGCTAGTCTCCGTTTATTCCGTAGCTTTTATTTCGAGTTACTAACACTTAGCAACCGAACCGGTATCTAATACCCTGGTGCTACTAGGAGTACTAGTAAAGTACACATCAACACAATGTATATCCAATATACTTCTATCGACCTTGCTAGCCTTCTCATCTACCAAGTATCTAGGGTAATTCTGCTCCAGTGGCTGTTCCCCTTATTACAGAAGCACTTAGTCTCGGGTTTGGGTTCAACCTTGGGTTTCTTCACTAGAGCAGCAGCTGAATTGTCGTTTCATGAAGTATCCCTTCGTGCCCTTGCCCTTCTTGAAACTAGTGGTTTCACCAACCATCAACAATTGATGCTCCTTCTTGATTTCTACTTTTGTGGTGTCACCGCGAATATCTCAAGGATCATGATATATGTCCCTGATATATTATAGTTCATCACGAAGCTCTAGCAGCTTGGTGGTAATGACTTCGGAGAACCATCACTATTTCATCTGGAAGATCAACTCCCAATCGATTCAAGCGATTGTTGTACTCAGACAATCTGAGCACAAGCACAACAATTGAGGTGTTCTCCTTAGTTTGTAGGCTAAGAAAATCATCGGAGGTCTTATACCTCTTGACGTGGGCACGAGCCTGAAATCCCAATTTCAGCCCTCGAAACATCTCATATGTTTCGCGACGTTTTAAAACGTCTTCGGTGCCTCAACTCTAAACCGTTTAACTGAACTATCACGTAGTTATCAAAATGTGTATGTCAGATGTTCGCAACATCCACAGACGACGTTCGAGGTTCAGCACACTGAGCAGTGCATTAAGGACATAAGCCTTCTATGAAGCAATGAGGACAATCCTTAGTTTACGGACCTAGTCCGCATAATTGCTACTACCAACTTTCAACTAAATTTTCTCTAGGAACATATCTAAATAGTAGAACTAAAACGCGAGCTACGACATAATTTGCGAAGACCTTCTGACTATGTTCAAGATAATTGAGTTCATCTTATGAACTCCCACTCAGATAGACATCCCTCTAGTCATCTAAGTGATTACATGATCCGAGTCAACTAGGCCGTGTCCGATCATCACGTGAGACGGACTAGTCATCATCGGTGAACATCTTCATGTTGATCGTATCTACCATACGACTCATGCTCGACCTTTCGGTCTCTTGTGTTCCGAGGCCATGTCTGTACATGCTAGGCTCGTCAAGTTAACCCTAAGTGTTTTGCATGTGTAAAACTGTCTTACACCAGTTGTATGTGAACGTAAGGATCTATCACACCCGATCATCACGTGGTGCTTCGAAACGACGAACTTTAGCAACGGTGCACAGTTAGGGGAGAACACATTCTTGAAATTGTAATGAGGGATCATCTTATTTACTACCGTCGTTCTAAGCAAATAAGATGTATAAACATGATAAACATCACATGCAATCAAATAATAGTGACATGATATGGCCAATATCATATAGCTCCTTTGATCTCCATCTTGGATCTCCATGATCATCTTGCCACCGGCATGACACCATGATCTCCATCATCGTGTCTTCTTGAAGTTATCTCGTCATCTATTACTTCTACTACTATGGCTAACGCTTTAGCAATAAACTAAAGTAATTACATGACGTTTAAGTTGACACGCAGGTCATAAATAAATAAAGACAACTCCTATGGCTCCTGCCGGTTGTCATACTCATTGACATGCAAGTCGTGATACCTATTACAAGAACATGATCAATCTCATACATCACATATATCATTCATCACATCCTTTTGGCCATATCACATCACATAGCATACCCTGCAAAAACAAGTTAGACGTCCTCTAATTGTTGTTTGCATGTTTTACGTGGCTGCTATGGGTTTCTAGCAAGAACGTTTCTTACCTACGCAAAGACCACAACGTGATATGCCAATTTCTATTTACCCTTCATAAGGACCCTTTTCATCGAATCCGATCCGACTAAAGTGGGAGAGACAGACACCCGCTAGCCACCTTATGCAACTAGTGCATGTCAGTCGGTGGAACCAGTCTCACGTAAGAATACGTGTAAGGTCGGTCCGGGCCGCTTCATCCCATGATGCCGCCGAATCAAGATAAGACTAGTAACGGCAAGCATATTGAACAAAATCAATGCCCACAACTACTTTGTGTTCTACTCGTGCATAGAAACTACGCATAGACCTAGCTCATGATGCCATTGTTGGGGAACGTAGCAGAAATTCAAAAATTTCCTACGTGTCACCAAGATCTGTCTATGGAGAGACTAGCAACGAGGGGAAGGAGAGTGCATCTACATACCCTTGTAGATCGCTAAGCGGAAGCGTTCAAGTGAATGGGGTTGATGGAGTCGTACTCGTCGTGATCCAAATCACCGATGACCAAGTGCCGAATGGATGGTACCTCCGCGTTCAACAGACGTACAGCCCGGTGACGTCTCCCATGCCTTGATCCAGCAAGGAGAGAGGGAGAGGTTGAGGAAGACTCCATCCAGCAGCAGCACAACGGCGTGGTGGTGATGGAGGAGCGTGGCAATCCTGCAGGGCTTCGCCAAGCACCACGAGATATGAGGAGAAAGAGAGGGAGGGCTGCATCAACAGGCAGAGATCAGATCGCGTGTTATGGGCAGCCCCAGGCCTCACTATATATAGGGGAGAGGGAGGACGGTGCGCCCCCTCTAGGGTTCCCACCCCTAGGGGGGGCGGCAGCCCTAGATGGGAAAGGGGAGGCGGCCAAGAGGGGGAGAGAGGGGGCGCCCCCTAGGGTGGGCCTTAGGCCCATCTAAGCCTAGGGTTTCCCCTCTCTCCTCCTTTGCTGCGCCTTGGGCCTTGTGGGAGGCGCACCAGCCCACTTAGGGGCTGGTCCCTCACCACCCTTGGCCCATGCAAGCCTCCGGGGCATGTGGCCCCACTTGGTGGACCCCCGGGACCCTCCCGGTGGTCCCGGTACGTTACCGATAAACCCCGAAACTCTTCCGATGAACAAAACAGGACTTCCCATATATAAATATTTACCTTCGGACCATTCCGGAACTCCTTGTGACGTCCGGGATCTCATCCGGGACTCTGAACAACATTCAGTAACCACATACAAACTTCCTTTATAACCCTAGCGTCATCGAACTTTAAGTGTGTAGACCCTACGGGTTCAGGAACCATGCAGACATGACCGAGACACCTCTCCGGCCAATAACCAACAGCGGGATCTGGATACCCATGTTGGCTCCCACATGTTCCACGATGATCTCATCGGATGAACCACGATGTCAAGGACTTAATCAATCCCATATACAATTCCCTTTGTCTAGCGGTATTGTACTTGCCCGAGATTCGCTCGTCGGTATCCCTATACCTTGTTCAATCTCGTTACCGGCAAGTCTCTTTACTCGTTCCGTAGCACATCATCCCGTGATCAACTCCTTGGTCACATTGTGCACATTATGATGATGTCCTACCGAGTGGGCCCAAAGATACCTCTCCGCTTACACGGAGTGACAAATCCCAGTCTTGATTCGTGCCAACCCAACAGACACTTTTGGAGATACCTGTAGTGCACCTTTATAGTCACCCAGTTACGTTGTGACGTTTGGTACACCCAAAGCATTCCTACGGTATCCGGGAGTTGCACAATCTCATGGTCTAAGGAAATGATACTTGACATTAGAAAAGCTTTAGCATACGAACTACACGATCTTTGTGCTAGGCTTAGGATTGGGTCTTGTCCATCACATCATTCTCCTAATGATGTGATCCCGTTATCAATGACATCCAATGTCCATGGTCAGGAAACCGTAACCATCTATTGATCAACGAGCTAGTCAACTAGAGGCTTACTAGGGACATGGTGTTGTCTATGTATCCACACATGTATCTGAGTTTCCTATCAATACAATTATAGCATGGATAATAAACGATTATCATGAACAAGGAAATATAATAATAACTAATTTATTATTGCCTCTAGGGCATATTTCCAACAGTCTCCACTTGCACTAGAGTCAATAATCTAGTTCACATCGCCATGTGATTAACACTCATAGGTCACATCGCCATGTAACCAACATCCAAAGAGTTTACTAGAGTCTATAATCTAGTTCAAATCACTATGTGATTAACACTCAATGAGTTCTGGGTTTGATCATGTTGCTTGTGAGAGAGGTTTTAGTCAACGGGTCTGAACCTTTCAGATCCGTGTGTGCTTTACAAATCTTTATGTCATCTCCTAGATGCAGGTACCACGCTCTATTTGGAGCCATTTCAAATAACTGTTCTACTTGGAGTTATTCTAAATAGTTGCTCCATTATACGTATCCGTTATCTCTACTCAGAGCTATCCGGATAGGTGTTAAGCTTGCATTATCGTAACTCTTTACATCGAACTCTTTATCACCTCCATAACCGAGAAAATTCCTTAGTCCACTAGTTGCTAAGGATAACTTTGACCGCTGTACTGTGATCCATTCCTGGATCACTCTTGTACCCCTTGACTGACTCATGGCAAGGCACACTTCAGGTGCGGTACACAGCATAGCATACTGTAGAGCCTATGTCTTAAGCATAGGGAACGACCTTCGTCCTTTCTCTCTATTCTGCCGTGGTCGAGCTTTAAGTCTTAACTTCATACCTTACAACTCAGGCAAGAACTCCTTCTTTGATTGATCCATCTTGAACACCTTCAAGATCATGTCAAGGAATGTGCTCATTTGAAAGTACCATTAAGCATTTTTATCTATCCTTATAGATCTCGATGCTCAATGTTCAAGTAGCATAATCCAGGCTTTCCATTGAAAAACACTTTTCAAATAACCCTATATGCTTTCCAGAAATTCTACGTCATTTCTGATCATCAATATGTCAACAACATATACTCATCAGAAATTCTATAGTGCTCCCACTCACTTCTTTGGAAATACAAGTTTCTCATAAACTTTGTATAAACCCAAAATCTTTGATCATCTCATCAAAGCGTACATTCCAACTCCGAGATGCTTACTCTAGTCCTTAGAAGGATTGCTGGAGCTTTGCATACTTATTAGCATCTTTCAGGATTGACAAAACCTTCCGGTTGTATCACATACAACCTTTCCTCAAGAAAATCGTCGAGGAAACAATGTTTTGACATCCTATCTGCAAGATTTCATAAATAATGTAGTAATCGCTAATATAATTCCAACAGACTCTTAGCATCGCTACGAGTGAGAAAGTCTCACCGTAGTCAACTCCTTGAACTTGTCGGGAAACACCTTAACGACAAGTCGAGCTTTCTCAATGGTGACACTTACCATCATTGTCTGTCTTCCTTTTAAAATCCATCTGTACTCAACAGCCTTACGACCATCAAGTAGTTCTTCCAAAGTCTACACTTTGTTTTCATATATGGATCCTCTCTCGGATTATATGGCCTCGAGCCATTTATCGGAATCCGGGCCCACCATCGCTTCTCCATAGCTCGTAGGTTCATTGTTGTCTAGCAACATGACTTCCAAGACAGGATTACGTACCACTCTGAAGTAGTACGCATCCTTGTCATCCCACGAGGTTTGGTAGTGACTTGATCTGAAGTTTCATGATCACTATCATAAGCTTCCACTTCAATTGGTGTAGGTGCCACAGGAACAACTCCCTGTGCCCTGTCACACACTAGTTGAAGAGACGGTTCAATAACCTCATCAAGTCTCCACCATCCTCCCACTCAATTCTTTCGAGAGAAACTTTTCCTCGAGAAAGGACCCGATTCCAGAAACAATCCCTTATTGCTTTCGGATCAGAGACATGAGGTATACCCAACTGTTTTGGGTGTCCTATGAAGATGTAATTATCCGCTTTGGGTTCGAGCTTATCGGCCTGAAACTTTTCCACATAAGCGTCGCAGCCCCAAACTTTTAAGAAATGACAGCTTAGGTTTCTCTAAACCATAGTTCATACGGTGTCATCTCATCAGAATTACGTGGTGCCCTATTTAAAGTGAATGTGGTTGTCTCTAATGCCTAACCCATAAACTATCGTGGTAATTCGATAAGAGACATCATGGTATGCATCATATCCAATAGGGTGCAGTTATAATGTTCGGACACACCATCACACTATGGTGTTCCAGGCTGTATTAGTTGTGAAACAATTTCCACAATGTCTTGATTCTGTGCCAAACTCGTAATTCAGATATTCATCTCTATGACCATATCATAGATCTTCTATCCTCTTGTCACGACGATCTTTCAACTTCACCCTGAAATTACTTGAACCTTTCAATAATTCAGACTCGTGATTCATCAAGTAAATATACTCAACATCTACTCAAATCATCTGTGAAGTAAGAACATAATGATATCCACTACATGCCTCAGCACTCATTGGACTGCACACATCAAAATGTATTACTTCCAACAAGTTGCTTTCTAGTTCCATTTTACTGAAAACGAGGCTTTCAGTCATCTTGCCCATGTGGCATGATTTGCATGTCTCAAGTGATTCAAAATCAAGTGAGTCAAAATGGTCCATTTGCATGGAGTTTCTTCATGCATATACACCAATAGACATGGTACGCATGTCTCAAACTTTTCAAAAACGAGTGAGCCCAAAGATCCATCAACATGGAGCTTCTTCATGCGTTTTATACCGATATGACTTACGTGGCAGTGCCACAAGTAGGTGGTACTATCACTACTATCTTTTGGCATGAACATGTGTATCACTACGATCGAGATTCAATAAACCATTCATTTCAGGTGTAAGACCATTTGAAGGTATTATTCAAATAAACAGAGTAACCATTATTCTCTTCAAATGAATAACCGTATTGCGATAGACATAATCCAATCATGTCTATGCTCAACGCAAACACCAATCTCGATGGTAGAGGGAGCGTACGATATTTAATCAACCTTGAAAATACTTCCAACACATATCGTCATCTCACCTTTAGCTAGTCTCCGTTATTCCGTAGCTTTTATTTCGAGTTACTAACACTTAGCAACCGAACCGGTATCTAATACCCTGGTGCTACTAGGAGTACTAGTAAAGTACACATCAACACAATGTATATCCAATATACTTCTATCGACCTTGCCAGCCTTCTCATCTACCAAGTATCTAGGGTAATTCTGCTCCAGTGGCTGTTCCCCTTATTACAGAAGCACTTAGTCTCGGGTTTGGATTCAACCTTGGGTTTCTTCACTAGAGCAGCAGCTGAATTGCCGTTTCATGAAGTATCCCTTCGTGCCCTTGCCCTTCTTGAAACTAGTGGTTTCACCAACCATCAACAATTGATGCTCCTTCTTGATTTCTACTTTTGTGGTGTCAAACATCGCGAATATCTCAAGGATCATCATATATGTCCCTGATATATTATAGTTCATCACGAAGCTCTAGCAGCTTGGTGGTAATGACTTCGGAGAACCATCACTATTTCATCTGGAAGATCAACTCCCACTCGATTCAAGCGATTGTTGTACTCATACAATCTGAGCACAAGCACAACAATTGAGCTTTTCTCCTTAGTTTGTAGGATAAGAAAATCATCGGAGGTCTTATACCTCTTGACGTGGGCACGAGCCTGAAATCCCAATTTCAGCCCTCGAAACATCTCATATGTTTCGCGACGTTTTAAAACGTCTTCGGTGCCTCAACTCTAAACCGTTTAACTGAACGATCACGTAGTTATCAAAATGTGTATGTCAGATGTTCGCAACATCCACAGAATGGCTTCAACACGTTCAAAGGCTTCAAAGGCTTTCGCTTGCTGGACAAACAGGAACTGGCTTCGGGAGAATTTATATGATGCTGTAAGAATTCTGCAAATGAATGCAGACTATGAGAACCAAGGGATTCTCCCACGGACATGTACCGGTGACAGCATTAAGGTGCGAGGGAAGGGGAAGAGGTCATATGCATTCTCAAAAGATTTTGAAGATAAATCAGTTTAGAGGACATTGACCTCATAGTGCGAAGACATTCACTCATAGATAGAGAGTTGGTTCCAGATTTGTACGGATCCACGAATAAGTACAAGTGAGGAATCTAACTACTTTGTGAAGCATAAGTGAACATACTAGGAATATTATGAGATGCAGTATGAAATAGATCCAACTTGTGTGAACAAAAACTGCTTGTGGTAGAAAGTGATGAATCTATAGGATCAAAGTGGCCGTAAAAAGGAAGTTTTATTTACCACACGAAGAACTGCTAGATGGAGAGGGAGACGAGGCCGAGCAGTTCGATCGTCCCTGCCCTAACTTGGCGACGGAGGACACCTACGGCGACGGCGGAGAGGATGATGTCCGCGGCCAGCATGAAGACGGCGTCGGAGAGGTCGCGGCAGCTAAGCGCTTCGCCGCTGGCGTCGTCGAGGGCTAGCGGTGGCGCTAGGGTTTGTGCGAGAGTGGAAGAAAGGATAATGACTGTGGTGAGTCGTGTATTTATAGGGACAGGGATGGCACAGTGTTATTACACAGGTGCCCCTAGCGATTCACATCTGAAGGACACGTGGTCATCATGCAACATATCGGAGGTTGTTCCACGTTCCCATGCACGCCTGGATTGTCGGGTGGTCGTTCCCACTTCTCTGGGTTTCAGGTGAAGGAATTAGCATTGAAAGCAGACTTAATGTTTGTCTCTGTATCTTCTGCTGACAAGGACGCAGAGAAGACATTTGACAGTTTCAAGAGAATGCATATTATTTGGAGAGATAGAGTTTGAGATAGAAAGCATAGAGAGGTTAGGGTCCGATCACATTCACTTAGTTCAAAAGATTCAACAAGAAGACATAGCTATAAGTGAATGTTGTAGAGGACAGAACACTGGTATATATATATATGTGAGAAAGACAATCAAACCAACATAGTGAAGATAATCATGAAGACAAGTTGAGAATGAAGACAAACAAAATGTGAAGACATAGAAAATGTAATGCATGGGTGAAACACTTCAAACAGAAGAATTTGGTGGTGGCGTTACCCACCGTATAGGAAGTATTAGACCCAGACACGACGCACAATTATCGTTGCGCTCCGAAGTCAAATGCCACATTAATGTACTCACACTTAGAATGTATGTCTTCATTGATTGAAGATATACTTTACTTCGTGTGTTGCACATCTAAGTCATCAATATGCATAAGTGTTAGGATGTGTGCCTGATCACAGGACATTTGAGGATTCCAAGATATTTAGCTCACACCGTAACTTGCAAAATCTCTTCTCATCCAAGGGCTTGGTGAAGATATCTGCCAATTGCTTTTCATTGTTGACGTGTATGATATCAATATCTTCCTTCATAACATGATCTCTGAGAAAGTGATGACGAATTTCAATGTGCTTTGTCTTCGAGTGCTGAACTGGGTTGTTGGCAATCTTGATGGCGCTTTCGTTATCGTAGTAGAGTGGCACTTGCTTCAGATGAATGCCATAATCTTTGAGTGTTTGCTTCATCCACAGAAGCTGAGCGCAGCAAGATCCAGCAGCAATATATTCAGATTCAGCAGTGGAGAGAGATACACAGTTCTGCTTCTTTGAAGACTAACATACAAGTGATTGTCCCAGAAAAAGACATGTGCCTGATGTAGACTTGCGATCCACCTTGTCACCAGCATAATCAGCATCCGAGAATCCAACCAGATCAAACTCTGAGCCCTTTGGATACCATAATCCTAATGTTGGGGTGTGAGCCAAATATCAAAGAATTCGCTTCACAGCTAAGTGATGCGATTCCTTTGGTGCCGCTTGGAATCGAGCACACATGCAAACACTAAGTACAATATCTGGCCTAGATGCACATAGATAAAGTAAAGAACCAATCATGTGGCGGTATACCTTTTGATCGAACTCTTTACCATTGTCGTCGGGACCTAGATGATGTTTGGCTGGCATTGGAGTCGTGAAGCCTTTGCAGTCTTGCATCCCAAATTTCTTCAGGCAATCTTTGAGATACTTCTCTTGAGATATGAAGATGACATTGCGTTGCTGACGTATTTGAAGACCAAGGAAGAACTTCAGCTCACCCATATCCAAACTTGTCAGTGTATTTCTGATTGGTGCAGCCGAAGATAATGTCATCCACATATATTTGGCACACAAACAGTTCACCATCATATGTCTTCGTGAATAGAGTGGGATCGAGGGAACCAGGTTTGAAGCCTTTGCTCTTCAGGAAGTATTTGAGTGTGTCATACGATGCCCGAGGGGCTTGTTTGAGGCCGTACACTGCCTTGTTGAGCTTGTACACCATGTCAGGATGTTTTGGATCTTCAAAGCTAGGCGGTTGTGCAACATACACTTCTTCTTCAATCTTGCCATTGAGAAAGGCGCTCTTCACATCCATTTGATATAGAAGAATGTTATGATGATTTTCGTAGGCCAGCAGTATGGGTATGGCTTCAAGTCTAGCCATAGGAGCAAATGTTTCATCAAAGTCAATCCCCTCAACTTGAGTGTACCCTTGAGCAATGAGACGAGCTTTGTTTCTAACAACTTGACCATGCTCATCTTGCTTGTTGCGATATATCCATTTGGTGCCTATTATATTGTGCTTGAGAGGATCAGGACGCTTAACCAGTTCACATACATTATTCAGCTCAAACTGTTGAAGCTCTTCTTGCATAGCTTGAATCCATTCAGGTTCCATGAAGGCTTCTTCAACTTTCTTGGGTTCAGATATTTAGACGAATGCGAAGTGCCCACAGAAATTTTCTAGCTTTGTTGCCCTTGAACGAGTGAGTGGACCTGGTGCATTGATGCTATCAATTATTCTCTCAATCTGTACTTCATTTGCAACACGAGGATGTACAGGACGAAGATTTTGCTCTTGCTGATCATTGTCATCGTTAGAGGGATTGTCTTCAGGCTGGGCATTGTCTTCAGGTTGATCAGGTGGGGAGATGATAAGTTCCTCTTCAGGCTGAGCTTCAGACGGTATGATTTCTCCAGTTCCCATAAGTTTGATTGATTCACTGGATGGAACTTCATCTAGCTCATTTGGCAGGTGCTCTCTTTGTGAGCCGTTCGTCTCATCAAACCGCACATCCACTATTTCAACCACTTTATAGTGAAAAAGGTTGAAGACTCTGTAGGAGTGCGAATCCTTTCCATATCCAAGCATAAAACCCTCATGTGCTTTTGGTGCAAATTTTGAAGTGTGATGTGGACCCTTTATCCAGCACCTGGCGCCAAATACTCTGAAGTAACTGATATTTGGCTTCTTGCCAGTAAGGAGCTCATAGGATGTCTTGTTCAGAAGCTTGTGAAGATAAACACGGTTGATGATATGGCATGCAGTATCAATGGCTTCCGGCCAGAATTTTCTTGGAGTCTTGTATTCATCAAGCATCATCTGGGCCATCTCAATAAGTGTTTTGTTCTTGCGTTCGACGACGCCATTCTGCTGTGGCGTGTACGGAGCTGAGAATTCATGTGTGATGCCTAAGGTACCAAGATATGTATCTAGGCCAGTGTTCTTGAATTCAGTGCAATTGTCACTTCTGATGTGCTTTATCTTGGCGCCATAGTTGTTCACTGCTTGATTGGCGAAGCGTCTGAAGACATCCTGCACTTCAGTCTTGTAGAGGATTATATGCACCCAAGTATATCTTGAATAATCATCAACAATGACAAAGCCATAGAGACAAGCAGTAGTAGTAAGAGTTGAGTAATGAGTGGGACCAAAAAGATCCATGTGGAGCAGTTCGAAGGGTTGAGTCATTGTCATGATTGTCTTCAAGGGATGCTTGGCCCTCGTCATCTTTCTTGCTTCACAGGCACCGCATAAGTGATCCTTCTTGAGGTTGACGCCCTCAATGCCTATGACATGCTTCTTGCTTGCAAGGGTGTGGAGGTTCCTCATGCCAGCATGCCCTAGCCTCCGATGCCAGAGCCAGCGTTCAGAAGCTTTTGCTAGAAGACATACGGCAAGTTGTGGTCCTGCTGAGAAATCTACCACGTACAAATCATCTTTCCGATACCCTTCAAACACTAGAGACTTGTCAGATTCCATTAGAACAAGGCAACGATATTTTCCAAATATCACAATCATGCTTAAATCGCAAAGCATTGAGATAGACATTAAGTTGAAACCAAGGGATTCAACAAGCATGACTTTATCCATGTGTTGATCCTTTGAGATTGCAACTCTACCTAGACCCAATACCTTGCTTTTACCAGTGTCAGCAAATTTGATGTGACTTTTGTCAGATGGACGTAAGGTTGAGTCCATGAGAAGGCTTCGCTTGCCAGTCATGTGATTGGTACACCCACTATCAATAATCCATTCTGAAGTTGCTGGTGTCGTACCCTACAGTGCAGTTAGGGGGATAGGCTTCATGAAGAGAATTGTGAAGCAAAAACATTTGATGAACCAGTGGATTATTAAAGCTTAGATCGAGATTAGGACTGATAGGGCAAGTAGCAAGCGACTCAGGAACAAAGTACATAATAAGACCATTTGGGCATTTGATCTTGCGCCCTACAAGATGCGTAAGGTCCCCAGCAATAGCGTCAGACGATTTTGGTTTTTGTCTAGAGACCTTTCCCTGCAAAAGAGAGTTAAGCTTTCTTAGCCACCCACATCTTCAAGGGTGGCTTCGAAGCAATGAGTCTAAGTGCAGCATCTGAGAACTTTGGCTTTGGAGCCCTAGCAAAAAGTCTTGCAGGTGGATAATAATACTCATAAGAATAAGCAGAATAGTTCTTGGTCTTATGAGCATGGCGGTTTGATGAACCGCGCTTATATTCATAGGCCTGAGTATGGATTCCCTACATTTGCATTAGTGCGACTCCGGTGAGTCCTCTGTCTATATGAAGCCTTTGGGCCGTATGAAGCCTGTGGTCTGGGATTTGTCTTCTTCACTTGTGTTGTCATGACGGCATTCACAGGAAGATTCTCCAAACACCTTTTCGGCACCCAGACCTTCTTCATAGGCGTCCCATTCCTGCAGTTAGTACCAATATACCTGGCAAACACTTCACCATTCTGATTCTTAAACAGTTTCTAGTTTGCATCAAAGGGTTCCTCAATAACAATGGGATTAGCACAAGTGAAGCCAGATAGGGTGGATGGATCCGCTGAAGGTTCCTTTGCAGCAACCCATGTGGTTTTGGGGTACTGCTCAGGTTTCCAGTAAGAGCCATCAGCATTCATTTTCCTTTCGAACCCAACACCCTCTTTCCTAGGGTTTCGATTCAGGATCTGCCTTTTAAGGACATCACATAGTGTCTGATGCCCTTTGAGACTTTTGTACATCCCTGTTTCAAGCCGTGTCTTCAACCTAGCATTCTCATCAGCAATAGCAGTGGTATCCTCAGCAGAGGGGTTAGTTACCACATCAACAGTTGAAGATATTGCAATAGTAGCAGCAGTATAACATTCAGCAACAGAAGTAGCGTTATCACGCTCAATGCATTTAAGACATGGTGGTTCAAATCCTTCCTGAGCTGAACTGATCTGTTCGGCGCGAAGTGACTCGTTTTCCTTTTGAAGATCTTCATGAGCCGCTCTCAATTTCTCAAGATCTTGCTTCCTTTGAAGATAATCATAGGAAAGCCTTTCATGAGTTGTTGAGAGCGTTTCATGACGACTTTCAAGTTCCTCATACTTAACGTGAAGACTTTTTATGTCTTCAATTAAGGACTGAGATCGAGTCATTTTAGCGTCTAACAGATCATCGCTTTTGTCTAACAGTTTTTGAATGTGTTCCACAGCTTTATGTTGTTCAGTTGCAATTTTAGCAGGTGTTTTGTAGCTGGGTTTGGAACCACAATCAGAGTCATCGTCACTAGATGTTTGATAGTGAGTAGTGCGTGTGTTTACCTTGGCACCGCGTGCCATGAAGCAGTAGGAAGGAGCAGAGTAGTCCTTGTCATTTTCATCAGTGTCGGTGATGAAGTCATTGTCTTCAGTGTTGAAGATGGACTTGGCAACGTATGCTGTAGCCAGACTCGCAACGCCATAATCGGACTCTTCCTCAGACTCCACCTCCGCCTCCTCAGAAGCGGACTCCTCCTCAGAATCCATTTCCTTGCCAACAAACGCACGTTCCTTGCCAGATGAGCTCTTCTTGTGTGATGAAGACTTTGAGGAAGACTTGGAAGAAGACTTTGAGTATTTCTTCTTCTTCTTGTCATCAAAGTCATACTCCTTGATCTTCTTCTTGTTGTTGTTCTCATTGTCCCACTGTGGACACTCAGAGATGTAGTGGCCAGGTTTCTTGCACTTGTGACATGTTCTCTTCTTGTAGTCATGAGCAGAAGCTTCATCATTCCTTGAGCTTGATCGTGAAGACTTTCTGAAGCCTTTCTTCTTGGTGAATTTTTGGAACTTCTTCACAAGCGCAGCAAGCTCCTTTCCAATGTCTTCAGGATCATCAGAACTACTGTCAGATTCTTCTTCAGATGAGGAGACAGCTTTTGCCTTCAAGGCACGAGTTCGCCCATAGTTGGGACCGTAGATGTATCTTTTCTCAGAAAGCTGAAATTCGTGTGTGTTGAGCCTCTCAAGTATGTCAGACGGATCGAGTGTCTTGAAATTAGGACGTTCTTGAATCATCAGGGCTAGGGTGTCAAACGAACTATCAAGTGATCTCAGGAGTGTCTTGACGACTTCATGCTTGGTGATATCAGTAGTGCCGAGGGCTTGAAGCTCATTTGTGATGTCAGTGAGTCGATCAAACGTGAGCTGGACATTCTCATTGTCATTTCTCTTGAAGCGGTTGAAGAGGTTGCGAAGGACACTAATTCTCTGATCTCTCTGGGTTGAGACGCCTTCGTTGACCTTGGAGAGCCAGTCCCAGACTAGCTTAGATGTTTCCAAAGCACTCACGCGGACATACTGTCCTTTGGTCAGATGACCATAGATGATATTCTTGGTAGTAGAGTCCAGTTGAACGAACTTCTTGACATCAGCAGCAGTGACACCTTCTCCAGCCTTGGGAACGCCGTTCTTGATGACATACCATAGGTCGACATCAATGGCTTCAAGATGCATGCACATCTTATTCTTCTAGTAGGGATATTCAGTTCCATCGAAGACGGGGCACGCAGCGGAGACTTTAATTATCCCTGCAGTCGACATAGCTAAAACTCCAGGTGGTTAAACCGAATCACACAAAACAAGGGAGTACCTTGCTCTGATACCAATTGAAAAGTGCTAGTGATCGACTAGAGGGGGGGGGGTGAATAGGCGATTTTTAGGGAAGTATTCAAAACATGTAAGTTTCGAAGACAAACGATAGAAATAAACCTATTACCATGCAGCGGAAGGTAGACTACACTAGGCAAACCATAGTCAAGTATTCAATGAAATGAAAGCACAATGACTAATAGCAGCTAGGCAGTAAGGACCAGGTAGGAAGATATTGTGAAGCCAATCAGAACAAGTAATCACTCAGTGAAGCCAAATGGTGATGCAATCGTACAATGACTTCACAAGGACCAACAGTAAGTAAACGGAAGGGAAGTGAGGGAGTCCTGGATTAGGGGGTGTTCGGGTAGCCGGACTATACCTTCAGCCGGACTCCTGGACTATGAAGATACAAGATTGAAGACTTCGTCCCGTGTCTGGATGGGACTTTCCTTGGCGTGGAAGGCAAGCTTGGCGATGCGGATATTCAAGATCTCCTACCATTGTAACCGACTCTATGTAACCCTAACCCTATCAGGTGTCTATATAAACCGGAGGGTTGTAGTCCGTAGGCAATCACCTCCATATACAACAATCATACCGTAGGCTAGCTTCTAGGGTTTAGCCTCCTTGATCTCGTGGTAGATCTACTCTTGTACTACCCATATCATCAATATTAATCAAGCAGGACGTAGGGTTTTACCTCCATCAAGAGGGCCCGAACCTAGGTAAAACATCGTGTTCCCTGCCTCCTGTTACCATCCGGCCTAGACGCACAGTTCGGGACCCACTACCCGAGATCCGCTGGTTTTGACACCGACATTGGTGCTTTCATCGAGAGTTCCTCTGTGTCGTCGCCTTTAGGCCCGATGGCTCCTTTGATCATCAACAACGATACGGTCCAGGGTGAGACTTTTCTCCCCGGACAGATCTTCATCTTCGGCGGCTTCGCTCTGCGGGCCAATTCGCTCGGCCACCTGGAGCAGATCGAAAGCTACGCCCCTGGCTATCAAGTCAGGTTTGGAAGCTTAAACTACACGGCTGACATCTGCGGAGACTTGATCTTCGACGGGTTCGAGCCACGGCCAAGCGCGTCGCACTATTTCGAGGGGCATGATCTAGCTCTGCCTCCGGACAGTGTCCTGGAGGCCGCACACGCATCGGTTCCGACCCCTAACTCGGAGCCTATCGCGCCAATCGAGGATGAGCGGTTGGGCGTCACCTCGGGGGCTTCGATCTCAAAGGCGATCGAGCCAAACGCTAGCCCCGCACTCCGCATGATCTGTGACTCCGAGGATCCGGACTCCTTTCCGAACTCCGAACCCCCCGCGCCCCTGCCGATCGAATCCGGTTGGGCGCCGATAATGGAGTTCATTGCCGCAGACATCTTTCAACATTCGCCTTTTGGCGACATCCTGAATTCTCTTAAGTCTCTCTCCTTATCAGGAGAGCCCTGGCCGAACTACGGTCAGCGAGGTGGGATACGGAAGATGAAGAAATTCAAAGCCCACCCACCACCCACTTGGTAGCCACTGTCGACAATTTAAACGACGTGCTCAACTTCGACTCCGGAGACATTGACAGCATGGATGACGATGCAGGAGATACCAACGAACCAACGCCCATAGGGCATTGGACAGCCACCTCATCTCACGATGTGTACATGGTGGATACCCCTAAAGGAAGCAACAACGAGGAAAAAGGGGATGGGACGGGAGATCGACCCCCCGAAAAGCAATCAAAGCGTCGGCGTAAACGCCGACCCAAGCCCCGCCTCGACAGAAACCCAGCCATAGAGCAGGACGAGCCGGTAGACGACGAGCAGGCCTTAGAGCAACCGTCCGAACAGGGCAACACGGATACAGAAACCGAACATCCCTCCTCTGGCAAAAACGGCATTCCGGACAACCTCACGCCGGATAAACCTATGGAGCAGAAGAATCTCCACGAGAGGCTCGTTGCAACTGCACGCAGCCTAAAAAAGCAGAAGCGGAAGCTAAAAACAGTGGAAGATGCACTCCGGATTAGATGGAGCAAAGTAATTAGTACCGCAGATAAATACGGCGACAGTCGCTGCACTAAAAGCTATCCGAAAAGAAAGCTACTGCCTGAATTCGACGAAGAGGCCCTAGAGCCCTCGCATTCAAAAAATGAGAAAGCCACACGGTCGGATAGACGATCCCATAAAGCGGCAAGCGGCGCCGCACCTAAATCGGCATGCGACCCACTTAAGGATTCACATCATGGCCCAGTCAGGTCCATTTATGGGCCAAGAAAGCAAGCTCTCGTAAGCAACGCTATGAAGCCATCATCAGAATCCGGCACACCCAAATACAGGTGCGCCGCACACCCCCTATGTTTCGCCAATGAGGTCCTGGACTATGAATTTCCAGAGGGATTCAAACCCGTAAACATAGAGGCATATGATGGAACAACAGACCCTGGAGTTTGGATCGAGGATTATATCCTCCACATACACATGGCTAGAGGAGATGATCTCCACGGCATAAAATATTTACCTCTTAAGCTTAAAGGGCCAGCCCGGCATTGGCTTAAAAGCCTTCCCGAAAACACAATTGGAAGCTGGGAAGAGCTCGAGGATGCTTTCCGGGCAAACTTTCAAGGGACCTATGTCCGCCCTCCGGATGCAGACGATTAGTCACATAACTCAACAACCCGGAGAATCAGCTCGGCAGTTCTAGAATAGATTCCTCACTAAAAAGAATTAGATAGTCGACTGTCCGAACGCCGAAGCCTTAGCAGCTTTCAGGCATAACGTCCGAGATGAATGGCTCGCCAGACACCTCGGCCAAGAAAAGCCAAGAACAATGGCCGCACTAACAAGCCTCATGACCCGCTTTTGTGCAGGGGAGGACAGCTGGTTGGCAAGGTGCAGCCCCAGCGACCCAAGTACATCCAAAACTAGGGATGGAAATGGAAAACCGCGACGCAACAAGGACCATCGCTGGACCAAGGACAAAAGTCCGAAGAGCACGACAGTCAATGCCGGATTCAAAGGCTCACGACAAAATCAGGAAAAATCGGCCCCACAGGATAATAGGGACGATCCATCCAACCTAAATAAAATCCTAGACAGGATATGTCAGATACACAGTACTCCCAGGAAGCCTGCTAACCATACCCACAGAGACTGTTGGGTTTTCAAACAATCCGGCAGACTCAATGCCGAACACAAGGGGCTCGACACACCAAGCGAAGACGAGGACGAACCCCAAAAGCAGAGCACCAGGAAACAAAAGAACTTCCCACAAGAAGTAAAAACAGTGAACTCACTTCACATAACAAAACGCGCGGCGCCCGTAAAGGTACGCACCACACGGCCCATCCCCAAAGGGTCCTGCCACTAGTTGTCAAAACCGATCATCTTCGATCAGCTAGATTATTCTAGAAATATCAAGAATGTAGGCTGGACTGCCTTGATACTCGACCCAATAATTGGCGGACTCCAGTTTTCAAATGTCCTTATGGACGGCGGCAGTGGACTAAACCTGATATATCAGGATACAATCCAGCACATGGGGATAAACCCAGCAAGAATCCGTCGCAGCAAAACCTCCTTTTAAGGGGTAATACCTGGTCCGGACACCCATTGTATGGGTTTTCTCTGGCTTGAAGTCATATTCGGCTCTGCCAATAACTTCCGCCGCGAAAAGCTGACCTTCCATATCGTCCCGTTCTCAAGTCGCTATCACGCACTACTGGGACGCGAAGCTTTCGCTCGCTTTAACGCAATACCGCATTATGCATCTCTTACGCTTAAGATGCCCGGTCCATGAGGCATCATCTCTTTGAAGGGGAAGCACTAAAGTGCGCCTCCCCAAGCGGAGGACTATGCGGCCGCTTTGACAGCCCCATAGCAAAATGGCCTCACCGGCCAAAAAACTTCGAAATAGGTCATTCAATACCACGAACGCGGATAGACGAGTTCGGTGCAAAATCATCATTGATGCAGGCCTAGAGGCCACATACCCCCGCGCTAGGGGCTCCATGCATATACAATAAGAGACAATAAAGCTCAATTTTATATATTTTACTTTATACTTTGTTTATTTTAAACTTTTGTTCGGCACGACCTGTTTTTCAACTCAGTTTCTCTCTTTTACAGATGAACGTCGTGCGGCACCCGTCCAGGATATGGCACAACGGAGACACAGGCGCAGACGTGCAGTAGGGACCCGTCCTAAAGGATTCTTTTTAGATTAAGACCCTGCGTAAACCTTTTTTACTGTCTCTTGTTGCTACACATCCCCTGGTTTTTTCTGATATAACCAAGGAGGAGGCTGGCGTCTTGGCATGTGGCCACGTCAGAATTTTTGCACGTACCTAGACACTAGGGGCTTTTTTAATAAAGAGTGTTGTTTCGCCCGCACTCATAAAGACCGAACACCTTAGGGAGTGTTCGGCGTCGCGAGTTTTGGCATTATATGCATCGGCTCCGAATCATATCTTTGGTCAAATGTTGAGTTGCCCGGCTCCTGAGTTCGGCTACCTTACGTTCCTCTCTATCGGCTAAGGTAGCACCAGGAGAACTACTGCGATTGTGCCCCGGTTTGGCCGGGTGAAGCACCTCAGTAGAGAAAGCCGAAAACTGACTGTCATGATGTAGCGTGAGACTGGTCAGCCACTCGATGACCTATCGGAATCTATCGGATTCCTCCGCTTTAACGAAGGGCCGCTTCCCGGTCAGGCACATATGCGCCCCGAACTCGGGCGAGCGCAGTCGCCACCAAGGGGATACCTAAATAGTCTCACTGTCAAGCTCCTATGGCTAAGTGAAAGTGTTAAAGCATTATAGTCCGGTTGCCTGGCCCGCTGCGCTATCACCTCCTTTGTAGGACCAAGACGTTGGGTTAAGTGTGAAAATGCGTCTTCTGCGAGCACCCCTGCACTATGTGCATGGGGGCTGAAGCCAACGACTGCCATCTTTCAGATTTTGTATATACATATATATATATCTTAAAACGGCCGCACAGGAGGTGTTCCCAATACTTGAAGGCACAAGTATAAAAAGGCCACTACAGTTTATCAAAATATTACTTTATAATTACATATGCTATCATAACATAGCATCTTTCGAGCACTGCGTCTCTATTACACGAGCGCCTTCAAGGACTTCCTGAAAATAGTGCTCGCAGGGTACTCGGCTTTTGTCTGAATCTCGGGACGCAACAATGGTGGTCTCCATCTCTGCCCAGTATGTCTTGACACGGGCAAGAGCCATTCTTGCGCCCTCTATGCATGCTGACCTCTTTATTGCATTAATACACGGCACCGCATCAAGGAATTGCTGCACCAAGCTGAAATAACTCTTCGGCTCCGATCTCCCCGGCCACAGATGACCCATGACGTACTTCATGGCGAGTCCGGACAACCTATTCAGTTCGGCCCATTGAGCCAAACGATCGTCCACTGCCAGCGGACGCTCTGGATTGTGAAACTGCGACCAGAAAAGCTTTTCCACTTCGCGATCTTTCTGATCTCGAAAGTGTTCGGTCGCATCAGCAGCACTCGCTGCCCAAATCCACATAGGTATCCTCCACGCTCCACATCCGGTCCAACGGAGCAAACTTCGGATCGCAAAATTTCCTTCGCAGCATAAAGGGCTTTCCAGCCGCAATCTGTTCGGCCTGACGCAGCTCCTCCTTCGCAGCTCTCATCGCAGAGCACGCGTCCTTGGCATTGGCAACGGCCTTCTCTAAGTCCGTCTATTTCGCCTGGTCTTCTTTCTCAAGAAGTCTGCAACGGTCTGCAGCACTCTTTAACTTTTCGGCCATCTCGGCCATCTCTTCCTTGCTTCGGCAATGAGCAGCCTGTTCGGCTCTTAGCTCTTCAAAGGCTTTCTTGGCAGCCGCATCACTTTCTCTGGCTTGTTCTTTAGCTCGGGCAAGTTCTGCCCTAAGACTCTCCATGGCGGCCGCACCATTTGCGTCAAGCACACACATCGTAAGGCACTGGCATAAAACTCTTCTTACCTGACGCCGCCCGAGGAATTATATACCTTGAGCCTCATCAAGCCGCTTGTTGACAAGCGCGATGTCGGCATTTGCCACGTCCAGTTGCCGCTTTAGTTCGGCAAAATCATCAGTTCGGCTTGATTCCGGATACCCCGCCGCCTACATTCAAAGGCGACATCTTAGACCTGGGATTATGATCCTCCGCGTGCCGTCATTTCTTGACAACGCGCAGAGTCTCAGGGGCTACTATCTACACAGGGCGCATCTTATTCATGCGCAACTAACAAAAGTGTACATTATCTAATGTACCTCAAAACCCGTCAGTAAACTTTAGACGACCTCATGCAATCCGCTCTCTGCGGATGAGATCCTTTCAATCACCGTGCCCATCAATGCACGGTGCTCCTCCGAGATAGAAGCTCACCCCAGCAGAATCTTTAGCTCCTCCGACCGAGCACCAGACGGTGCCGGACTTGTCCCACGACCTCTTTCGAAGGCCGGACGTGGAGAACCTCGGGGGGCCACATACCTACCTACCTGCCGGATTCGGAGAAGCCCTCCGCGACGACACCTCAGGGTCGCCCGCCTCGCTAGGCGGCATGGCAGGGGGAGGCGTCCCTCTCTCCATCATCTCCGAAAGGAGATCCCCCGAAGACGAGTTCTGCTGAGAAGGGCTGAGGTCCGAGCTACAAGGTAAAAATTCGGTTAATCTTCTCAGATCTAAATCAAGGATTTCCCTCATCCCTCAAAAGGAAAATCTTTCTCTACTTACATCTCGCTGGAGGGTTGATCCCCTTGAGGCGTAGTCCGGCCGAGGAACTCACCGGCGTCGGATCCTCTGACGAGGATTTTTTCCCCCACTTCAAGGCCATGGTTTCCGGGTCGTCAGAGGCGGCTCTCTTCTTCCCCTTAGGAGAGGAATTGTCGGTTCCTCCCTTCGGAGCAGCCTCCTTCGAGGAGGCCCTAGTTTCCTTGTTCTCCCCCTTGCTTCCCTCCAAAGGCATTATCTCCAGCATCCTGACCAGCACGGGATCCGGCCTGGTTTCGGGAAGGGGATCCGGACACCTGATCAGCTTTGCCTTCGCTATCCACTCCTGTTTAAAAGGACGGCTCTTTTAGGGGCAAGTTTATGACAATTATACAGATAGAAGGTCCGGGCACAAGGTTGCTTACTTGAGCATCCGGGCGATTGCAGCTTAGGCCTGCGTCCTCGGTTAAATCCGGACACATCTCTCATGATCCGAAGAACAGTTTATACATCTCCACGGGCGTTGCGCGCATTAAATTCTGGAGAGCTCGCGGTCCCTCTGGATTAAACTCCCACAGGCGAAGGGAGCGACGTTTGCCGGGAAATATTCGGTGAATCAGCATGACCTGCGTCACCTTGACCAGGCTGAGGTCTCCTTCCAAGAGATCCTTAATGCGGCCCTGTAACAAGGGCACGTCTTTGGGCAAACCCCAATCTAACCCTCTGTTAACCCATGACGCTAGCCGTGGTGGGGGACCCAAGCAAAAGGCAGGAAGCGCCACCCACTTGGTGCTCCAGGGAGTGGTGATATAAAACCACTCTCGTTGCCACAAGCCTAGCTCCTCTTGAAAAGAGCCCTCAGGCCATGGAGCATCAACATTTTTGCTTATAACAGCGCCTCTGCACTCTGCGTGCCGTCCCTTGATCATCTTCGGCTCCACTTTGAAAGTCTTGAGCAATAATCCGAAGTGAGGGGTAACACGGAGGAGCGCTTCACATACAACGATAAACGAGGAGATATGGAGGATGGACTCCGGAGCTAAGTCATGAAATTCCAGCCCGTAATAAAACAGCAGTCCCCTCACAAAGGGATCCATCGAGAAGCCTAACCCCCGAAGGAAGTGAGACACGAACACTACGCTCTCACCGGGCTAGGGACTGGGGATAGCCTGCCTTTGAGCAGGCAACCTGTGCGAAATTTCAGCGGTCAAGAACTTAGCCTCTCTCAACTTTAGCACGTCCTCCTCCGTGACGGAGGAGGGCATCCATCGGCCTTGAAGGTCGGAACCGGACATTGTCGAAGGTCTGAGGCGCCCGGAATCTGGAGCCTAGGGTGTTGGAACTTGAGGCGACGGGCGAACTTGTTTTGGGATTGGAGAAAAGGAGTAAGGCCCTGGTCTCTTTATAAGAGGTTGAATACCAGGGGCCCTCCCCGTAACCGTTTGGGACTCGCCTTTAATCGAGAAAACATGCTAACGGGCACAATTGGGTTACCCACGTCCGTATTGATGAGAATCCCGCAAAAGGGGGGCACACGATCTCTGCTTTGACAAGATGTGCCAAGGAAACCACCTCACAAAACACGCTGAGGTGGAGAAGTGAAAACGATTCGAGTGAAGGACTTGGCTGTAGTGTGATGACGCACTGCGGAATACGTCAGCAGATTTGATTTGTATTATTATTATTCTCTCTATGGCAATATGTGGAAGCTTATTTTGCAGAGCCGGACACTACTCTTGGTGTTTACAATCTTCTATGAAGGACTTGGAGGAGGAACCCGCCTTGCAATGCCGAAGACAATTTGCGCGCCGGACTCGTCATCATTGAAGCCTGGTTCAGGGGCTACTGAGGGAGTCCTGGATTAGGGGGTGTTCGGGTAGCCGGACTATACCTTCAGCTGGACTCCTGGACTATGAAGATACAAGATTGAAGACTTCGTCCCGTGTCCGAATGGGACTTTCCTTGGCATGGAAGGCAAGCTTGGCGATGCGGATATTCAAGATCTCCTACCATTGTAACCGACTCTATGTAACCCTAACCCTATCCGGTGTCTATATAAACCTGAGGGTTGTAGTCCGTAGGCAATCAACTCCATATACAACAATCATACCATAGGCTAGCTTCTAGGGTTTAGCCTCCTTGATCTCGTGGTAGATCTACTCTTGTACTACCCATATCATCAATATTAATCAAGCAGGACGTAGGGTTTTACCTCCATCAAGAGGGCCCGAACCTGGGTAAAACATCGTGTTCCCTGCCTCCTGGTACCATCCGGCCTAGACGCACAGTTCAGGACCCATTACCCGAGATCCGATGGTTTTGACACCGACAGGAAGGATGAAACCAGTGACTTGTTGAAGACAATGATTTGTTGGACCAGTTCCAGTTGCTGTGACAACTGTACGTCTGGTTAGAGAGGCTGAGATTCAACTCAGAAGACCTCGTCTTCACCTTATTCCCCTTGAGCTAAGGACACCCAGTCCTTGCCCAATCACTCTGGTAAGTCTTCAAGGTAGACTTCCAAACCTTCACAGACTTCGTTCACCGGTGATCCACAATGACTCTTGGATGCTCAGAACGCGACGCCTAACCGGCTGGAGGATTCACAGTCCTCAAGTGTAATAAGTCTTCAGATCACACAGATAGGAAGACTTAAGTGATGCCCAACACTCTTTGGCTCTGGGTGGTTAGGGCTTTATCCTCGCAAGGAATTCTCTCTCAAAGGCTTCGAGGTGGGTTGCTCTCAAACGACAAAAGCCGTGCTTTAACTTTGAGCAACCAACCGTTTATGGTTGTAGGGGGTGGGCTATTTATAGGCACTAGGCAACCCGACCTGATTTGTCTGAAATGACCCTGGGTCACTAAGGAACTGACACGTGTTCCAACGGTCAAATTTCAAACACACACGGCAACTTCACTTGGGCTACAAGAAAAGCTGACTTATCCAACTCTGGACAAGATTTTCTCTCATAGTCTTCACTCGAAGACATAGGATTTTGGTTAAGCATCACTTCAGTCATTCTGACTGGTTCTGTTGGATCCCACTTAACAGTACGGTGGTTCCTATGACTCAACAAAGAAAAACACAGAACGACGAAACTGCTAAGTCTTCGCGCTCCATAGTCTTCACGCGATGTCTTCTCTTGTCATAGTCTTCAATGTGAATGTCTTCATATACCACCTTTGACTTCAATGTCTTCATACATTTTTAGGGGTCATCTCTGGTAGGAAAACCGAATCAATGAGGGACTTCTACCTGTGTTATCCTGCAATTCTCACAAACACATTAGTCCCTCAACTAGGTTTGTCGTCAATACTCCAAAACCAACTAGGGGTGGCACTAGATGCACTTACATTCCACTCTGCAACCCTCGCAGCGTCGTTGGGGTGGCACAACACCTTCTCTAGGGGGTATGCGGAGACGACGTCATGGGGTGGCCTGGAAATAATGACACATTTTCCTTGAGGCGACGCGGAGCGTGAGCATGAGCTTCTGCTACACGAGCTAGCGTGCACGCATCCTGCGGCACTGTACTGACAAAGTGCACCAGATGCTCGACAAGGGCGCATGTCGAAGCTTGGAGGAGCGGCGACGGACGGGACGGGCCTCGCCCCCGATATAGTGGAGGGACACCTAAGCCTCGCATTTTATGCGCTTTGTCCTGTAATACCAGGATAACCTCACAACACTGTTGCCTTTCCACCTCCTGTGTGCCACTGTGGCATCCCCTTTTTTATATAAAAGGAGGCCCAAGGCGACGAGGAGACGCCTTCCTGAGGCGGCGAAGGTTGCGCGCCTCCCCGTGGATCACTCGGCTTTGCGCTTGCTCTGGCGTGCTCCTCCCGGACCGCCACGAGTGTTGTGCCAGCTGAGTGGGGGTTGGCCGCCTGGTAGAGCACCAGGGGCTCACGAAGACGAGGTGCCACCATGACAGGTGGGATGGTGAGGTGTCTCTTGAGGTCTTCGATGGGTGCCTCAGCTTCTGGGATCCATTCGAAAGGGCCCTTCCTCTTCATCAACTTGAAGAAAGGGAGGGTGCGCTCGCCAAGCTTGGATATGAAGCGCCCCAAGGAGGTCATGCAGCCCGTGAGCTTCTGCATCTCTTTGAGAGTCTAAGGAGAGCTCATCCTTTCTATTGCCTTGATCTTCTCGTGATAAGCCTCGATTCCTCTTTGTGATACCAAGAAGCCCAGTAGCTTGCCGGACGGAATCCTGAACATGCACTTCTCTGGTTTGAGCCTTAGGTTCACCTTGCGGATATTGGCGAACATCTCCTCTAGGTCTTCGATCAGGGTCCTCGCCTCCCGTGCCTTGACCACGATGTCATCGACGTACGCCTCCGCATTTCTCCCCAGTTACGGCCCCAACACGATGTTGCAGGGACCCCGACTCATAAGTGGTGATCATTGAATGCACGTGTACAGTGATCCTATAGATCAATGCTTACTGAACACACAAAAGCTGGATAACAAGAGTCTTACATCCATATATACCAACATACACAAATTATGACCATTATGGTCAAGTCTTACATAGACAAAGCCTCAAGGGATGAATACCAAATAACTTAAGCAGCGGAAATCTTCGTTGATAAGTAGAACCCATGCCATCTGCCTTAAACCTACGGGCATTTTGACTGGGAAAGCATCCTAGTTCGCATGTTCATCTCGAAAGAATTCTTCTTCGAACTCCTATACTTCCATGCCTGGCCAATTAAATAACCAGTGGCAAGCCAATGAGTACTTTGAATGTAATCGCAAGCAACCCATGTTTTGGATCAAAGTAACAAAGAATGGTGTAACAACAAGTAAGCAACATAGCATCAAGATAGTTTGAATGACCTATCATCTTGTAAAATATGCTTCAACGAACTCTAGTAACCATGAGAACGGGTTATAGATATCAACGTAATGGAGTTTGGATCAATGCTATCTCATTCTACCAGTCAACTCCATTGCCTTGACTCAAATGGTTCTCAATCATACACACATGTACCAAGTTTGTAAAATTTCTGGACATAGTTTAAGTAGCACCACCCAACTGTCCATGACCGTGGACACGGCTAATCAAATAGTTTGACACTCTGCAGAGGTTGCGGACTTTACCCACAAGATCTGGGAAGCTTTCGTGTCATCCACGATCCTGCTGTACCTCAAGTACTCAGGGGAAGCACTCGATCATTATCTTTCCCTAGAAGACACTAACATAATGTCCACTCGTTGGTACATGGCCCTCGTGTATAAGCAAAGATCATGGGACTCTGCCCGTTCTCATATTATCACGCATACACGAAGGGGCCAACGATGTGTCCGGTGCCCTGTGAAAACAGTTATGCCCGCCTATCCGAGCATGACCCCATCCCGAGAGTGACCTCATGTCACCCCCGTCACTAGTAACGTGGGCACCATGCTAGTATCGACCTAGGTAATGAATAACGCCCAGTCCCATAAGGGGTAGTGTCATGGAGTTGACACGGCAGATGTCCTAGAGCAAGGACTTAGTCGTAGGGCCATCGCACTAGGAAGCTTAAAGGGGTTAATCGGGACAAGGGACACATGAGAGAGTTTTTATACTAGTTCGGCCCCTTATGATGAGTAAAAGCCTACGTCTAGTTGGGATTGGTATTGCTGAAGTTTCGATCCCCAAGGGGCTCAATTCACCGGCTTGGTTATCGATTTGGTTGTTTCTTCACCTAAGCCGCCACCGGGTCGTCCCCTTATATACATGGGTTGATGCCTGGTGTCCTACAGAGTCCCGGCCGGCTCATAACCGTGTCCGGCTCGGTGACTTCCTTTGCATGCCTTTCTTTACAAGTCTTTCCTTACATACGACAGTTTACAATATCGGGCCTTAAGCCGGCCCCAGGACTTTGGGCCTTCTATATGTTTAATAAACTATCATCTTGAATGTATATTGGGCTACTTATGTAACCCGCCATTAGGGTTGCCCTGGCCCCTCCTGGGCGGGTCATACTGGTAGTAATATCCCCAACATGAGGCCCCAGGTTGACTTTGAACTTTGTTCTTTGTCAATCTTCAATACTTAGATGAAATCCGTCCTCTGTCTAAAAACTTCTGTAACCCGCCGTGACGTCATCTTTTGAAAACACTAAAAACTTTCGTGATGTCATCTTCCAACGGATCTTTTATCTTTAATGCTTCCTGAGAATCGAGGCGTCTATATAGCTGGATAACCATTATTTGGTTCTCCCTTGATTTTCGCGCCCATCTGTTCGCATCGGCCCTTATAAATAGGCATGCGGCCGGTTTTTCTCATTCTCTTCTCTTCTTCATCTTCTTCATCTCGCAGTCTCCGCTACTACTCGAGCTCCGCCGCCGCCGCAACTCTCATTGTCGTCCTTGAGCTTTGGCCGCTTCATCACCCTGCACTGTCTAGATAAACGGCGACGACCCTCCGCAGCAAATCCGCATCCGTAAGTCTTGCTTTCTCAAACTTTTTAGATCTACATTAGGGCTTGCGGGTTCATTGTTGTTCTTCTCTGTTCCTCATGAACTTTCTTGGTAGTTCTTCCTCCGCAGCCTCTCTTGATCCAAAAAGGAGATGCAACTTGCGCGGTAGTTGTTTTGCATTCATTTTTGATAGCAGTAGATCCCTTTTTCCTGTATAGATGCTTTGTTATAGCTAACGAACTCATCTGTACTAGATTTTTAGGTCTAGAAAATTTTCTTTTTGGGACAACCATTTGATCCAAAATAATAATGATAGCTTGGTGAAACTTGTTTATGCCAACACTTAGCTGAATCTGCTTTCTGAGAAAATCTATAGTCATGGCGGTTTACCACTCTGGCTTTCTTTTCCATATATATCATTAGCCCTTAGTTAATCCGCCGTTACTTGTTTTACATCTTCAACCTTTAACTGTTAATTTTGTCGTAAACTGAACGGGCATGTTGTTTTCCCCTTTTTTCAATCCCTTGCACGTCATGCCGTCGAAGACACCCAGCATCTGCAATTGGGTCCCCTCAACCATAACTGAGGATCGCTTAAAAGAGTTCTTCCTAATTGGGTTTCTGCCCTCAAAAAGCATCATGTCTTATCATGCTCCTGACCCGGCAGAAGAACGACCCAATCCAAAAGACGGCGAAGTGATCGTCTTTATTGACCACATGAACCGTGGCTTCTCACCGCCCGGTTCAAAGTTTTTCAGAGAAGTTCTTCACTTTTTCAAACTCCATCCTTAGGATATTGGGCCTAATTCCATATCCAATATTTGTAACTTCCAAGTGCTTTGTGAGGTATATCTTCAGCAAGAGCCAACTGTGGAGCTATTTAGAGAATACTTCTATCTGAACCGGCAGAACGATGCCTTAGTTTAGAGCCTGGAGGCATCTCAATTCAGCGCCGGTAGGGTGCTGTCTTCCCTCTCATAGTTTTACCAAGTCACCCATAAGACTGGAACCAAACTTGGTTTTACTGTCAGGACATCTCACCTGCCAACGAGAAGCCACTGTCGGGTTACCGCCCCGATCATCTTGACTCCAAGTTCACACTGCCAGATAAACTTACCGTTGCTGAATGCAAGAAGCTTCTTCCATCTATTAGAAGAATCAACGGTTTGTTGGGGAACGGTTTAACCGGAGTCGATCTAACCCACTGCTGGATCTCATGGCGGATTATCCCATTAAGCCGTCGTTCAAAATTGATGTACGAATACGGTGGAGACCCGGACGACTCTCTCCATCATTCCCCGGTTCAACTAACCGAGGAGGATATTGTCTCAATGTCAAACCTTCTGGTGAATGAGAAGTATGAAGATTGCAGTGTTGTTGGGTTAAATCCCTTCTATAAACTTAACCCGGTACCAGAAGTAAGGATATTCTGATTCTTTTTTCCTTTGTATTTTGTCCAGTCGTATTGTTTATCACTGATCCTTCCTCTTGTCTTTGTAGGCCAACTCTGACTTTTGGAAAGTGAAATATGATCACGAAGCTGCCAAGAAGGCGAAACTCGCCGCCATGAACGCCAAGAAATCGACCCGAAGATCGAAGAAGAAGAAGAAGAAGAAGACCACTGCTGAAGATTTGATGAAACTTGATGATACATTTGACTCGGAGGTAGCCCTTGATTCCCTTGGCCAATTTTTTAACAATCTTATTGACACTGATCCTTACCAGGATGACACTGGGGCCAGTCAGGCAGGGGAAGCAGAGGTAACTATCATTTCCTCTGACTCAGAGCCCTTACCAAGACACAAAGTTCAACGAGTGATCCGTAAAGTAAGGTTTTCTAACCCCTTAGCTCACTTGGACCCCAACTTTCATTTGAAAAAGCAGCAACATGAAAGCTGCCGTGAAGTTGGGATTGAAGATGAACCGGCTGTCTTCCTTCAACAGACCCCTCGGAAATGCCCGAACGATGTTTACTTATTACTGTTTTTAACTCGTTTTAATGAATCCTGCTCCTTGTATTTCTTTTAACTCTTTTATTTTATCCTTTCAGGAGGTGTCTCGTTCCTCAGGCGACTCATCACAAACACAATTTCCGGCTTTCAAGACTGCTCCTGGGTAATCAGAAATCCTCCTTTCTTCCGGGTTGCTCAATTGTATCTTTATGCTGACAATCTTGCAATATTTTTCCTTAGTGGTCAGGCTAAATCTAAGAAGACGAAGGTGGCTAAACCGGCGGAAGACCCGCCAGTGCTAGCATGTGAACCGGCTAGGTAGCCTTCTCCATTGGCTAACGCTCCAGAACACCCGCCTATTGACAATGAGGCAAACCCTCATGAGCTGACTTTTGACGAAGCCATTACGAATCCTTCTACAGCTGCGCCGACAAGCTCAACCAACACGCCGTCTCCACCTGCTCAAGATGTTCAAATTACCGGGAGCCGCTTTGTTGAGCTGGGGAACCCAACGGTGCTGGCTCGGTGGACAGCAAAGGAAGAAGCATTCGAGAGGCAGAAGGTTCGCTTTGATGTTGCCAACTATGACCGTCTCAATGTCAGTGATATCTTATCCGGCTATCTCAGTCATCTACACTCCAGTCGTGAGTCTGAGATCGAGATGGTCAAGCAGCTTCAGTTGAAGTATGAGGTACGTTGTTTCCGGTTTACTAATATTCCTTTAGACCCCAAGTCTTCAGATTATGAGAGAAACGGAATAACCTGTAGACTTAAAATATAGGCCGAGACTTTTACCTCTGAATCTTTGCCTGATATTGATAGAACAAAAACTTCACCCATAGTCCCCAAGGACCGGTTTATTTTGATCATTAATGAATCAGTACTTTAGAATTTAAAACCGTCTTCAAAGTACTTAACACTCCAGTTTAACCTTGATAAACTTGCTAAACTGCGTACATTAGCCCCCAAGTGCCAAGTGCTTTTACTTTGTAAGGGACTTCGAACTTTAAATATGATTGTAGAGTCGTAAAATTTTGATTTGGCATACATTAGCCCCCAAGTGTCAAGTGGTTTATTCGTAAAGTACTTGAGACTTGAATCTTGAATTTGGATATTTGAATTTGAAACCAAGTCTTGACTTATCTGAACATTTCACAGAATGCCTTGTCTGAATTGAACTCTCAATTGTCGGACACAAAGACCCGACTAGCGAGTCAGGAGTCAGAAATCAAATCTTCCACCTCCAAACTGTAAATGAGCCTTTTTGCAACGGAAAATTTGAAGACCAGCTTTGCTGGCAAGGAGAAGGTTTGGGAAAATGAGAAAACACTTCTGACCCGACGAGCTGAGACAACCGAAACAGCTCTGAAAGAAATTTCAACAGAGCTGAACGGTTTAAAGGGCCGGGTGTCTCAGATGGTCGCTGCTATCTTTGGTAAGCTGCCTGATTTGACCTTTCATATAATTTTTGCCAAACCAGAGTACAATCCGCCAACTGACTCTGTTAAAAATATATGCAGGTCCGCGAAATAAAAATCTGAGCCAAGACCCGTTGATTAAACTGAAGGTAGTATACACTTTAGTTGAACAATTGTATATCGGCGCACAACGGGCTCTGGCTGCCATCTCTCCTGCTAATCAAGGACCTAACCGGCACAGCAACGTCCTGAAGAAGCTGTCCATCCTTCCTGTCAGGTTCCAAGAGGTAAAACGCTCCTGCGCACGAGCCGGAGCTTTGACTGCCCTAAGCCGCTCCAAGGCTTGGGTGCCAGACCTAGACCCGGCAGACATGGCAAGGGGCTATCCTACCGTGAAGGAGGACGGGTCTCCCTATGATCAGGATGACTTCATAGCCTGCGTTCGTGAAGTTTGGCCTCAGGCGACTAGTCTTGGAGATGACACCAATGTGGACAAGTACCAGTCGGGTTTTGATAGTGAAAATAAGAAGATGGCCCCTCCCTCATATAAAGTAACAGACTTGATCCCACCAGTGAGAGAAGATACATTTGCCCTGGAGGTTGACCCGGTCAGCCTGATTGACGATGAAGCCGAATTTGTCGCCATGAACGGCTTTGATTGGTCAAAACCCAACTTCTAGAAGACTCAAGATGGTGAACCGGTGAGGGAGGGACAATGATCATCTTCATGGGCTTATAAAGCCTTGTAATAACTTAGCTGTTAAAACACCGCATGTTTGCTTGTGCCATCGCGCATAAAATACTTATATGTGAATCTGTGTTTCCAGATGCCAATGTTTAATGCTTGCTCATGCATTGTTTAATACTTGTCTCTGCAATGTTTGAACTCCGTTCCTGTAAATATAAAGAAAAGACTGGCATGGCAGTTTAGACCCAAGCGGTTTTAAACACCTAACGGAGAGCCAATATATTTACCTCGATAAGAGCAGAGACAAATACAAATAAAAGATAAGGTAAGTATGTATAAGTAATGACCATACCTTATCCCTGTTGATCTTTAGATCCCAGGTTTAAATAATCTGGGTGATTGAATTTGATAAGTCAATATTTATGAAAAGTTAATGCTTTTTTAATACTCAATGATCATTATACCTTAGTAGCTTATACCTTTTGATCCTTGAATCGCCGGCTTGAATGACTCGGGCGGCTGTGTTGTCCAATAATTGAATCGGTGAAGAAGACCTGGCTAATTTATTTGTAATATTGAAACAACAACAAACTAAAAGGCAAGCAAGCATAATTTTAATCTTGTATTCAAAAGGTTGGGGGTTTCTGATTCGAATACGACCAGTAAACCAGACCAAAGGGGTTAAGCTAAGGTTTGAATACGACCATATAGCCCCTAGTGGCTTTGGCATGCGCCGATCAAGAGGGTATCGACCGCTATGTTCTCTTTGGTTCGAATATGACCTATGTTTGAACAGGAAGCCCCCAAATGACCTTGAGAGGTTTTTAACCACCCTGATTCTAATATGATCCAAGTCGGACTCAAGAGGGGTTAAGCTATGATTTGGATACGATCAAGAAGCCCCCAAGTGAGTTTGGCCTTGAGCCGATCAAGAGGGTTACGACAGCTATGTTCTCTTTGGTTCGAATACGACCTATGTTTGAATAGGAAGCCCCCAAGTGACCATGTGATTACAGCTAGATTCGGATACAATCATAAGCCGGACAAAAGGTAAACTTGATTCAAATATGATTAGTTCCTTAATAGTCATTTGAAAAATAAGTTTTAACAAAGATGTATAATTTTTGAAAAGAAAAGAGACCGGTGCTCTTACTTTATTTCTTACCATGGTATATACAATGTGAACGTATGTACATGAGGAGAGCCGATGGCTCAGGTGTAGTATGGCCGAAGTTGAGCAATGTTCCACGGTCGGCGGGTCTCCTCCTCCGACTTACGTGAGTCTGCATGCTCTCGAACGTCAATGAGGTAATATGACCCATTGTTTAAATTCTTACTAACCACAAAGGGTCCTTCCCAAGGTGGGGATAACTTGTGTGCATCTGAGAGATCCTGGATGAGCCGGAGCACCAAGTCGCCTTCTTGAAAAGTCTTGGACTTGACCCAGCGGTTGTGGTATCAGCGCAGGTCTTGTTGATAAATTTCTGACCGGGCTACTGCTAAGTCTCTTTGTTCATCCAACAAGTCAAGTGCATCTTGTTTGGCTTGTTGATTATTAGCTTCAACATAAGCCACCACACGGGGCGAGTCATGACGGATGTCACTAGGCAATACTGCTTCTGCTCCATAAACCATGAAGAAAGGTGTGTAACCTGTAGACCTATTGGGCGTAGTATTGATACTCCATAATACCGAGGGTAATTCCTCTACCCAACAACCCGGCGTTCGTTGTAAAGGAACCATAATCCGGGGATTGAGCCCTTCCAAAATTTCCTAATTGGCTCTCTCAGCTTGACCATTGGATTGAGGGTGAGCTACAGAAGAAACAACAAGCCGGATGTGCTCTCGTTGACAAAATTCCTCCATAGCTCCTTGGGACAGATTAGTGCCATTGTCAGTGATAATACTGCATGGAAACCCGAGACGGAAAATTACTTTTTTCATGAACTGAACCGTCGTGGCTGCGTCACATTTACTCACAGGCTCCGCCTCAACCCACTTGGTGAATTTGTCAACTGCCACCAGGAGATGTGTCTTTTTATCCTTAGACCTTTTGAAAGGTCCCACCATGTCAAGCCCCCAGACCGCAAATGTCCAAGTGATTGCAATCATCCGGAGCTCTTGAGCCGGCACATGTGCTCGTCATGCAAATTTTTGACATCCATCACATCTACTGACCAGATCTTCTGCATCAGCGTGAGCCGTCAACCAGTAAAAACCGTGACGAAACGCCTTGGCCACTAAAGATTTTGACCCGGCGTGATGACCACAATTGCCTTCATGGATCTCACGAAGGATTTCTTGACCTTCTTCGGGGGAAACACACCGCTGAAATGCTCCAGAAACACTGCCATAGTATAACTCGCCATCCAAAATCGTCATGGACTTAGATCGTCGGGTTATCTGTCGAGCGAGGGTATCATCCACTGGCAACTCTCCCTAGGTCATGTAAGCCAAGAACGGCACCGTCCAATCTGGGATGACATGAAGTGCTGCTACCAGCTGCGCCTCCGGGTCAGGAACAGCTAAATCTTCTTCTGTGGGCAACTTGACAAAGGGGTTATGCAAAACATCCAAAAAGGTGTTAGGTGGCACCGGCTTACGCTGAGACCCCAGCCGGCTTAAAGCATCAGCTGCTTTGTTCTTTCGATGGTTAATGTGTTCCACCTGATAACCTTTAAAATATCTTGCAACTGCATCAACCTCTCGGCAATAAGCCGCCATGAGAGGGTCCTTGGAATCCCACTTGCCAGATACCTGTTGAGCCACTAGATCCGAGTCACCAAGACATCTGACCCGGCTCAAGCTCATCTCTTTTGCCACTCGAAGACCATGGATGAAGGCTTCATACTCTGCTGCGCTGTTAGTGCAAGGAAACATCAACCGCAACACATAAAAAAATTTGTCACCCCGTGGGGAAGTTAGCATGACTCCAGCCCCCGAGCCTTCCAATTGCCTGGATCCATCAAAATGAATAGTCCAATACGTGTTGTCTGGCTTCTCTTTTGGCATCTACATCTCTATCCAGTCATTGATGAAGTCGACCAGGGCTTGAGACTTAATTGCAGTACGTGGAACATACTTCAACCCATGAGACCCAAGCTCAATTGCCCACTTGGCGACTCGCCCCGTGGCTTCTCTATTTTGAATAATATCCCCTAAAGGAGCAGAGCTAGCCATAGTGATTGGATGTCCCTGAAAGTAATGCTTAAGCTTCCGGCTCGCCATAAACACCCCATAAACAAGCTTCTGCCAATGTGGATATCGTTGCTTAGACTCAATTAGCACTTCACTGACATAATAAACCGGCCGCTAAACCGGATGTTCTTTGCCAGCCTCCTTGCGCTCTACCACAATAGCCACACTAACAGCCCGTGAGTTGGCAGCCACGTATAACAGTAGCGGCTCTTTCTCAATTGGAGTAGCCAGGACCGACGGCTCAGCCAGCTGTGCCTTCAGATCCTCAAAAGCAGCGTTCGCGGCATCGCTCCAAACAAAAACATATGTTTTCTTCATCAACTGATACAGAGGCATAGCCTTTTCCCCTAACCGGCTTATGAACCGGCTCAAAGCAGCCACATGACCCGCCAGCCGCTGAACATCGTTGACGCGGGTTGGTTTGGCTAGGGATGTAATTGTCTTAATTTTCTCCGGGTTAGCTTCAATACCTCGGTTAGGCACCAAAAAACCCAAGAGCTTGCCGGTTGGTACTACTAAAACACACTTGGTCGGGTTAAGCATCATTTTGTAAACCCGGAGATTATCAAAAGTCTCTTTCAGGTCCGTGAACAAGGTTTCTTCTTCCCTGGATTTCACCACTATGTCATCCACATAAGCATGAACATTGCGCCCAATTTGATTGTGAAGACAATTTTCCACACACCGCTGGTAAGTCGCCTGGGCACTCTTAAGCCCAAAGGGCATAGACACATAGCAGAAAGCTCCAAAAGGAGTTATAAAAGTTGTCTTCTCTTGATCCTTGACTGCCATCATAATCTGATGATAACCGGAATAAGCCTCTAAGAAACTCAACCGTGCGTAACCCGTCGTAGCATCAATGATCTGATCAATACGGGGGAGAGAAAAAGGAACAGCCGGACAAGCCTTGTTCAGATCTATGTAATCGACACACATACCCAGGTGCCGTTCTTTTTGAGTACAAGCACTGGGTTAGCTAACCATTCGGGGTGAAAGATCTCCACAATGAACCCGGCTGCCAAGAGCCGGGCCACCTCTTCCCCAATGGCCTTGTGCCTTTCTTCACTGAACCGTTGGAGAAACTGTCTGATAGGTTTGAACATTGGATCGATATTAAGAGTGTGCTTAGTGAGTTCCCTCGGGACACCCGGCATGTCTGAAGGTTTCCATGCAAAGATGTCCCGGTTCTCACGGATGAACTCGATGAGCACGCTTTCCTATTTTGGATCCAAGTTTGCGCTGATGATGAACTATTTGGATGAGTCACCAGGTACAAAGTCAACCATCTTAGTGTCATCAGCTGATTTGAATTTCAACTACGGCTCATGCTCTGTTGTTGGTTTCTTTAATGATGTCATGTCTGCCGGGTCAACATGATCCTTGTAGAATTTTAACTCCTCTGTTGCACAAACAGATTTAGCATAGGCAGCATCACCTTCTTCGCATTCCAAGTCTATCTTCCGGCTCCCATGTACTGTAATGGTGCCCTTATGACCCGGCATCTTGAGCTGTAAATATACATAACACGGCCGAGCCATGAACTTGGCATAAGCCGGCCACCTGAACAGAGCATGATATGGGCTCTTGATCTTAACCACCTCAAAGGTTAATTTCTCCGCTCTGGAATGATACTCATCCCCAAAGGCTACTTCCAGCTCAATCTTACCAACTGGGTATGCCGACTTACCAGGTACCACCCCGTGAAAAACAGTGTTGGATTGTTTAAGATTCTTATCCGTCAACCCTATCCAGCGGAACGTCTCATAGAGAGGAAGTTGATGCTGCTGCCTCCATCCATGAGTACCTTAGTGAACTTGTATCCACCAACTTGAGGTGCCACTACCAAAGCCAAATGACCCGGATTATCAACCCGGGGCGGGTGATCCTCTCTGCTGCACACAATAGGCTGCTCTGACCAATGTAGATAACGTGGAATTGCCGGCTCAATGGCATTGACGGCCCTCTTGTGAAGTTTTTGGTCCCTCTTACATAAACTGGTAGTAAATACATGATACTGTCCACTACTCAACTGCTTCGGGTTGCTCTAATAATCGGATTGCTGCTGCTGATTCCCTTGGCCGGGTTGCTGATTATATCCTCCTTGGTGACCAGGATAACCCTGACCGTGAAAACCTCCTCCGCTTGAACCGGCGCCCAGGCCTTGAAAGCTGCCTCCACCTGAACTGCCACCTGGGCCGTGACCCCCATCAAATGCATTTGAATTTTTAAATGCTTTCATGATTGTGCAATCCTTCCACAAGTGGGTGGCTGGTTTCTCCCGGGTACCGTGTTTTGCACAAGGTTCATTCAACAACTGCTCAAGGGTGGGGCCTGACCCGCCCGATCGAGGGGGTTGTCTGCCCTTGCGCCGCTGATTACCACCCTGCGCATTAGTATTAGCAACAAACTCATTAGCCTTACATTTATTACCTCCCTGATTTGCCAGGTTATGCTGCTGACCCTTGCCGTTGTCGTTCTTCTTTCCCTTTGTTGCCTTTTCTTCGTCAGACACCGGGTCCTTGGTGGTATCAGAATCGGCATACTTGACAAGAGCCGCCATCAACGTTCCCATGTCATTGCAGTCACATTTAAGCTGCCCCAGCTTCTGCCTCAGAGGTTCAAAACGACAATTTTTCTCCAACATCAAAACTGTTGAGCCAGCATCCATCTTATCAGATGAATGTATTATCTCCTTGACCCGGCGCACCCAATGGGTTGTAGATTCACCATCCTCTTGCTTGAAATTGGTCAGGTCCACAATCGACATTGCCTGCTTACATGTGTCCTTAAAGTTCTGGATGAACTGCGCTTTCAACTTTGCCCATGAGCCGATAGAATTGGGTGGCAATCCCTTCAACCAAGTCCGAGCTACTCCATCCAACATCATGGAAAAATACTTGGCCATTGCGGCATCGCTAACCTCTAATAGTTCCATTGCCATTTCATAACTCTCAATCCAAGCCCCCGGCTGCAGGTCAACCATGTAATTAGGCACCTTATGATGCCCCTTGAAATCCTTTGGCAACCGCTCATTGCTTATGTCTGGTACCAAGCAAGGCACGCCTCCGGTTCTTGTGGCCACTCCTGCCTCAATCGAGGTTGCTGGATAAGCCGGAAAGGTCTGGTGAGCCGCCTGCTCTGCCGCTATTTGAGCTGCTCGTTCCGCCCCTTGACGAATCCTCTCTTGATTCGCCAAGTTATGGGCTCCAGCCTGCACCGGTTCATGCCTATATGGCCGGTTGTGGTGTTGAGCATTACTTGACATCTCTGCGGACTCCATGTGCCTACTGTAACTCGGGCTCCGGCTTGGGCGAGGAGTTGAATGAATCCTATCTCGACTATAAGAGTATGCCTCCTGCTGGGCCAGAGCTGTCTGAAGTAGTTCTCTTATCCTCCGGGTTTCAATTGCTGCTGGCGAGTCGCCTTCCATTGGGAGAGCCGCCAAACGATCCGACGCTGCAATGAGGTTTTCTAGAGGGTTGGAGAAGTGACCCGGAGGTGTTGATCCATAACAAGGAGGAGATGTATTTATGCGAGGTGGCTCCGTGGCGCATGGCTGAACTGGTGCACTGGGTGTCGTGACCCGGTTTGCTTCTGGCAGGTTGCTCCCCCCAGCCCGGGGTGTACGGAACAGGTTCCTCGGATCCAGCGTTAGAGGCAGACACGACTGAGTTTTCTGATGCCTCCTCCTCATGACCTCGTTTGATGTGTTAAGATCCACCGAGAACCGGAAAGTTTCTGCTTGAAGTTGATGAGCACGAGCGTCCAGAGCTGCTCGTTCTGCTGCCATCCGGGTTTCTTCCGCGGCTAGATTTTCTTTAGCTTGCACCATCTCCTCCCACACACGTGCCACTTCTGCGTCGTGCTGGGCTTTATTCGCAGGCTCTACCGCAGCGGTTAACAGAGTCGTCAGCCGATCCATGAGGTCCATTAGAATCTGAGCCGGGGGTACGCAAGGTCTCCTGACCCGGCTGCTGCCGATCCAGTAGCTGCTGCTGCCGATACGGTAGAATTCTGCCCGGGCCGCGTCCCCGCCATGAAGACTCTGGCCCAATTCGGCGGCTCAAGAGGGTCCGGAATACTGCTGCCATCGGAACAACCCTAGAGCATGCCGTCTTGGAGTTGGTATAACGAGTCCGTCTCACCTGTTGATGATGCAGCATCAGAGCAGATGGCCGTCTCCCCACCTTCCATCTATCCCTCAGAGTATTCACTGCCATGGATGCAGCCTACGAAGGCATGTTTCACGACAGATTGAACACGGGCGATCCTGGCGCGCTGAGCCGTTTCGATGAGGTTGGTGTGGACGTCCGGCTCAGGGGCTGACTCGCCGATCCGGCTGATGAAGACGTGAATTCTGCCGAAGGGGACACGATACCCATACTCGATTGAGCGGCCTCGGGGCCCCAGCCATTGTCGTCGATGTAGAGCTTGCCGCAACGACTATTGGTCATCTGGCCCACAGCGTATCCCTTGAGCCCTTCGAAGTTGCCCTTCAAGAACTCAAATCCACCGTGTGCTGGCCCCACGGTGGGCGCCAACTGCCGTGGAGTTGACACGGTAGATGTCCTAGAGCAAGGACTTAGTCGTAGGGCCATCACACTAGGAAGCTTAAAGGGGTTAATTGGGACAAGGGACGCACGAGAGAGTTTTTATACTAGTTCGGCCCCTTACGATGAAGGTAAAAGCCTACGTCTAGTTGGGATTGGTATTGCTTAAGTTTCAATCTCCAAGGGGCTCAATTCGCCGGCTTGGTTATCGATTTGGTTGTTTCTTCACCTAAGCCGCCACCGGGTTGTCCCCTTATATACATGGGTTGACGCCTGGTCGCGTACAGAGTCCCGGCCGGCTCATAACCGTGTCAGGCTCGGTGACTTCCTTTACATGCCTTTCTTTACAAGTCTTTCCTTACATATGGCAGTTTACAATATCGGGCCTTAAGCCGGCCCCAGGCCTTTGGGCCTTCTATATGTTTAATAAACTATCATCTTGAATGTATATTGGGCTTCTTATGTAACCGGCCATTAGGGTTGACCCGACCCCTCCTGGGCGGGTCATACTGGTAGTAATATCCCCAACAGGTAGAGTGGTTGCACATGATTGGTTGGGACGGTAAACACACCTAAATCTAATCCATAATTTTACTCTCACACCAAATGCTTTCTCTGGTACACCACTTCTTCCTCAAGTGGTAACCTTAGTCCAACATCACCCTTGTGCATTAGGGGCACCCGATGGGGATTTCGAATGAATGCAACCACAAGGTGCTCATGGCATACATGAAACATTTATGCATCAATGATTAATCTTTTGACATAGTTCCTCCATGCACTAGGTAGAGCTATGAGTATGTGCATGCATCATTTAGTGATTCGTAACAAGTTTATCACCGTCACTTTTGACTATCATGCAATCGGAAAGAGGATACCAACAAATAAGAGGGGTTTCCTGGTCAAAGGGCTGCTTGCCTTGGTTGGCCTGGTCTTCAACGTCTTCAAGTCCTTCTCCTTCTTCTTCCCCAACTACTTCGTCAAATACAGGGTCTATTCATCGCAAAAGAAATAACGAGAAAATAAGGCAATAGCAAAACAGAAAAACCAAAGTGCTCAGAAAAATGCCAAGTTATTTTTGTTAAATACTAGGAGGAAAACTAAGAAGGGGGAAATTCTTAGTTTTGGATTTGGAGGTAAAGGTAAAGAGTACGGGATTTTCAAACATGGATTTAATTGTTCAAATTTGAACAGTACAGAAAAATATGATGGATATGCCTCAAAGTTATACCATTAAAAAAGTGCGGTTCTTAGAGGAATATGGGAGTTGGAATTATTGCATTTGGATACATATTTTATCCTGTGGAATTTTTCAAAAACAGACAGAAAAGAAAAAGGGAAATGGCACTGTGCCACTGGCCAGTAAGGCCACAGTGCAGCAGGCCCATAGGAGATTCAGCCCGGGCGAGGCTACCACGTTGAAGGCGTATTTGGGAAATACGCCTCCAGCCGACGGGCGAATAGGTACACGCGTGTGTGTGTTTAAACCTGTCGGGTGGGTCCCACCCGTCAGGACGTGAGGCTAACGGACAGGTCCCACGGCCGTCGTCGTCTACCTCCGTCCAAAGGAGACGGCGAGCTCGCCGGCGGCGATATAGGGCATGTATGGATGCATGGGTGGTACCGTTGAGCTTAGGGAGGCGCCGCCATTCGGATGGAGGTGGAGTTGGTCGCCGGGGTGGCCTGGTTCGCCGGCGATGAGGAAGCAGGGCTGCGGCGTGTCGGGAGGTGGATGGACTACTCCGTTCGGCCTGCAATCGGTGCGGAAGAGGAAGGCGAAATGATCAGTGGGCTCCTACGGCACCAGATCGAGCATGAGTGGGGGCGGAGAGGGCCCGTACCTCTGGATCGACGGCGACCCGAGGCGGCGGAGCTCGAGCTCAATCTCGAGCTTGGGTGCTCTTGGAGATGAGTGGGTGGACCAGGGGCTAATTTGGTGCTGCAGAGGGTGAGTGGTGAGGAGAGGAGAGCTCGGGGAGGCTTAAATGGAGGGGGGCGAGGTGCACCGTGGCTCATGCGCCGGCGAGCTGGTAGCCATTTCTAGAGGCCACGGGGGCTCACTTGTGCGTGTTTGGGGTCCTTGTGTGAGTGGTCTACGACCAGGGGGAAGAAGAGAAGGAGCAGGGGAGGGCTAGAGCATCGCGCATGTGAGCTCGACCATTGGAGCTCTCGGGCGTCCGGCGCACGTGCGAGGAGGGGCAGCAGGAGGGAGAAGGAGCAGGGGGACACAGGTGTAGCGTGTCTGTGACGTCAAGGCACCTCATCGGGTGCACTGGGGACGCCCGAGGTGGCCGGAGGCGTTGGGTAGAGAGCAGCTACAGTGTGGGAGTGCACTGTAGCGCACTCCAGAGCATGCAAATGGCCGGCTTGCCATTTTGTATGCACAGTGAGCACGTCCATTGGTGTCTAGCGGGTGTGGGAGAGAGTAAAGAAAGGAGAGGGAGCCTTGGATGCTTTGGAGGGGCTCTGGTGAGAGAGGAGGGGTAAGAGAGAAGGGTGTTGTGGCTGTCCAAACGGGTAAATGAGGAGGTTTCACCCCTCAATAATTGAGCTGTGGCCAAGGGAGAGTTACTGGAGGTCGAAGAGGGTCAGGAGTAGCTGTGGTAAAAAGTTTAGCACATGGAGATTAGTGGAAGAGGTCAAAGTGATGCTTTTGGAAAATTGGCAGGAAGTTTTTGTTGCTGGTTTGGGCAAGAAAATGAATTACACTTGACATGAGACTTAACAGGATGGAATGGAAGATAGAAATAGGGTGTTCCACCAAATTTGAGTTCATTTGGGTAATGTTGCAAATGCAACTTTTGTAAACCCTAGAAATTCACAGAAATGCATTTACCAAGATCTAGTCAGGCAAAACCATTACCCTTGATGCACCACTTGGTGTAGTGTCATAATTTGGGGTTTTGAGCATGTCCACAAAGTTTAGGGTCATTTGGAATAAGTTGGCAATGTAGAGTTTGTTCAAACTTGGATCTGGACAGAGAGGGTTTTGGGGCACTTTTGTGAACCAAAATGATTTGGATTGAGATGAAACTTTTGCAAGATCATCACATTATGAATATGTGACTCACTAGAATTTTCCTAGATTTATTTGAAAATATTTCCTGTAGAAATATTTCAAATACTTGAAATGGACAGAAATGGTTTTGGAGGGTTTTTCCCAATATTTTGAACATGACCATGTGTTGAAACTCTTATATGTGGACAATATATGTCCTATGAGTTTCCCTAAATTTTCTCAAATATTTTTTAAATATTTAAATAATTTTAGCCTATTAAAGACTATTTTTGGCCCTAAGAAAAAGCCTTTAAATAAAATAGGAAAAATAACTTTTGAAATTATAATTTGTGGTTTATGGGAGTCCTATCCCTAATGGGAGTCAAATATACTCTTTGAAAGATTTTTCATACCCCAAATCAAGTACTTGTAGTGTTTGGAAAACTAAATTTAGAAAATACTATTTGGCCAAATTATTTTTGTAAGAAAATACTATATTGCACTATGCACATGGCATGATCATTGGGAAGAATTTTGGGGCAAGGAGATGAAGTATAGAAGGAGTTGTGTTGACTTTAAAGAGCACTTGAAAATCACAAAGAGAAAACCAACTCAAATAAAAAGCCAAATAATGCAAAAGTTTTTCTAAATTAACATAGTGTACACTCATTGGTACATGACCCTCGTGTATAAGTAGCGGAAATCTTCGTTGATAAGTAGAACCCATGCCATCTGCCTTAAACCTACGGGCATTCTGACTGGGAAAGCGTCCTAGTTCGCATGTTCGTCTCCAAAGAATTCTTCTTCGAACTCCTGTTCTTCCATGACTGGCCAATTAAATAACCAATGGCAAGCCAATGAGTACCCTGAATGTACCCACAAGCAACCCATGTTTTGGATCAAAGTAACAATGCATGGTGTAACAACAAGTAAGCAACATAGCATCAAGCTAGTTGGAATGACCTACCATCTTGTCAAATATGCTTCAACGAACTCTTGTAACCATGCGAACAGGTTATAAATATCAACATAATAGAGTTTGTATCAATGCTAGATCATTCTACCTGCCAAGTCCATTGCCTTGACTCAAATGGTTCTCAATCATACACAAATGTACCAAGTTTGTAAATTTTCTGGACATAGTTTAAGTAGCACCAGCCAACTATCCATGACCATGGACACGGCTATTCGAATAGTTTGACACTCAGCAGAGGTTTTGCACTTTACCCACAAGATCCGGGAAGCTTTCGTGTCATCCATGATCCCGTAGTACCTCAAGTACTCGGGGGAAGCACCCGATCATTATCTTTCCCTAGACGACACTAACATAGGGTCCACTCATTGGTACATGGCCCTCGTGTATAAGCAAGGATCGTGGGACTCTGCCCTTTGCATATTATCACGTATACATGAAGGGACCAACGGTGTGTCTGGTGCCCTGTGAAAACAGTCATGGCCGCCTTTCCGAGCACGACCCCGTCCCGAGAGTGACCTCATGTCACCCCCATCACTAGTAAGGTGGGCACCATGCTAGTATCGACCTAGGTAATGAATAACGCCCCGTCCCATAAGGGGTAGAGTGGTTGCACATGTTTGGTTGGAACGGTAAACACACCTAAATCTAATCCATTATTGTACTCTCACACCAAATGCTTTCTCTGGTACACCACTTCTTCCTCAAGCGGTAACCTTAGTCCAACATCATCCTCGGGCATTAGGGGCACCCGATGGGGTTTTCGAAAGAATGCAACCATGATGTGCTCATGGAATGCATGCAACATTTATGAATCAATGATTAATATTTTGACATAGTTTCTCCATGCACCAGGTAGAGCTATGACTATGGGCATGCATCATTTAGTGGTTCGTAACAAGTTTATCACCATCACTTTTCACTATCATGCAATCGGAAAGAGGGTACTGACAAATAAGAGGGGTGTCATGGTCAAAGGGCTGCTTGCCTTCGTTGGCTTGGTCTTTAACATCTTCAAGTCCTTATCCTTCTTCTTCCCTAACTACTTCGTCAAATACAGGATCTATTCGTCACAAAATAAATAATGGTAAAATAAGGCAATAGCAAAACAGAAAAACCAAAGTGCTCAAAAAAGTGTCAACTTATTTTTGTTAAATACTACGAGGAAAACTAAGAAGGGGAAAATTCTTAGTTTTGGATTTGGAGCTAAAGGTAAAGAGTAAGGGATTTTCAAACAGGGATTTAATTGTTCAAATTTGAATTTAAATTTGAACAGTACAGAAAAGTTTGATGGATATGCCACAAAGTTATGCCATTAAATAAGTGGGGTTTTTAGAGGAATATAGGAGTTGGAATTATTGCATTTGGATAAAAAATTTATCCTGTGGAGTTTTTAGAAAACAGACAGAAAACAAAAAGGGAAATGGCACTGTGCCACTGGGCCAGTAAGGCAGTGCGGCAGGCCCAGAGGAGATTCAGCCCGCGCAAGGCTGCCACGTCGAAGGCGTATTTGGGAAATATGCCTCTAGTCGACGGGTGAACTGGTGCGCGCGCGCGTGTGTGTTTAAACCTTACGGGTGGGTCCCACCCATTAGGACGTGATGATGACGGACCGGGCCCACGACCGTCGTCGTCTACCTCCGTCCAGAGGTGACGGCGAGCTCGCCAACGGTGATATAGGGCATGGATGGATGCATGGATGGTACCATTGACCTCAGGGAGGTGCCGCCGTTTCGATGGAGGTGGAGTTGGTCGCCGGGGTGGCCTGGTTCGCCGGCGACAAGGAAGCAGGGCGGCGGAGCCTCGATAGGTGGATGGACTACTCCGTTCGGCCTGCAATCGATGCGGAAGATAGAGGGGAAATGATCAGTGGGCTCCTACGACTCCAGATCGAGCAAGAGTGGGAGCGGAGAGGGCCCGTACCTCTAGATTGACGGTGACCCGAGGCGGCGGAGCTCGAGCTTGATCTCAAGCTCGGTGCTCCTAGAGGGGAGTGGGTGGACCAGGGGGATAATTTGGTGCCGTAGAGGGCGAGTGGTGAGGAGAGAAGAGCTCGGGGAGGCATAAATAGAGGGGGGCTAGGTGCATCGTGGATCGTGCGTCGGCGAGCTGGTAGCCGTTGCTGGAGGTCACAGGGTCTCGCTTGTGCGTGTTTAGGGTCCTTGTGGGAGTGGTCTACGACCAGGGGGAAGAAGAGAAGGAGCAGGGGAGGGCTAGAGCATCGTGCGTGTGAGCTCAGCCATTGGAGCTCTCAGGTGGCCGACGCACATGCGAGCACGGGCAGCAGGAGGGAGAAGGAGGAAGGGGACAGAGGTGGAGCATGTCGTGGACGTCGAGGCACCTTGTTGGGCACGCTGGGGAGACTCGAGGTTGCCGAGGGCGTTGGGCATAGGGCGGCTACAGTGCGGGAGTGCACTGTAGCGCGCTCCAGAGCGTGCAAATGGCCGGAATGCCATTTTATATGCATAGTTGATGACCCAAAAGTATAGGGGATCTATCGTAGTCCTTTCGATAAGTTACAGTGCCGAACCCAATGAGGAGCAGAAGGAAATGATAAGCAGTTTTCAGTAAGGTATTCTCTGCAAGCATTGTAATTATCGGTATCATATAGTTTTTGATAAGGTAATTTGTAATGGGTAACAAGTAAATAAAGTAAATAAGGTGTAGCAAGATGGCCCAATCCTTTTTGTAGCAGAGGACAAGCTTGGACAAACTCTTATATAAAGGAAAACGCTCCCGAGAACACATGGGAATTATCGTCAAGCTAGTTTTCATCACGCTCATATGATTCACGTTTGGTACTTTGATAACTTGATATGTGGGTGGACCGGTGCTTGGGTACTGCCCTTCCTTGGACAAGCATCCCACTTATTATTAACCCCTATTGCAAGCATCCACAACTACAAAAGAAGTATTAATGTAAACCTAACCAAATCAACCCCTTACGAAACAACTCATAAACTAGGGTTTAAGCTTCTGTCACTCTAGCAAACCGTCATGTACTTATTACTTCCCAATTCCTTCCCCTACACCCAAACAATGGTGAAGTGTCATGTAGTCGACATTCACATGACACCGCTACAGGAGAGACAACATACATCTCATCAAAATATCGAACGAATACCAAATTCACGTGACTACTTATAGCAAGACTTCTCACATGTCCTCGGGAACAAACATAACTACTCACAAATCATATTCATCTTTATAATCAGAAGAGTATTAATATGCATAAAGGATCTGAAAATATGATCTTCCACCGAATAAACCAACTAGCATCAACTACATGGAGTAATCAACACTACTAGCAACCCACGGGTACCAATCAGAGGTTTTGAGACAAAGATTGGATACAAGAGATGAACTAGGGTTCGAGATGAGATGGTGCTGGTGAAGATGTTGATGGAGATTGATCCCATCCCGCTGAGAGGATCGATGGTGATGACAATGGTGATGATTTCCCCCTCCCGAAGGGAAGTTTCCCCGGCAGAACAGCTCCGCCAGAGCCCTAGATTGGTTCTGCCAAGGTTCCGCCTCGTGGCGGTGGAGTTTTGTCCCGTGAGCTAGCTTATGATTTTTTCCTTGACGAAAGACCTCATATAGCCAAAGATGGGCATTAGAGGGCTGCCATGGGGCCCACGAGGCAGGGGGCGCGCCCAAGGGGTAGGGCGCGCCCCCACCCATGTGGACGGTGGGTGGCCCCCCTCTGGTACTTCTTTCTCCCAATATTTTTTATATATTCTGAAACGTTCTCCCGTGAAGTTTTAGGACTTTTGGAGTTGCGCAGAATAGGTCTCTAATATTTGCTCCTTTTCCAGCCTAGAATTCCCGCTGCCGGCATTCCCCCTCCTCATGTAAACCTTGTAAAATAAGAGAGAATAGGCATAAGTATTGTAATATAATGTGTAATGACAACCCATAATGCAATAAATATCGATATGAAAGCATGATGCAAAATGGACGTATCAACTCCCCCAAGCTTAGACCTCGCTTGTCCTCAAGCGAAAGCCGAGATCGAAAAATATGTCCACATGTTTAGAGATAGAGGTGTCGATAAAATAAAATACGGACATGAGGGCATCATGATCATTGTTAGAACAGCAACATATACATATATTGTCATATGTTCCCTTATGCTAAAGTAACAGTTCATTCACAGTTTCAAGTTCGACTCAGAAACTTCATTGAAAACTAACAAACTATAATCTCAGTCATTGAAGCAATTGAAATTTATCATAACATAGGAAAGAGTCAATAAGAGCTTTTCAGCAAGTCCACATACTCAACCATCATTAAGTCTTTCACAATTGCTAACACTCACGCAATATTTATGGTTATGAAGTTTTAGTCGGACATAGAGAAAGATAGGGGCTTATAGTTTTTGCCTCCCAACCTTTTACCTCAAGGGTAATGTCAACAATAATAGTTCATGAAAACTCACATCCAATTAGCTATATATATCAGGATCTTTCTAACAAATTGTGCTTGCCAAAGGATAAAATGTAAAAAGGAGAGGTGAAGATCACCATGACTCTTATATGAAGTATAAGACAAGAATAAAAGATAGGCCCACTGTAGAGGGAAGCAGAGGTTTTCATGTGCTTTTATGGTTGGATGCACAAAATCTTAATGCGAAATAACGTCACTTTATATTGTCACTTGTGATATGGACCTTTATTATGTAGTCCGTCGCTTTTATTTCTTCCACATCACAAGATCGTATAAAGCTTATTTTTCCACACTAATAAGTCATACATATTTAGAGAGAAATTTTTATTGCTTGCAACGATGACAACTTACTTGAGTGATCTTACTCAATCCATAGGTAGATATGGTGGACTCTCATGGCAGAACTAGGTTTAAGGATATTTGGAAGCACAAGTAGTATCTCTACTTGGTGCAAAGAATTTGGCTAGCATGAGAGGAAAAGGCAAGCTCAACATGTAGGATGATCCATGAGAATATAATTTATTTCAGATGTAAGAAAACATAACCCATTACATTGTCTTCCTTGTCGAACATCAACTCTTTAGCATGTCATATTTTATTGAGTGCTCACAATCATAAAAGATGTCCAAGATATTATATTTATATGTGAAAACCTCTGTTTCTTTATCACTTCCTATTAGTTGCAATGATGACCAAAACTATGCTTGTCAACTTTCAACAAATTTTATTCAACATACTCTTTATATGTGAAGTCATTACTATCCATAAGATCCATATGATCTCTTTAGTTATTTTCATTCTTTCTCTTTTATTTTATTCCCTCAAGATCATAGCAAGATAATCAAGCCCTTGACTCAACACTAATCATTATTATATATAGCTCATGGACTCGATTACATAGAAGGATCATAAAGCAAAACTCAAAACTAGATCATACTAAAACTTTATTCTACTAGATCAAGATATTACCAAAAGGATCGAACTAAGAAAAATGGTAAATATAAAAGTGTGATGGTGATACGATACCGGGGCACTCCCCCAAGCTTGGCAGTTGCCAAGGGGAGTGCCCATACCCATGTGTTTATGTCTCCTTCCTCAGAGGTGGTGATGATGGAGTTGTTGATGGTGCGTGCTTCTTCCTTAATTTGCGCTTGAGGATAGAATTTTGCTCCCTTAGGTCATCGATCTCCCGCTCAAGGCTTAATACCCTTTTGCATAGTTCCTATTTGCTCTCCTGCATGAGGCGACAAGGGATAAACTCGATCTTAGGTTTATTTGCTCTATCGGGGAGGCTTGACTTTTTGAACTCCACATGCATGTCCCCAGGTTGAGGTAATGGGACTTCATCTTCACCTGAGCTCGTCTCCTCCTTTACCCTAGGCTAATAGTGTTCTTCTTCCTCCGTGGTCCAACCACAATGCTCCAAGTCCCCGTAGACCTTATGATCTGCAATGTAATCAGCCACATAGCTTTCTCCCTCCGAATCTTGGGATGTCATATTGCTGTAATCTATAGCGGAAACAGCTTGAAACAAAGACAGAGGATATTTGCGTGATACGGTGGTCAAAACCTTCGGGAGATTATATAATGAATTTTTACCGACCAAAAGAAGTATCATGCAAGAAAACGGAGTCCGGAGAGCACATGAGGTGCCCATGAGGCAGGGGGCGCGCCCAGGGGGGTAGGGCGTGCCCTCCACCCTCGTGGACGCCTCGTGTCCTTTTCAGACTACTTCTCAGTTTCCTATTTTCTTAGATATTCCAGAACGGACAAAAATTGCTATTATAACTGTTTTGGAGTCCGTTTACTTACCATACGTCATACCTATTCCTTTTCGGTGTCTAAAACGTTCTGGAAAGTGTCCCTTATGTATTCCTCCGGGGTTACGATTTCAATAACATTAGTATCAACATTTATGGGATTACGTGAGATATAATGTTTGATTCTTTGGACGTTCACCACCCTCGGATTTGTGCCTTCGAAGTTGTTGATTTTTATGGCACCGGAACAATAGACATCCTCAATGATGTAAGGACCTTCCCATTTTGAGAGGAGTTTGCCAGCAAAAAATCTTAAAAGAGAGTTGTATAACAATACATAATCACCTACATTAAACTCACGTTTTTGTATCCTTTTGTCATGCCATCTTTTAACTTTTTCCTTAAACAGTTTGGCATTCTCATAGGCCTGGGTTCTCCATTCATCAAATGAGCTAGTGTCAAAAAGCCTCTTCTCACCGGCAAGTTTTAAATCATAATTGAGCTCTTTAATGGCCCAATATGCCTTATGTTCTAGTTCAAGAGGTAAGTGACATGCTTTTCCATCAACCATTTTATACAGAGACATACCCATAGGATTTTTATATGCAGTCCTATAAGCCCATGATGCATCATCAAGTTTCTTGGACCAATTCTTTCTAGATCTATTAACAGTCTTTTCAAAATTAATTTAATCTCTCTATTACTCACTCTACTTGACCACTAGACTGTGGATGGTATGGAGATGCAATTCTATGATTAACATCATACTTAGCAAGCATTTTAAGAAAGGCACCATGAATAAAATGTGAACCACCATCAGTCATTAAATATCTAGGGACTCCAAACCTAGGAAAAATAACTTCTTTAAGCATCTTAATAGAGGTGTTATGATCAGCACTACTAGTTGGAATAACTTATACTCACTTAGTAATGTAATCAAAAGCAACTAAAATATGTGTATACCCATTAGAGGATGGAAAAGGTCCAATATAATCAAAGCCCCAAACATCAAATGGTTCAATAACAAGTGAATAATTCATAGGCATTTCTTGACGTCTACTAATATTACAAATTCTTTGACATTCATCACAAGAAAAAATAAATTTATGGGCATCCTTGAAGATAGTAGGCCAATAAAAACTGGATTGCAATACCTTATGTGCAGTTCTGTCTCCAGCATGGTGTCCTTCATAAGCCTCGGAGTGACACTTGCGTAGGATCTGTTCCTATTCATGCTCAGGTGCACAACGTCTAATAACACCATCTACTCCTTCTTTATAAAGGTGTGGGTCATCCCAGAAGTAATGTGTTAAATCATAGAAAAACTTTTTCTTTTGTCGGTATGTGAAACTAGGTGGTATAAATTTAGCAACAATGTAATTAGCATAATCAACATACCAAGGAGCAGTACGAGAAGCATTTATGACAGCTAGTTATTCATCAAGAAAGCTATCATCAATAGGTAGTGGGTCATCAAGGACATTCTCTAATCTAGACAAGTTGTCTGCAACAACGTTCTCAGCTCCCTTTCTATCAACAATATGCAAATCAAATTCTTGTAGCAAGAGAGCGCATCTAATAAGTCTAGGTTAAGCATCTTTCTTTTCCATAAGATATTTAATAGCAGCATGATCAGTGTGAATAGTTACATTAGAATCAACAATATAAGGTCTAAACTTATCACAAGCAAATACAACTGCTAAAAATTCCTTTTCTGTAGTAGCATAATTTCTTTGAGCATTGTCTAGATTTTTACTAGCATATTGGATAACATTTAATTTCTTATCAACTCTTTGTCCTAGAACAACACCTATAGCATAATCACTAGCATCACACATAATTTCAAATGGTAAATTCCAATCAGGAGGCTGAACAATAGGTGCAGAAATCAAAGCTTTCTTAAGTATTTCAAATGCTTCTACACAATCATCATCAAAGACAAAAGGAACATCATTTTATTAGAGATTAGTCAGAGGCCAAGAAATTTTAGAGAAGTCCTTAATGAACCTCCTATAAAAACTGACATGACCAAGGAAACTTCTTACTACCTTTAATGTCCTTAGGACACGTCATATTTCCAATAGAATCAACTTTAGCTTTATCAACTTCAATACCTCTTTCAGAAATTTTATGCCCCACGACAATAACTTCATCAACCATAATGTGGCACTTCTCCCAATTCAAGACAAGATTAGTTTCTTCACATCTCTGCAAAACACAATCAAGGTTTCTTAAGCAATCATCAAAAGAAGTTCCATATATGGAGAAATCATCCATGAAAACCTCAACAATCTTTTCACAAAAGTGAGAGAATATAGCAGTCATACATCTTTGAAAGGTAGCAGGTGCATTGCATAAACCAAAAGGCATACGTCTATAAGCAAAGGTACCGAAAGGGCAGGTAAAAGTTGTCTTTTCTTGATCCTCTTTTGACACAGGTATTTGAGAGCAACCAGAATAACCATCTAGGAAGCAAAAATGTGTATGTTTGGATAATCTTTCTAGCATTTGATCAATAAAAGGTAATGGGTAATGATCCTTTTTAGTAGCTTTATTTAATTTGTGGAAATTAATTACCATTCTATAACCTGTAACTATTCTTTGTGGGATCAATTCATCTTTATCATTAGGAACAACGGTAATTCCTCCCTTCTTAGGGACACAATGGACAGGACTTACCCACTGACTATCAGCAACGGGATAAATTATACCTGCCTCCAGAAGCTTTAGTATTTCTTTTCTTACCACTTATTTCATCTTAGGATTTAACCATCGTTGGTGATCAACAACTAGTTTCGCGTCTTTCTCCAATTTTATTTTGTGCTGGTATAGAGTGGGAGTAATGCCCTTAAGATCATCAAGAGTATATCCAATAGCAGCATGGTGCTTCTTCAGAGTTTTCAATAATTTATTTTCTTCTTGCTTTGAAAGGTTAGCACTAATAATAATAGGATATATCTCTTTCTCATCAAGACAAGCATATTTCAGAGTATCAGGCAAAGGTTTAAGCTCAAACACGGGATCACCCTTGGGCGGAGGAGGATCCCCTAGGATTTCAACAGGCAAGTTGTGTTTGAAAATAGGTCCATGTTTAAAGAATACTTCATCTGTTTCCCTTCTTTCATTCATAAACATATCATTTTCATGGTCTAGCAAATATTGTTCTAAAGTATCACTAAGAGGCACGGCAATAGAAGTAAGACCAATAATTTCATCTTTACTAGGCAATTCTTTATCATGAGGTTGTCTACGAAATTTAGCGAAGTTAAACTCATGAGACATATCCCCCAAACCAATAGTAACAACATCCTTTTTGGCAGTCTATCTTAGCATTAACAGTATTCAAGAAGGGTCTACCAAATATAATGGGGCAAAAGTCATCTTGTGGAGAACCAAGAACAAGAAAATAGCAGGATATTTAACTTTCCCACACAAGACATCAACATCTCTAACAATCCCAATTGGTGAAATAGTGTCTCTATTGGCAAGTTTAATTGTAATATCAATTTCCTCTATCTCAGCAGGTGCAATATCATGCATAATTACTTTATATAAGGAATGAGGTATTGCACTTGCACTAGCACCCATATCACATAAGCCATGATAGAAATGATCTCCTATTTTAACAGAAATAACAGGCATGCCTACAACGGGGCTATGTTCATTTTTAGTATCGGGTCTATCAATTCTAGCAGCTTCATCACATAAGTAAATAACATGCCCATCAATATTATCGGCCAAGAGATCTTTAACCATAGCAACACTAGGTTCAACTTTAATTTGGTCAGAGGGTGTAGGTGTTCTAGTATTAATCTTACGAACCACAGTTGAAGCTTTAGCATGATCCATTATTCTAATAGGGAAAGGTGGTTTCTCAATATAAGTAGTAGGAACAACAGGATCATTATAAGTGATAGTTTTTTCTTCAACTTTAATACGTGCAACTACTTTTACTTCAACGGGAGGATTATATTTAAACCACTTCTCCTTTGGGAGATCAACATGAGCAGCAAAGTATTCACAGAAAGAAGCTACTATCTCAAAGTCAAGTCCATATTTAGTGCTAAATTCACGAAAGGCATCGGTATCCATAAAAGATTTAACACAACCAAACTTTGGGGTTATACCTGACTCCTTACCTTAGCCGAGATCCCAATCTTCAGAGTTCCCTTTAATTCTTTCCAAAAAATCCCATTTGAATTCAATAGTCTTCATCATAAAAGAGCCAATACAAGAAGTATCGAGCATGGAGCGATTATCGAGAGAAAGCCGAGCATAAAAAATTTGAACAATAATTTCTCTTGAGAGCTCTTGAGAGCCCAAGCTTGAGCGATGCTTTCTCCTTCGCGTAAAGCGACTAGACCTCAAACAGTCTGATCTCTGTGCTCCGGTGTCATCCCTGGATCAGTAATGCTGACACCACACAGTACTCGGAGGATTTATAGCAGAGTAGCAATCACACACTTATTACATCGAGTGTCTCAAAAGAGAACTTATTACAATAAATATGGCTTAAGGCCATCTAATAACTATAACAGCGGAAGGCTTGGAAGATAAGTGAGTCCATCAACTCCAACGGCATCACTGAGTATAGAACCACGACCTAAAACTCCTTAATCATCGTATGAAAAGTATGCAACATTAACGTTGCAGCCCGAAAACGGGTCAGCACATGGAATATGTTGGCAAGGTAACACATAGAGAGTAATGGAATGAAACAGCTATACTATATGCATATTTGGCTGGTGGAAAGCTCTATGGTTACTGTTTTGCGTAAAGCCAATTTTTTCCTACTGCAAAGGAATAAATTTAATTACTATCATGGTGGTTGTTAAACATTGAGAATGGTTGACAGCATTCTCAATCCCAATTAAGCATCATCATTAAACATAACCCAACAAAATTAGTTTAGAGTAACATGCTGAGATTCACATGAAAATCTAGGTACTAGATACTCAGGATGTCCATAACCGGGGATACGGCTAACCATGATTAGTTTGTTACACTCTGCAGAGATTTTCGCACTTTTCCCCACAAGACTCGATCGCCTCTGTTTGTTTTCTCGCACTACATGGTGTTTGAGAAGACGGATGACCGAGACATAGCCTTTCAAAAGCGCTAGCACCTTACGATCGGGTAGACCATACCACCTACATCCCCTACATCTGCTAGTCTACCACTGTAAGAGTTCGCACGACTTAGTCAACTATGCTAGAGCCCATAATAGCTTGTGGCTGCACACGGAAGTTTCTAGTATGAATAGTCTTATGATCCCTTTGAGCCTGGGTGGCGGTCCAAAATAAAACAGGCAAGTCCTGAAATACCCAGGTGCCTCAATCCACCCAGATGTGTGTTTAAGTTGCCACCTTAGATAAACCATTAATTAACAATCTCACATCTGTCATGGATTTCACTCACCCAATCCACGTCTACTAGCATAGCACGACATAATAAGCAAACGTAGAAGCAACTCCCAAAGGTTTGATAATAAACAGGTAATAGGTACTACCTCATCTACTTCCCATCCCACAATTTAATTAGGTCCTAATCATGCAATGTGTGAGGATTGATCTAATGCAATAAAACTGGATAGTAGAAAAGGTATGATCAAAGTGTTACTTGCCTTGCTGATGATCCAGGAAACCTAACGATTGGAAGTAACAGGCGGCGCACTCCGGATACTCTATCGCAAACAAACAAACAAGCATACAATAAGTACTCATCTAATGCACAGGTAAAACTCAAATAAGAGATCTAACCAGAAGGTTCAACTTAAGAACTCTGGTTGGCAAAAAGAATCAAATCGAGCGAAGCAACGAAAGTCAAACGGCGAAAGAAAACAACTTCGTTCCAGTAATCTGGATCTAGGTCAAGTTTTACAGTAGCAAAATCTTGTTTAAGTTGGTTAAATGGATAGAGGGTTTAGAGACGAAACTCTAGGCGCTTGAATCGCCTGATTCCGATAAACGAGCGAAAAATTATACTAAAACGAAAATCGGATCAGGAATCGCGATCAGAAAAATCACGGATTTAATCCGAGAAAAGAAAATGATGAATGGATTAACGAACGAACGTTCGTTATCCAGATCTAAATGATGAACGTGTTCGTCTAAACGAACAAACGAGCGAACGCTCGCTATTTAACCTAAACCGAAAAAACCGATCTAAAAAAACGAAAACTAAAAAAAACTGGAAAAAAACCGACGGAAAACCGTTCGGTTTTCTAAAAAAAACGGCGGCGTGGACTACGAGGCGGCGGCGAACCTCGGTGGCTACGGCGGGCGGCGCGGCGGCGGGGCGGCGGCTCCAGCGGGCGGGGCGGCGGCTGGGCTGGGGCGGGGCGCTAGGGCGGGGCGCTGAGCTAGGGTCCCCCCCCCGGGGGTGAGCCAGCTTATAAAGCCCCTACGGGCCGGGAGTCCTAATCGGACACGGCCCGTAGGTCGGTTCCCCCCTTTTTTTTAAATAGTTACGCTCGGAAGAAAAATAAAAAGAAATACTAAACGGACTCCAAAAATCCCGAAATAAATTTTCCCGGGCTTCTAAAATCAAGACGGACAAAGTGAACATTTATTTGGGCCCTAAATGCAATTTTTAAAAACGCACATTTTTCCTAAATTCAAATAAAACACCGAAAAACTCCGAAATAAAATCTTATTTGATTTTTGTCAGGACCCCGACTCGATGTCACATCGATCTAGCTGGTAACACCTCATATCACTTTGCGGCCTCACGCACGGTATTCCCACGGGTGTCGTCTTACCTTTTCCCGGGACCGTTTGCGCCTTTTGGCTCACGTATATGATAGTGTCGCTAGCATCCATATGATAAAGAGCCCGGGCTGACATGACTAGTCGTAAACCCAAAGTGGCACAGACTTACAGGGACAGGCATCCATGACCCAGCTTCGAACGTGTCGGTCATCAGCAAGTGGGTCCGGGCTGTAGCACTGGGCTAGCAGGACTCCGGTAAACCGGGCTGTAGCGGGCTAACAAGACTCCGGTACTCAAAGCGTGACATTTCCCCGTAGGGACAGACACAGGAACGAAGAAGGACACATGCCGGCCAGCCTAAGTGTTCCAGAGCAGTAGCAAGCTACCATGGCTCAGCGGTAACACTAGGAGACATTTCCCGGTAAGAGAGGCTACTAAAGATAAACAACTAGATAGTCAGATCCCACACATACCAAGCATTTCAATCATACACACAATATGCTCGATATGTGCAAATACAACGAAGCATCACAACATGACTCTACGACACAAGTACTTTATTTAAGGCCCAGTGAGCCATACATAACATACACAAAGGTACGGGTCTCACGACCCAACATACAAGTCATACAGTCATACAAACCAGCAGCGGAAGTAACTTGTCTGAGTACAGACAACTAGTAAAATAAAAGAGGCTTGGAAAGCCTAGCTATACTACGTGGTCCTTCACAAGCTCAGGGTCACCACCCGGGTCTTTAGCCTACTCATTGATGTCAACGTCTACATAGAACCCATCAGAAGGGGTTGCAGCATCTTCTGTAAAAATGTAGATTATAGCAACATGAGTACAAAGGTACTCAGCAAGACTTACATCAGATCCTACATACATGCATAGTATCAAGAAGGGTTGGTGGAGTTATTGCAGCAAGCCAGCTTTGACTCTTGGCTAGGCTATCCTACGATAATCCAACTTGAAATGGTTTTGCGCACACGAGTCCACTACTCACCACTTCAATACACTACCGAGGATCCACCTCCGTCTTCCTACGGAAGAGCCATCCTCGGCACTCACACTTATCTTGAGGCTTTTAACAGTTTCCATTTACTTGTCTATGAACTGTATAGGCAACCAAGTAGTCCTTTACCGCGGACGCGGCTATTCGAATAGATTATGATAACCCTGCAGGGGTGTACTTCTTCATACATGTTTCCACCACTTAGCGTCTGCACACGACATGTGCTCGGCAGACTTCAAGCGAAAGCCGACGTGGGTGTAGACCACGACCTACCTAAACACTTAAGCCTCTAGTCCTGGTTTATCGCCTATTCAGGTTCCATCCGCAGGGAGTCCGGCCGGGGTTTCCCATACGGCCCCGAACGATGTGAACAGGGTTCCCGAGATACCTAACGGGTATTCGGTACACCGTGCCACGTACCTACCGCATCACAGCCCACCCCTACGGTCAGCGCTGTCCACGGCCTCCAGTAGGCTACAAACACCAGAAACTACTTGCAACTCCTGGACAGAGAGCTAGGGTGAATAAGAAGTCGAGCGGGGTCATATTTCAGGGCCCAATGCATGGTAGTAGCTGTATCTTAAATCACGCATACAGATCTCAGTGCTTAAGGTCGGCTTCAATGAAACAACCCACCATGTACTCCTACATGGCCTCTCATCGATACCTTTACCAAATCGTGTTCACCACACCACTCTCATTACCGAGATAAACATTTCACTCTAGCCCATCACCCAGATGAACCAGACCTGACACGACTCTAAGCATAGCAGGCATAGCAAGGTAGGAACAACACATACATATGGCTCAAACAACTCCTACACATGCTAGTGGGTTTCATCTAGTTACTGTGGCAATGACAGGTCATGCAGAGGAAATGGGTCCAACTACCGTAGCACATAGCAGTTTGAAATGCGTTGTCTTAATGCAGTAAAAGAGAGCAGGAGCGAGAACATGGGATTGTATCGATATGATCAAATGGTTGGTTGCTTGCCTGATGGTTCGATGCACGGATACGGTTCTTCGTTAGGGTAATCACGGTACTCCTCGGGGACAGAACCTGTCGCAAGGGCATCGATACACAAGCATCACCAAACAATGTGCAACAATATGATGCATGCATGAAACATGGCAATATGAGTGTATTGGGCTAATGCAACTAAAGCCAGAAGGGTTTGAACAAATTTGAATCAAAGATTCAAATTTCAAATTCAAATATGGCCTTTTAAAGTGCTTTTCCTTGTTCTGCTTAAAACATCAATTTAACTTGTTTGATCATGCATGAAAATAGTACAGATGGATAGATTGGATTTTTCTGATCATTTTTCATATATAATTTGTCCAATTTGGAGTTACAGAATAAAAGTTATGAATTTTTGAAGTTTAAATAATATTCTGGAATTTCCTGATTTAATTTAAATCCAGAAAATCAATTACTGCGTCAGCCTGACGTCAGCAGGTCAACGGAACTGGTCCAGGTCAAACCTGACAGTGGGTCCCGTATGTCAGGGTGATTATTTTAATTAAAACTTAATTAAAACTAATCCTGTTTAAATAACAGGGCTGGGCCCCACCTGTCATTGACTCAGGGGAGTCAACCAGGGCCCACCCGTGGTCAAAGTTAATGTCGGCTGCCGGCGTTTAGTCGCCGGCGAGCCCGACGCGGCGGCGGAAGTGGTTTTGGTCATTTCGGCCACCAAACGGACCACGGAGACCACCGGAGTGGAGCTGAGGCCAACCCGCAGCTCTTGGCGGAGCCCGTTGGGGTCGGGGTGGCCGGAGTCGACGGCGGCGAGCTCGGCTGCGGCCGCCGGGGTTCGGTCGTGCACGGGAACGGTGCTGGAGCTCGAAGTCGAGCAAAGCGAGGCGCTAGGGATGCTCTACGGGGTCTTGCGAACTCGTTGGACTCGCCGGGGTGACCAAATGGTCACCGGAGCTGCGCCGACGGCGAGCTCGGCGACGGCGGAGGTTCGGCCGTGGTGGGGAGGTGGCTACGGTGAGGGAACGAGGGGAAGGAGAGGGGAAAACGGTGGCGTAGCTCACCGCGGTTGCAGTGGGCGTCGAAGCGGGCTCGGGGACGCGCTGGAGACGGCGAATTCGACGGCGACGGTGGTCGGAGCCCGAAGAGGGGAACGGCGACGTGGCGGCGATGCAGGGCTTCCGGGGAGCTGTGGAGCGGTGGGGAGGAAGAGGGAGTCGAGGCGGAGCTCCTGAGCTAGTCGGGGGAGCGAGGGGTGGCCGGAGATGGCTGCTATGGCGAACGGCGGCGACGGTGGTGTTCGGCCGTGTGAGAGAGAGAGCGAGGGAGAGGAGGGGAGAGCCGGGGGAGAGTGAGAGAGAGCAGGGGGGGATCGGGACGGCCTGCGGGAGTCGTCCACGCGGCCAGGAGCGCGTCGGCAAGCAGGAGGTGGCCGCGCGGCCGTGCGCGCGCGAGCACGCAGCAGCTTCGGGGCGAGGGGAGGAAGACGACGGAGAGCTGCAGTGGTGGGCTGGGCCGCTGCTGGCTGGGCCGGCCAGCTGGCTGGGCCGCACAGTGGAGGAGCCCAGGTAAGTTTTCCTCTCTTTTTATTTCTGTTTCTGTTTTATTTAATAAATCTGCAACTTTGTTGAATTAAATAAAATACCTAGGCAAGTTCAAAAATCACCAAACTATTCCTGGCCCATAGTTGGATTATTTCCAACATGAAACATTTTAGTTTGGAGATATTTGAGCATTTAAATATTTTATATTATTTTAAATGCCCAAATTCAAATATTTATGAATTAATTCAAAAACCCTAAGATGGCCTAGGAAAATGTGCACCACTTTTGGCAGAGGTTCTGAACCAAGACAAAAATGATGGGCATTTTAGAAGGGCATTTCAGGTTCATTGAAAATTATTTTAGTAAACCCTAGTTGGTTTCAGAGGGGACTGGGGGTTCTGTCATCCCCATTTCAAGTTTCTGATGAAAGAGTAAACATGATGCAACACTCTAATGCATGACTAGGTAGGTTGTGACAACTCACCCCCACTCAAAAGAATCTCGTCCCGAGATTTGGGTTCCTCCGGGAAGAAGGCGGGGTACTCGAGTCGAAGACGATCCTCCCTTTCCCAAGTTGCTTCATCCTCAGAATGGTGCGACCATTGAACCTTGAGAAACTTGATATTATGACGTCGGGTGGTACGTTCGGCCTGATCGAGGATACGAACGGGGTACTCTCGATATGTAAGATTATCTTGGAGATCAAGCGTTTCGTGGTCCACTTCACGGATAGGATCCGAGAAGCAACGCCTGAGTTGAGAAACGTGGAAGACATCGTGAACTCTGGAGAGGTGCGGAGGTAGTTCCAACTGGTAGGCAACTTCTCCTCGTTTGGCAAGAATGCGAAAAGGTCCAATGTAACGAGGAGCCAATTTGCCTTTGATACCGAAACGATGGGTTCCCTTCAGAGGGGTGACCCGAAGATAAGCCTTCTCGTCAACCTTGAAAGTCATAGCCTTATGTTTTCGGTCATATTGACTCTTTTGACGGGATTGGGCTGTTTTCAACTTTTCACGAACGATACGAACTTGCTCTTCTGCTTCCTGAATCATATCCGGGCCAAAGAATTGTCTTTCCCCGGTCTCTGACCAGTTAAGGGGTGTTCGACACCGTCGTCCATAGAGAACTTCAAAAGGGGCTTTACCCAAGCTAGATTGATAGCTGTTGTTATAAGCGAATTCGGCAAATGGAAGGCACTTCTCCCAGTCCATTCCGAATGAGATAACAGAGGCTCGAAGCATGTCTTCTAGAATTTGGTTGACGCGTTCCACTTGACCACTCGACTGAGGGTGGAAAGCGGTGCTAAAGGAGAGACGAGTTCCCATAGCATTTTGGAAACTTTCCCAAAATCGAGAGGTGAAAAGACTTCCTCGATCCGAGTTAATTTCCAAAGGAACACCATGAAGAGACACTATTCGGGAGATGTATAAGTCTGCCAGTTGACTAGCGGTTATACTCTCACAAACAAGTAATAAATGGGCTACTTTGGAAAGACGATCGACCACGACGAAAATAGCATTATTCCCTCTCTTGGTCCTGGGAAAACCGGTAATGAAATCCATACCAATTTTATCCCATTTCCATTCAGGAATAGATAGGGGTTGAAGGGTGCCAGCAGGCCGTTGATGCTCTGCTTTTACACGACGACAGACGTCGCAATTAGCAATATACTGAGCAATTTCTCTCTTCATCCTAGTCCACCAGAACCTCTGGCGTAGGTCCTGATACATCTTAGTACTACCGGGATGAATAGTGAGAGGAGATTCATGAGCCTCCTTAAGGATCAACTGCCGTAGATGCTGGTTCTTGGGAACCACTAGACGGTTCTCAAAGTACACAACACCATGATCATTTGTGGAGAAACAACTAGCACCTCCGCTAGCAATGTTCTCCTTGATCTTAGCTATTCCCTTATCTCGCTTCTGGGCAGCAATGATTTGATCCGTAAGAGTAGGTTTCGCCACCAAGGTGGAGAGAAATCCTTGAGGAACAATGTGAAGGTTAAGCTTCCGAAATTCCTCATGGAGAAGCGGTTGACTTTGTTGTAACATCAGATTGTTACAATAAGATTTACGACTTAGCGCATCAGCCATGACGTTGGCTTTCCCTGGGGTGTAGGTTATTCCTAAGTCGAAGTCTGTGATCAATTCAACCCAACGTCTCTGCCTGAGATTCAAATCTGGTTGGGTGAAAATATACTTCAGACTTTGGTGATCAGTGAATATTTCGCAACGATTACCGAGGAGGTAATGTCGCCAGGTCTTAAGTGCATAGACTACGGCTGCAAGCTCTAGATCATGAGTAGGATAATTCTCCTCATGTGGGTGCAATTGCCGTGAAGCGTAGGCAATTACGTGTCGATCTTGCATGAGAATGCAACCTAGTCCTTGTCGCGAGGCGTCGCAGTAGATAACAAAGTCCTTAGAAAAGTCTGGCGGTACCAGTACGGGAGCAGAAGTCAGGCGTCTTTTCAGTTCCTGAAAGCTGTGCTCACATTGTGTAGTCCATTCGAACTTCTTATCTTTCTTGAGGAGTTCGGTTAGGGGTTTAGCAACCTTGGAGAAGTTCTCGACAAAGCGACGACAATAGCTCGCTAAGCCCAGAAAGCTCCGAACTTGCTTGACCGATTCAGGTGGAGTCCAGTTAAGGACGGCTTGAACTCGCTCAGGGTTAACAGCAATACCTTTACCAGATATTACATGACCCAGATAGGTCACTTCTGACAACCAGAATTCACATTTAGAAAATTTGGCATAAAGGCGATGCTCTCGAAGTTTCTGCAACACTAGCCTTAGATGTTCGGCATGTTCTTCCTCGTTCTTGGAGTAGATGAGTATATCATCGAGGTAAACCACGACGAATTTATCCAAATACTCCATGAAGATTGAGTTCATTAACCGAGAAAAGGTGGCTGGAGCGTTGGTTAAACCGAAGGACATGACGGTGTACTCGTATTGGCCATAACGAGTAACAAAGGCCGTTTTAGGAATGTCCCCGTTTCTGATTTTGATTTGATGGTAGCCCAACCTCAAATCCATTTTGGAGAAGACTGAGGATCCAGAGAGCTGATCATACAGGTCGTTGATCCTGGGAAGTGGATATTTGTTCTTGATTGTGACCAAATTAACAGGTCGGTAATCTACAACCATCCGGTCCGTACCATCCTTCTTCTTGACGAATAGGACGGGGCAAGCCCACGGAGAAGAGCTAGGTCGGATGAAACCCTTTTTCAAGGACTCATCGAGTTGTTTCTTAAGCTCGGCTAGTTCTAGGGGTGCCATCTTATAAGGTCTTCTAGCAATCGGAACGGTTCCTGGAATGAGGTCTATTACAAACTCAACATCCCTGTCAGGTGGAACACCTGGCAATTCCTCTGGAAAGACATCCGGGAAGTCACGGACTACCGGAACGTCCTCAAGGTCTGGCAAAGGGCTGGCGTTAAGAGAATATAATTGTCGCTTGGCTATTCGGGTCAAGACATTGACTATCTTCCCCGAAGGATGGGTGAGTTGAACAGTCCTAGAGAAGCAATCGATTTGGGCATGATGAGCCGACATCTAGTCCATACCCAGAATGATATTAATATCTGAAGATTTAAGGGCTATCAAAGATGCAAGGAAAACAAGTCTGTCGACTTGGATTTCGTTCCCATGGCTTACTCTAGAAGTTTGCCATTTGGATCCCGGAGTTTGGATTACCATAGAGGTTGGCATATCACCGAATGCGATGTTATGCAAGCGAGCATAATTTTCAGATATAAAAGAATGAGAGGCTCCTGTATCAAAAAGAACAGATGCCGGGTGGCAGTTAACAAGAAGCGTACCGAGAACGACGTTGGGATCCTCTTGAGCTTCTTCGGCAGAGATACAGTTGACATGGCCACGCGAAGCGGTGACCGGTTTAGCATGAAACACTTTCCCTGTCGGCTTGCCACGGCCAACAGCTTTAGCAGATTGATTGGGGTTGGTCTGGGGACACTCACGCATATAGTGACCAGATTCCCCACACTTGAAACAAGTCACGGAACTGGTACGTGGAGGAGCATTGTTAGTTGGACCCCCATAGGGCTTGGCTGGAGCAGACTGTTGAACGGGGTGAGGCGCCTGGAAGGATGGCCTCGGTGTGAACCTGGGTGGCAGGGTGGTGTTGGGTACCCACACGCGGCGCTTCTGAGGACCAGCACCGGATGAGGAACCCATGTCACGTCCATGCTTGCGTGTTGCGTCATAGTCAGTCTGACCAGTTTCAGCACTGATGGCTTTGTTGACAAGTTTCGAAAAAGATGTGCACTCATGCAGACGGAGGTCACGGCGAAGCTCAGGACTAAGGCCCTTACGGAACCTTGCTTGCTTCTTGGCGTCAGTAGACACTTCCTCAGTTGCATATCGGGCGAGATTACCAAACTCCCTGCTATAGGCATCCACAGAAAGTCGGCCTTGGGTGAAACTGCAAAATTCTTCACGTTTACGGTCCATGAGACCCTCCGGAATGTGATGTTCACGGAAAGCCTCGCTGAACTCAGCCCACGTAGTGACATGGCCCGCTGGGCGCATAGCTCCATAATTCTCCCACCATAGACTGGCGGGGCCTTCAAGATGATATGCAGCAAAGGTGACCTTGTCAGCCTCCGCTACCAGCGCGGAACGCAGTTTATGGGAGATACTGCGAAGCCAGTCATCAGCGTCGAGAGGCTCGACGGAGTGGTGGAACGTGGGTGGATGCAATTTGATAAAATCACTGAGTGACACCACGTTAGCCCTCTGATGGTGTGCTGTATTCTGTTCAATACGCTCCAACAAACGGTTCGTCTCCCGCTTGTTTCTCTCAGCTTCCATCATCACCTCGGCTAGTGAAGGAGGATGAGGCAGATTTACATCCCTGGCTTCACTGCCTTCGGCCTGCTCTTGAGAAGCAGGGTTAGCGCGCGTGTTGACCATCCTAGGAAATCAAGACAATGTTTTAGTCAGGATGGTAAAATCCGACATAGGATTTATAATGTAAGAAATAACTCGGAATGCAAGATGATCATCCGTATGACATGGTAGATACAGAAACTGCTTCTTTATTCCATCGTCATACACACCATACAGGGTTTAGTACAAGACCAAACAAAGTACTATTACGGTGAAAAGAGGATTTCATCTCATCGGAGACATTCCAAGCTCCTATACATTATTTTTCTACATCTCCGGAAAGAGTACAAACTAGGTCATATCCCACGAGTCACGCGGGACGATAGACGACACAGCTAGTGCGAACTAGTGATACTACCTCTAACTCAGACCGATCCGTAGTAGTCCTCGTAAAAGTCACCTCCATAGCCTGGGAGTTCAACATGATCATCCGGAAACAGACGGTCTCGCGGAGCTTGTGGACCATAGGGGCTAGGATGAGGCCTTGGACCAACAAACGGTGGCCTGCGGGGACCGCGAGGTGGGGTGATGCCTCCTACATCACGCCAAACCATCACGTCTGGCAGAGCAGATCTCACAGGATAGAGATCGCGCATATCTGAATATCCAGCTTGCACCGCCGGTGCGAACCGAGTCAAAGTGGCCCAGTGGTCAGCACGGGTGTTGAAGAGCTCTAGCCTTAAGGCCCGATTTTCTCGGTCCTTATCCTCGAGCATCTCAGCAGTGGTGCGAGTCCGTGAATCCTCCTGAGTGGGGTCAGCATAGATAGCCTGGAGATACCCTTGTGCTCCCGGAAGTGATCCTGGCATATACCGAAAATCAGAGTCCCGAAATATACCAGATCTGACTCGCATAATGGTCATCATAGAGTAGGCGGCGTCCTGCACAGCCATCTCAATAGTAACCCCGAGTCCATAGGAGCAGTGAAGAGGCTCGGTGGATCCAGGATAAGATGGAAATATCCTGACAGTGCAGAGATACTGGCTTTGATTAAAGTCTCGGAATTGCTCTTCGACCGTGTACTCAGGATACCAGCGGTATCCAGCCTCAGTCATTACCCTGACCAACTTAGCAGTATGGCCCGGTACATCTAGGCATCGAGTCAGGCGAACCACTTGATTGAGGTCGCGAGTGGCCATCTGAAAGCATAATCATAATGCAAGGGCATTAGAATTTCTAGCAAAATTTCGGCAGCATAACAGCTGTAAATGCTCAAGAAGGATTTTGAGACATTTGACAAAGGATTTCATACATACTCAACATCATCATATCAAAGTTCTGAAACCATTCTAATAACATAATGTGGTAGTAGATCTGAACTAGGCTTGTATCCATCAAACTTATAAGGTACTACTGATTAGTAACTCGTGATCCTGATAGAGAGAACAGATCCTAATTCCTTAACCCCCGGTGGAAGAATGGACTGACTCAGATCAGAAAGTCATAAGGTAAAGGAGTAAAAAGAGCCTTACGTTCCATCCCACAAACAATTCCCCTACATATAACTAAAGAATTTCTAGACTCAACATCGACCAGTTTGGCTTGGAGAACCTACAGGCAGTCCGGCTCTGATGCCAACGCTGTCAGGACCCCGACTCGATGTCACATCGATCTAGCCGGTAACACCTCATATCACTTTGCGGCCTCACGCACGGTATTCCCACGGGTGTCGTCTTACCTTTTCCCGGGACCGTTTGCGCCTTTTGGCTCACGTATATGATAGTGTCGCTAGCATCCATATGATAAAGAGCCCGGGCTGACATGACTAGTCGTAAACCCAAAGTGGCACAGACTTACAGGGACAGGCATCCATGACCCAGCTTCGAACGTGTCGGTCATCAGCAAGTGGGTCCGGGCTGTAGCACTGGGCTAGCAGGACTCCGGTAAACCGGGCTGTAGCGGGCTAACAGGACTCCGGTACTCAAAGCGTGACATTTCCCCGAAGGGACAGACACAGGAACGAAGAAGGACACATGCCGGCCAGCCTAAGTGTTCCAGAGCAGTAGCAAGCTACCATGGCTCAGCGGTAACACTAGGAGACATTTCCCGGTAAGAGAGGCTACTAAAGATAAACAACAAGATAGTCAGATCCCACACATACCAAGCATTTCAATCATACACACAATATGCTCGATATGTGCAAATACAACGAAGCATCACAACATGACTCTATGACACAAGTACTTTATTTAAGGCTCAGTGAGCCATACATAACATACACAAAGGTACGGGTCTCATGACCCCACATACAAGTCATACAGTCATACAAACCAGCAGCGGAAGTAACTTGTCTGAGTACAGACAACTAGTAAAACAAAAGAGGCTTGGAAAGCCTGGCTATACTACAAGGTCCTTCACAAGCTCAGGGTCACCACCTGGGTCTTTAGCCTACTCGTTGATGTCAACGTCTACATAGAACCCATCAGAAGGGGTTGCAGCGTCTTCTGTAAAAATGTAGATTATAGCAACATGAGTACAAAGGTACTCAGCAAGACTTACATCAGATCCTACATACATGCAGAGTATCAAGAAGGGTTGGTGGAGTTATTGCAGCAAGCCAGCTTTGACTCTTGGCTAGGCTATCCTACGATACTCCAACTTGAAATGGTTTTGCGCACACGAGTCCACTACTCACCACTTCAATACACTACCGAGGATCCACCTCCGTCTTCCTACGGAAGAGCCATCCTCGGCACTCACACTTATCTTGAGGCTTTTAACAGTTTCCATTTACTTGTCTATGAACTGTATAGGCAACCAAGTAGTCCTTTACCGCGGACGCGGCTATTCGAATAGATTATGATAACCCTGCAGGGGTGTACTTCTTCATACATGTTTCCACCACTTGGCGTCTGCACACGACATGTGCTCGGCAGACTTCAAGCGAAAGCCGACGTGGGTGTAGACCACGACCTACCTAAACACTTAAGCCTCTAGTCCAGGTTTATCGCCTATTCAGGTTCCATCCGCAGGGAGTCCGCCCGAGGTTTCCCATACGGCCCCGAACGATGTGAACAGGGTTCCCGAGATACCTAACGGGTATTCGGTACACCCGGCCACGGACCTACCGCATCACAGCCCACCCCTACGGTCAGCGCTGTCCACGGCCTCCAGTAGGCTACAAACACCAGAAACTACTTGCAACTCCTGGACAGAGAGCTAGGGTGAATAAGAAGTCGAGCGGGGTCATATTTCAGGGCCCAATGCATGGTAGTAGCTGTATCTTAAATCACGCATACAGATCTCAGTGCTTAAGGTCGGCTTCAATGAAACAACCCACCATGTACTCCTACATGGCCTCTCATCGATACCTTTACCAAATCGTGTTCACCACACCACTCTCATTACCGACATAATCATTTCACTCTAGCCCATCACCCAGATGAACCAGACCTGACACGACTCTAAGCATAGCAGGCATAGCAAGGTAGGAACAACACATACATATGGCTCAAGCAACTCCTACACATGCTAGTGGGTTTCATCTAGTTACTGTGGCAATGACAGGTCATGCAGAGGAAATGGGTTCAACTACCGTAGCACACAGCAGTTTGAATCGCGTTGTCTTAATGCAGTAAAAAAGAGCAGGAGCGAGAACATGGAATCGCGTTGGTTGCTTGCCTGATGGTTCGATGCACTGATACGGTTCTTCGCTAGGGTAATCAGGGTATTCTTCGAGGACAGAACCTGCCGCAGAGAGCACCGATTCACAAACATTACCAAACAGTATGCAACAATATGATGCATGCATGAGACATGGCAAAATGAGTGTATTGGGCTAATTCAACTAAAACCAGAAGGGTTTGAACAAATTTGAATCAAGGATTCAAATTTCAAATTCAAATATGGCCTTTTAAAGTGCTTTTCCTTGTTCTGCTTAAAACATCAATTTAACTTGTTTGATCATGCATGAAAATAGTACAGATGGATAGATTGGATTTTTCTGATCATTTTTCATATATAATTTGTCCAATTTGGAGTTACAGAATAAAAGTTATGAATTTTTGAAGTTTAAATAATATTCTGGAATTTCCTGATTTAAATTAAATCCAGAAAATCAATTACTGCGTCAGCCTGACGTCAGTGTGACGTCAGCAGGTCAACGGAACTGGTCCAGGTCAAACCTGACAGTGGGTCCCGCATGTCAGGGTGATTATTTTAATTAAAACTTAATTAAAACTAATCCTGTTTAATTAACAGGGCTGGGCCCCACCTGTCATTGACTCAGGGGAGTCAACCAGGGCCCACCCGTGGTCAAACCCGAGTCGGCTGCACCGGCGTTTAGCCGCCGGCGAGCCCGACGTGGCGGCGGAAGTGGTTTTGGTCATTTCGGCCACCAAACGGACTGCGGAGACCACCGGAGTGGAGCTGAGGCCAACCCGCAGCTCTTGGCGGAGCCCGTTGGGGTCGGGGTGGCCGGAGTCGACGGCGGCGAGCTCGGCTGCGGCCGCCGGGGTTCGGTCGTGCACGGGATCGGTGCTGGAGCTCGAAGTCGAGCAGAGCGAGGCGCTAGGGATGCTCTACGGGGTCTTGCGAACTTGTTGGACTCGCCGGGGTGACCAAATGGTCACCGGAGCTGCGTCGACGGCGAGCTCGGCGACGGCGGAGGTTCGGCCGTGGTGGGGAGGTGGCTACGGTGAGGGAACGAGGGGAAGGAGAGGGGGAAACGGTTGCGTAGCTCACCGCGGTTGTAGTGGGCGTCGAAGCGGGCTCGGGGACGCACTGGAGACGGCGAATTCGACGGCGACGGTGGTCGGAGCCCGAAGAGGGGAACGGCGACGTGGCGGCGATGCAGGGCTTCCGGGGAGCTATGGAGCGGTGGGGAGGAAGAGGGAGTCGTGGCGGAGCTCCTGAGCTAGTCGGGGGAGCGAGGGGTGGTCGGAGACGGTGGCTATGGCGAACGGCGGCGAGTGTGGTGTTCGGCCGGGCGAGAGAGAGAGCGAGGGAGAGGAGAGGAGAGCCGGGGGAG
>NC_041386.1:358646028-358648198 GCF_002162155.2 Triticum dicoccoides | reverse complement strand
TTTTTGTTTTATTTAATATATCTGCAACTTTGTTGAATTAAATAAAATACCTAGGCAAGTTCAAAAATCACCAAACTATTCCTGGCCCATAGTTGGATTATTTCCAACATGAAACATTTTAGTTTGGAGATATTTGAGCATTTAAATATTTTATATTATTTTAAATGCCCAAATTCAAATATTTATGAATTAATTCAAAAACCCTAAGATGGCCTAGGAAAATGTGCACCACTTTTGGCAGAGGTTCTGAACCAAGACAAAAATGATGGGCATTTTAGAAGGGCATTTCAGGTTCATTGAAAATTATTTTAGTAAACCCTAGTTGGTTTCAGAGGGGACTGGGGGTTCTGTCATCCCCATTTCAAGTTTCTGATGAAAGAGTAAACATGATGCAACACTCTAATGCATGACTAGCTAGGTTGTGACAATTTTATTATTAAATCCTCGATATTTCTCTATTTTGGGAAAGTCATTTTATTCCCTCTCTCATATTTTTGTAATAGAAATAATTGATGATAAAATAAATAAAATCAAATGATCCTATTCTCAAAATTTGAGAAAACTCAAATATGAAAATAACGAAATCCCCAACTCTCTTCGTGGGTCCTTGAGTTGCGTAGAATTTTCTAGGATCAACCAAAATGCACAATAAAATATGATATGCAATGATGATCTAATGTATAACATTCCAAATTGAAAATTTGGGATGTTACATCGCGAGGCCAAAAATTATATATGTAATTATGATCACGATGAACAAGATGCATAGGATAAAACTTCTTATGAAATTCCAATTTCAATCGGTTATAGTTCCATGATCCCATATCATCACATAGCCTAAACCATTTCAATGCCTTTCCCTTCAAAGATAAAGGGAAGACCTTCTTCTTGATAACATCCTCGGGCATACATGCAAGCTTAAATAATCCACAAACTTCATCCATAGAGATTAGGTGCAAATCGGGATGTAATGTTCCATCACCTGTGAAAGGATTAGCTTGCAGTTTATCTATCATACCCGAAGGAATGTCAAAGTAAACATTTTCAGTAGGTTCAGTAGGTTGAGGAGGAACTCTTTGCTGTACTGGTCAGGGTGAAGATACCCTGAACAAGCACCTCAAAGGAGTATGTTCCATAGTAACAAGTGACAGTACATTTCAGCACACAATATAAATTTTTCCTTACCAAATTCCACCTACCGAAGGCGCTCCACTCCCCGGCAACGGCGCCAGAAAAGAGTCTTGATGACCCACAAGTAAAGGGGATCTATCATAGTCCTTTCAATAAGTAAGAGTGTCGAACCCAATGAGGAGCAGAAGGAAATGATAAGCATTTTTCAGTAAGGTATTCTCTGCAAGCACTGAAATTATCGGTAACAGATAAATAATTTGTAACGGGTAACAAGTAAATAAAGTAAATAAGGTGTAGAAAGATGGCCCAATCCTTTTTGTAGCAAAGCAAAAGCCTGGACAAACTCTTATATAAAGGAAAATGCTCCCGAGGACACATGGGAATTATCGTGAAGCTATTTTTCATCACGCTCATATGATTCGCGTTCGGTACTTTGATAATTTGATATGTGGGTGGACCGGTGCTTGGGTACTGCCCTTCCTTGGACAAGCATCCCACTTATGATTAACCCCTATTGCAAGCATCCGCAACTACAAATGAAGTATTAAGGTAAACCTAACCATAGCATGAAACATATGGATCCAAATCAGCCCCTTACGAAGCAACTCATAAACTAGGGTTTAAGCTTTTGTCACTCTAGCAACCCATCATCTACTTATTACTTCCCAATGCCTTCCCCTAGGACCAAAAAAGTGTGAAGTGTTATGTAGTCGACGTTCACATGACACCACTAGAGGAGAGACAACATACATCTCATCAAAATATCGAACGAATACCAAATTCACATGACTACTTATAGCAAGACTTCTCCCATGTCCTCGGGAACAAACGTAACTACTCACAAATCATCTTCATGTTCATAATTAGAGGGATATTAATATGCATAAAGGATCTGAACATATGATCTTCCACCGAATAAACCAACAAGCATCAACTACAAGGAGTAATCAACACTACTAGCAACCCACAGGTACCAATCTGAGGTTTTGAGACAAAGATTGGATACAAGAGATGAACTAGGGTTTGAGATGAGATGGTG
>NC_041386.1:358609780-358645638 GCF_002162155.2 Triticum dicoccoides | reverse complement strand
ATGGTGATGATTTCCCCCTCCCGGAGGGAAGTTTCCCCGGCAGAACAGCTCTGCCGGAGCCCTAGGTTGGTTCCGCCAAGGTTCCGCCTCGTGGCGGCGGAGTTTCGTCCCGTGAGCTAGCTTATGATTTTTTTTCCTCGACGAAAGACCTCATATAGCCAAAGATGGGCATCAGAGGGCTGTCAGGGGGGCCCATGAGGGAGGGGGGCGTGCCCAGGGGGTAGGGCACGCCCCCACCCTCGTGGACAGTGGGTGGTCCCCCTCTGGTACTTCTTTCGCCCAATATTTTTTCTATATTCTGAAATGTGCTCCCATGAAGTTTCAGGACTTTTGGAGTTGTGTAGAATACATCTCTAATATTTGCTCCTTTTCCAGCCCAGAATTCCCGCTGCCGCCATTCCCCCTCTTCAGTAAACCTTGTAAAATAAGAGAGAATAGGCATAAGTATTGTGATATAATGTGTAATAACAGCCCATAATGCATAAATATTGATATGAAAGCATGATGCAAAATGGACGTATCAATAGTGAGCACGTCCATTGGTGTCTAGCGGGTGTGGGAGAGAGTAAAGAAAGGAGAGGGAGCCTTGGATGCTCTGTAGGGGCTCTGGTGAGAGAGGAGGGGTGAGATAGAAGGGCGATGTGGCTATCCAAACGGGTAAATGAGGAGGTTTCACCCCTCAATCATTTAGCTGAGGCCAAGGGAGAGTTACTAGAGGTAGAAGAGGGTCAGGAGTAGCTGTGGTAAAAAGTTGAGCCCATGGAGATTAGTGGAAGAGGTCAAAGTGATGCTTTTTGGAAAATTAGCAGGAAGTGTTTGTTGTTAGTTTGGGCAAGAAAATGAATTACACTTGACATTAGACTTATCAGGATGGAGTGGCAGATAGAAATTGGGTGTTACACCAAATTTGAGTTCATTTGGGTAATGTTGCCAATGCAACTTTTGTAAACCCTAGAAATTCACAGAAATGCATTTACCAAGATATAGTCATGCAAAACCATTGCCCTTGATGCACCACTTGGTGTAGTGTCATAATTTGGGGTTTTGAGCATATCCACAAAGTTTAGGGTCATTTGGAATAAGTTGGCAATGTAGAGTTTGTTCAAACTTGGATCTGGACAGAGAGGGTTTTGGGGCACTTTTGTGAACCAAAATGATTTGGATTGAGATGAAACTTTTGCAAGATCATCACATTATGCATATGTGACTCGCTAGAATTTTCCTAGATTTATTTGAAAATATTTCCTGTAGAAATATTTCAAATACTTGAAATGTACAGAAATGATTTTGGAGGGTTTTTCCCAATATTTTGAACATGACCATGTGTTGAAACTCTTATATGTGGACAATATATGTCCTATGAGTTTCCCTAAATTTTCTCAAATATTTTTTAAACAGTTAAATAATTTCAACCTATTAAACACTATTTCTGGCCCTAAGAAAAAACCTTAAAATAAAATAGGAAAATAGCTTTTGAAATTATATTTTGTGGTTTATGGGAGTCCTATACCTAATAGGAGTCAAATGTACTCTTTGAAATATTTTTCATACCCCAAATCAAGTACTTGTTATGCAAACCACAATTCTGGGGGTTTTGGGAAACTAAATTTAGAAAATACTATTTGGCCAAATTATTTTTGTATGAAAATACTATATTGCACTATACACATGGCATGATCATTGGGAAGAATTTTGGGGCAAGGAGATGAAGTATAGAAGGTGGAGTTGTGTTGACTTTAAAGAGCACTTAAAAATCAGAGAGAGAGAAAACCAACTCAAATAAAGAGCCAAATTGTGATGCCCCCGATTCAATCATACACTAATCATACACGCAAACGTGTACGATCAAGATCAGGGACTCATGGGAAGATATCACAACACAACTCTACAAATAAAATAAGTCATACAAGCATCATATTACAAGCCAGGGGCCTCGAGGGCTCGAATACAAGAGCTCGATCATAGATGAGTCAGCGGAAGCAACAATATCTGAGTACAGACATAAGTTAAACAAGTTTTCCTTAAGAAGGCTAGCACAAACTGGGATACAGATCGAAAGAGGCGCAGGCCTCCTGCCTGGGATCCTCCTGAACTACTCCTGGTCGTCATCAGCGGCCTGCACGTAGTAGTAGGCACCTCCTGAGTAGTAGCAGTCATCATCGACAGTGGCGTCTAGCTCCTGGACTCCAACGTCTGGTCGCAACAATCGAGTATAGGAAGGGGGAAAAGGGGCGAGAAAAGCAACCGTGAGTACTCATCCAAAGTACTCGCAAGCAAGGAACTACACTACATATGTATGCATTGGTATCAAATGGAAAAGGGGTAACATATGTGGACTGAACTGCAGAATGCCAGAATAAGAGGGGGATAGCTAGTCCTATCAAAGACTACGCTTCTGGCAACCTCCATCTTGTAGCATGTAGAAGAGAGTAGATGATAAGTTCACCAAGTAGCATCGCATAGCATAATCCTAACCGATGATCCTCCCCTTGTTGCCCTGTGAGAGAGCGATCACCGGTAGTATCTGGCACTTGGAAGGGTGTGTTTTATTAAGTATCCGGTTCTAGTTGTCATAAGGTCAAGGTACAACTCCAAGTCGTCATGTTACCGAAGATCACGGCTATTCGAATAGATTAACTTCCCTGCAGGGGTGCACCACATTTCCCAACACGCTCGATCACATTTGCCTGGACACACTTTTCTAGGTCATGCCCGGCCTTAGAAGATCAACATGTTGCAACCCTACCTAGGCACAATAGAGAGGTCAACGCGCTGGTCTAAATCCTATGGCACATGGGTCTGGGCCCATCGCCCATTGCACACCTGCACGTTGCGTACGCGGCCGGTGAGCAGACCTAGCCTCCCTTATACAAGAGCAGGCGTTCCAGTCCAACCCGGCACGCGCCGCTCAGTCGCTGACGTCACGAAGGCTTCGGTTGATACCACGACGTCGAGTGCCCATAACTGTTCCCGCATCGTTGGTTAGTGCGTATAGGCCAGTAGCCAGACTCAGATCAAATACCCAGATCTCGTTAAGAGTGTTATTTTGAAGTAACCACGAACGCCGACCAGGGCCAGGCCCACCTCTCTCCTAGGTGGTCTCCGCCTGCCCTGCCGCTCCACCTCAAACTAACAGTCGGGGGCCGTCGGGAACCTAGGACCACCACTATCCTGGGTGGAACCACCTGCCCCTTCAGCCCCCAACATCGGAATCACTTGCGGGTGCCCAATGAGAGGACCCGACTTTAGTCACAACATGATCACGGCCCGATAGTATAAAATGGCAGACTGACATGAATGTAGGGCCAGTGATAATAATCTAGCATCCTATACTAAGCATTTAGGGTTGCAGGTAAGGTATCAACAGTTGTGGCAACAATGACAGGCTACGCATCAGAATAGGATTAACAGAAAACAGTAACATGCTACACTACTCTAATGCAAGCAGTAGAGAGAAGAGTAGGCGATATCTGGTGATCAAGGGGGGGCCTGCCTGGTTGCTCTGGCAAGAGAGAGGGGTCATAAACACCGTAGTCGTACTGGGTAGCAGCGGCATCGGTCTCGGTGTCTAGCGAGAGAAGAGGGGAGGAAATAGTAAATATTAAGCAAACAGATGCATAGCGACGCATGACATGACAAGTAGTGGTGCTAGGGAGTGCCCTAACGCGGTATGAGGTGGTACTGGTGAAGGGGGAAACATCCGGGAAAATATCCCCGATGTTTCGCATTTTCGGACAGATGAATCCGAGGGGGAAAGTTGTGTGTTCTCAATGCTAGGGATGCGTGGCGGACGAACGGGCTACGTATCTGGATTCGTATCGTTGTTCTGAGCAACTTTCATGTAGAAAGCTTTTCCATCCGAGCTACGGTTTATTTTATATTAATTATAAAACATTTAAATCATTTTTAGGATTTATTTAATTATTTAAATTCAACATTATCCAGAATAGTGCATGCTGACGTCAGCATGACGCCAGCAGTCAATGTTGACCATTGACCTGGTAAACCTGACGTGTGGGTCCAGTGGGACCCACCTCTCATTCTCTGTTTAGGTTAATTAGGGTTTAGGTTAATTATTTAGGCTTAATTAGTTGTTTCGTTTAATTAAACAAAATTAATTAAGTTAATTAATTGTTTAATTAATTAATTAATTAATTTTATTTTTTTAATTCTTTTTAGTTCATTTTTTTACGTTCTGGGCACGGGCCCATTTGTCATTGGGCCAAAGGCCTTAGCAGGGTGGGTGTGTGCGGGCGTTGGGCGCCGAGCGCCGGGTCGCCTGGACCCGAGCGTGCGCAGGCTGGCCGGCAGCCACGGCAGGGCAGCCGCAGCCGGCCGGAGTGGGTCTGCGAGGTGAGGGGGGCGGCCAAGCGCGACACTAGGGGGAGCTTGCAGGCGTGCACAGCAGGCGGCGGGCGCGGCGCGGATGCAGCAGTGCACGCGGCACGCGGCGACGGGGGCTCGACACGGGGAGCAAGGGCGGCAGCGGGGCGACGCGAGGGCGCGGTCGCGCGAGCGGGGGCCGATGGCCTCGGCCCCGAACGGCATGCAGAGAGTGAGCGGGAGGCGATGGACGTGAAGGGAAGCAGGGGCGGCTGCAGTGGCGGCCGTCGCGACCAGAGCAGAGCAGCTCAGAGGCAGGCAGGGCGCGATACGGGGACGCGAGCACACGCGAGCGAGTAGCAGCAACACTGCAGCGGGTAGCAGAAGCAAAGCCAGCAGCGGGGTCCGCAGGAGCGAGGCCGGAGTAGCCAGGGCGCGGGAGGGCGGCTTGCAGGCCGCTCACGAGCGGTGACGGGCGCGGCCGGTGCGGGTGTGGGCGTGCGGTGCGCGACGAAGCGCGCGTGCGGCGTAGGGGTACAGCGAGCGACGCAGTGACGGCGGTGCGTGCGCACAGAGGAGGAAGGGAGGAAGAGGGAGGCAAGTGCGGTGCTCACGGCGGGGGTGTAGGGAAAAGGCAGCGGGCACGGGGTTGGCCGGTGAGGATGAGACTGGGACGGGGCGGCGCCAGCGTGGTCGACGGCGGCAGGGGCGGACCCGGGCGGCGAGGTGGTGCAAAGGACGGAGACGAGCCGAGGACGGATCGGTCCGGCGAGGGCGGGTGGTCGAGAGGTGACGCAGGGAGACGGTGCTGCGCGAGGGAGAGGAGGGCAAGGTGGCAACGGTGACGGTGATCCGGGGCGGTGTCGTCGGGGTCGGGGGCGTAGTCGCCTCGATCTCGACTTGGATCGAGGGAGTGAGGGGAGAGTGGGGGCGGAGTGGGGATCGGGTGAGGGTTAGGGTTCGGGGAGGTGGCCTTGTAGGCAAGAGAAGAGGGCCGGCTGGGCCGGCCGGTTGGCCCAGCGTGGGGGAGGGGTGTTGTGTATTTTCCTTTTCTTTTGTTTATTTATTTCTTTTCTATTTGTTCTTTATTTTAGTTTCTTTTAATTATACTTTTTACTTAATATTAAAATGAACCCTAAAATAGTAATACCATGAAACCCACTACCCCAAAAGGTTTTTGCCCCAAAACAATTTAGTTAAGAATTGTATTGATTATGAAAGCCTTTAAATGCCGGCTTTTTCTACTGTTTTATTCACCTTAGAGCATTTATACATTTTTTAAAAGTGGGGTTTCTTCTCCACAGTTACCTATGCATTATTTGGCACAATCCCAATATTTTAGTTTTAAAGTTTGAAAACTTTTATTGTTTGACTTAGATTTTGAATACGAATTTAAATCGGTTTCGAAGCAAGGTGAGTTTATCAACAGTAACAGAGGTGACATGGCATCATTAGCAGGGAATTACTATAGCTTAATTATCTGGGCGTCACACAAATAATGCAAAAGTTTTTTTGGTCAAATTTTCATGCTTTATTAATGCAAATGACATGTTACAAAATGTAAGGTGTGACAGATGTGCATCAGCCGCTAGAAGGTCGCTCCGGCATTCCACAGCCTGAAGGGCATGCAGGTGTACGCACGGGGAGATGAAGGTCATCTTCTCGACGTCTTCTGTTGCCATCTTGATTCGATGATATCTCGGAAAAGCGTCCAGGAAGCATAACAGATCACACTCGGCGGTGGAGTCCACAATCTGGTCGATGTGTGGGAGCGGGAAGGGGTCCTGAGGGCAGGCCTTGTTGAGCCTTGTGAAGTCGATGCACGTGTGGTCCTTCCCCCCTTTCTTGGGGCGATCACTAGATTTTCTAACCAAGTCGGGTGTCGTACTTCCCGAATGTCACTGGCCTCTTGCAGCTTGCGGACCTCTTGGATGATGAACGCTTGCTTCTCTTGTGCTTGACACCGTGCTTTTTGCTTCATCGGGCGTGCATCGGGGCATACCATCAAGTGGTGCTCGATCACCTCCCTTAGGACACCAACCAAGTCAGATGCTTCCCACACAAACACGTCCTTGTTAGCCCTCAGGAAGCCAACCAATGCCTCCTCTTGTTCCGGGGGGAGGCCAGAGCTTATGGGGAAGGTGGGGCCCGAGCCCCCGCTATCGACAGGATCCTACTTCCTCTCCTCCCGGTCCTAAGAAAACAACTACTTTTCTTTGCGGACGCGACCTCCAGAGCCTCCGGGAGGCCCTGGCATCGAGGCATGAGGCCGTCACAGCCTTGTAGGAGAGCTTGAGGGCCCGGACCGCATGCTTTGTGTGTCTGGCCACCATGATAATGTCACTGTTTGTGTGACATCTTGATGACGTTGTAGCCTGGATGGGTTGCCGCGATGAACTTGGCAAGGGCCGGATACCCCAGGATGGCGTTGTACAGAAAGCTGATGCGGGCCAAGTCGAAGTTGATGAGATAGGTGCGATAGTTCGCGTGTGCGAAAGGTGACGAGCAGGCACACCTGCCCCAAGGGGGTGGTTGAGCCCATGACCACACCCCCGAGAAGGGCTTGGTGGGCGCGAGCTGGTCGTACGGCACCTGGAGCAGATCGAAGGTTTCCACGGAGAGGATGTTTAGGCCGGCGCTGCCATCGATGATGGTCTTGGTGACCACGATGTTGCTGATAGTAGGCATGCATAGCATGGGGAGGGCACCCGCAGTTGCCGTTGTCTTGGGATGATATCTCGAATCGAAGGTGATGCCGACATCGGGCATCTCGAGGCCTCGATAAGCCTCTCGCCATGGTCGTGTAGCGCCCGCCCGACGGAAGAGCTGCTTGATGTGGCGGCCAGAGGCAGGTGCCTGTGACCCGACGATGATGCACGTGACTGCGTGGGGCGCCGGTGTCGCAGAGCACGTGATGAACTGATCGTGGAGCTCCTCCCAATAGGATATATAGGCGTCCAGGAGGCCACGAAGCCAAGATCATGGGACCTCCATGAGGGCCACGGGAAACCAGTTTGCCTTGGCCTTGTCGTCACCACCCGCTACTCGGATGGCCTGCTTGTACAACCGGAGGGACTCCTCGGGGCCTGCAGCACCCTCATACCGCGGGGGCAGCACTAGCCTAAATCTCACAGGCCACCTCACCTGGCGCAGGCCTAGAGTGAATGTCAGGCACCTCACGTCACTCTTGTAGGCTTCGGGTGGCCATGTCTGCAGGGCAGCGCCCGCCATGGGGATAATGAGGCGAGTGCGGAGCGTGGCCGGTGAAGAGGCCAAGCTTCGACATGCCCCTACCCAGCGCACCAAATGTCGAATTTAGGGCTCCGCAGTCCCAGGAAGGTTCACACTCTGGGGCGTGTGTGAAGATCTCGACCTCTCAAGTATCAAGCTCGTCACCCTAGAGCCTAGCCTCGTTGAGTTCGTGCGAGCGGGGAAGAAGATGGACACATCAGTTTACCCAGGTTTGGGCCACCTTGCGATGTAAAATCCTACTCCTGCTTTGTGGTGGATTGGCCTCACGAGGAGGCTGGAGATGAACAAGTACAGTGGGTGAACAGCCTCGCGAGGGCTATGGTGGTGAGGGTGGAATGGTTCTGATCCGGTCCCTCCCTACGGTGATGGCAAACCTATATTAATAGTGGCCTCGGTCCTCTTCCCTCAAAACATGGGCGAGAAGGGATCCTAGAGTGGCCAATTTCAAGTGGGATAAGAAGTACATCTAATCTTGCCGAAAGGTGGTCTTCGCTTGCAAAGCTTCTGGTCGTGATGTGGCGATGGGCTCGGTGATGACATCTGCCCTGCCGAGCTCATGGACTTAGTCTTATTGCACTGGAATGGAAAGCTTTGGGGGACTCCTCGGTAACCTACGTGTATCCTTGCTCCCTTAGCACCGAAAGGGAAACTGTCTCCTCTGTGCCCGCTGGCGCTCACCTAGCCATATTCGTCAAGGCTCACGTCATCGCAGCCTAGTGAGGCTGGGTACCTGCATAGAAATATCCTCTCTTGGGAGGCAACCTGGGGAGGCCGCTCCTCTAAATGTCTTGGCACCGTTCTCCTTGCGAAGCCGAGGCGCTCGAGAGGGTCTTGTCTTGGAGGCCTTGCCACTGGGCCGTACTAGGCCGTTGAGGGAGCCATGTCGTGGGCCGCAAGCAGGATGATCTGGGTAGCCCCGATCCCAGAACGCCGATAGAATCCCCCTCCAGCAAGGTCCCGAGAAAGGCCCCAATATGGGATCTCATGGGAACAGAGGCTTTCGGCGGCGGAAAAGTATCTTGGTGGATGCCTCTGATGGTTTGGGAATATTTGGGAATTTATAATGCAAGAATTAGGGTTGGAGGACTCTGGAGGGGCCCACAAGCCATCAGGGCGCCCCCTAGGCCGCGCCTAGGATGCTTGTGGCCTCCTCGTGAAGCTTCTGGCCCCCAGTCCAAGTCCTATGGGTGTCTTCTGGTCCAAGAAAAATCATCGCGAAAGTTTTATTCCGTTTGGACTTCATTTGATATAACTTTTCTATAAAACTCTAAAACAAGGAAAAAAACAGAAACTGGTACTAGGCTCTTGGTTAGCCCCAAAAATAATATAAATAGCATATTAATGCATAGAAAACATCCAAAACAGATAACATAACATCGTGGAACAATAGAAAAACATAGATACATCGGAGACGTATCAAGCTTCCCCAAGCTTAATTCCTGCTCGTCCTTGAGTAGGTAAATGGTAAAACCGATTTTTTTATGTGAAATGCTACCTAACATATTTATACATGTAATCTTCTTTATTGTGGCATGAATATTCAGATCCATAATATTCAAAACAAAAGTTTAATATTGACATAAAAACAATAATAGTTCAAGCATACTAATAAAGCAATCATGTCTTCTCAAATAACATGGCCAAAGAAATTATCCCTACAAAATCATATAGCTTGGCTATGCTCCATCTTCATCACACAAAGTATTTCATCATGCACAACCCCGGTGACAAGCCAAGCAATTGTTTCATACTTTTGGAGTTCTCAAACTTTTTCAACTTTCACGCAATACATGAGCGTGAGCCGTGGATATAGCACTGTAGGTGGAATATAATATGGTGGTTGTGGAGAAGACAAAAAGAAGGAGAAAGTCTCACATGAACTAGGCATATTAACGGGCTATGGAGATGCCCATCAATAGATATCAATCTGAGTGAGTAGGGATTGCCATGCAACGGATGCACTAGAGCTATAAGTGTATGAAAGCTCAAAAAGAAACTAAGTGGGTGTGCATCCAACTCGGATGCTCACGAAGACCTAGGGCAATTTGAGGAAGCCCGTCATTGGAATATACAAGCCAAGTTCTATAATGAAAAACTCCCACTAGTATATGAAGGTGACAAAATAGGAGACTCTCTATCATGAAGAACATGGTGCTACTTTGAAGCACAAGTGTGGAAAAAGGATAGTAACATTGCCCCCTCTCTCTTTTTTGTTTGGGAATCTTTGGCCTCTTTTGTTTTTTATAATGTCCGGAGACTCAACCCAACTTGTGAGGGAATCATAGCTTCCATCATCCTTTCCTCACATGGGACAATCCTCTAATAGTGATGATCATCACACTTTTATTTACTTACAACTCAAGAATTACAACTCGATACTAGAAAAAATATGACTCTATATGATTGCCTCCGGTGGTGTGCCAGGATGTGCAATTATCAAGAGTGACATGTATAAAAAATATGAATGGTGGCCAAGCCACAAATACTATGCCAACTACATGATCATGCAAAGCAATATGACAATGATGGTATGTTTCATAATAAACGGAACGGTGGAAGTTGCATGGAAATATATCTCAGAATGGCTACGGAAATGCCATAATAGGTAGGTATAGTGGCTGTTTTGAGGAAGGGTATATGGTGGGTTTAATGCACCGGCGAAAGTTGCGATGTACTCGAGAGTCTAGCAATGGTGGAAGGGTGAGAGTGCGTATAATCCATGGACTCAACATTAGTCATAAAGAACTCACATACTTAACACAAAAATTTATTAGTAATAGAAACAAAGTACTACATGCACGCTCCTAGGGGAGAGGTTGGTATGAGTTAACCATCGCGCACACCCGAACTCCACACAAAGGATGACAATCAAAAACTAAATGATGCTCGAACTTCATCACATAACGGGTCACCATGTGTGCATGCTACAGGAATCACAAACTTTGACACAAGTATTTCTACCAATCCACAATTACTCACTAGCATGACTCTAATATAACCATCTTTATATCTCAAAACAATATGCAAGGAATGAAACTTCTCATAGTATTCAATGCTCTTTATATGAAAGTTTTTATTATATACCTCTTGGATGCCCATCATATTAGGACTAAATTCATAGCCTAAGAAAATTCCCTTGATGTTTAAGGACTCTCAAAATATTATAAGTGAAGAATGAGAGTTCAATAATTTCTATAAAATAAAGCCACCGCCGTGCTCTAAAAAGATATAAGTGAAGCACTAGAGCAAACTGCCTAGCTCGAAAGATATAGTGAAGCACATAGAGTATTCTAATAAATTCGCAACTAATGTGTGTCCCTCTCAAAAGGTGTTGATAGCAAGGATGATTGTGGCAAACTAAAAAGCTAAGACTCCTATCATACAAGAAGCTCCAAGCAAAACACATATCATGTGGTGAATAAAAGTATAGCCTCAAGTAAATTTACCGATGGAACGGAGACGAAAGAGGGGATGCCATCCGGGGCATCCCCAAGCTTAGATGCTTGGTTGTCCTTCTTGGGGTGCCTTGGGCATCCCCAAGCTTAGGATCTTGCAAATCCTTATTCCATAGTCCATCAAATCTTTACCCAAAACTTGAAAACTTCACAACACAAAACTCAGCAGAAAACTCGTGAGATTCGTTAGTATAACAAAATAAATCACCACTTTAGGAACTATTGTGAACTCATTATAAATTTATATTGGTGTAACATCTACTGTATTCCAACTTCTCCATTGTTCATACCCCCGATACTACACATAGAAACAAGCAAACAACACATAGAAAATAGAATCTGTCAAAAACAGAATAGTCTGTAGCAATCTGGAAACTTCGTATGCTTGTGTAACTCGAAAAATTCTGAAAACTTAGGACAATCTAGGAAATTTATATATCAATCTTGTGTAAAAAAATCGGATCAGAAGCATGTTTCTGTGACTTTTTTAAATTCTGTCAATGAGCGCAAAAGTTTCCGTTTTTCAGCAAGATCAAATCAACTATCACCGTAGACCATCCCAGAAGTCTTACTTGGCTCAAAAACTAATTAAAACAACAAAACACAATTACTACAGAAGTAATAATGTGTAAGCTAATAAAGAAAGAAAATAAAAATATTCGGTTGTCTCCCAACAAGTGCTTTTCTTTAAAGCCTTTTAGCTAGGCATTGATAATTTTAATGATGCTCACATGAAAGATAGCAATTGAAACATGAAGAGAGCATCATGTTGTTATGACCGACATCCACTATAGCCGGAGAAGGCCTCATGGCGCAGGTAGTTAGGGGCCCAGCCCAAGTTATCTTGTTGTGTTAGGGGCTTAACCCAATTATATTATTATGAGGATTATATAAACTCATGTAAGGACCCGTTTTGAGATTAAGCAGAAGAAATCATATTTTCTCGGCTTCCTGAAGGGAGTCGGGAGACCTAACCCTAGCCGCCAGCCCCTGCGCCTTCTCTCCCTTTCACGCATGCGACGACGGCGCCCCAACGCCGACGGCCTCGCCTTCCTCCACGCCAACCTCCCTTCCACCCCTATAACCTGAGAGCTCGTCTTGGTAGGGACCCGGTTCCTACCAATCTGGTATCAGGTGTCTCAGGCTCGATCATGTCCGCCCCATCGCCCACCCCTCCCTTCTACTTCCGACCGCCACTACGTCACCGATGACTACCGCGGCCGGTACGCAGTCCCTCATTGGGCCACACTCCTCCGCCGCCGGGACGTCACCCGCGGCCATCCTCGCGGTTCTCACCCTGGAGGAGATGTCGGCAGCGCTCCGTGACCTCACCCAGGCGGTCCAGGGCATCTGCCTCTTCCTCGCGCGGCCCTACAGGCCGCAGCCGGCTGCTCCTATCGCCGCCATCATCGGGCCGCCGCATCTCCCATGGCAACTGCCACCACCAGCGACCTCCGTCGACCCCGCAGTGCCGCTGCTGTAGCAGCTGCAGCTGCTGCCACCACCACCTGCCACCTCCGGGATGGCCCTTCCGACGACGACGCCCGGGGTGCCCATCCACCAAGTGCGCTTCCCCCTATCGCCGTCTCCGCTACCGGCCTGGCTGGACGGATCCTCCCCACCGTTCTACACGATGTCCCCGGGTCATCCGCACGTTCCGTCTCCGTCAGCACCGCCTCTGTAGTTCGGCGGGCCCTCGAGCTCCGCCGACCCCTATGACGGTGTGGACGGGGTCGTATTTCAATCAGTGTGACCAGTTTTTAGGGGCCAGCGCACGCTAGCATCTGACCACACTTGGCTTGCTTCCTATCACCTCCGGGGCGCAACGCAGATGTGGTATTACACCCTCGAACAGGATGAGGGCGGCATGCCTCCATGTGAACGCTTCCGCGAGCTATGCCTCTTGCGTTTCGGGCCGCCAATTCACCGGAGCAGCCTGGCGGAGCTTGGGCGTTTTCCTTTCACTTCCACTGTGCAAGACTTCGTCGAACACTTCCGGGCCCTGGCTTGCCACGCGCCCGGCATCACAGCTCGCTAGCGAGCCGAGCTGTTTGTTGGCAGGCTACTGGATCATATCTGCATGGATCTGGAGATGTGCAGGCAATAGGACCACCAAACGGCCATGTATTACGCCCGCGCCTTCGAGCTATGCGCAGTGGCCATGCAGCATGCACTTCCGGCTCGGTGCGCCTGCCAGCACGCCTGCCCACCACTGACGCCACCAGCGCCGGGGCGTCCTGCCCAGGCTCTCGAGGCGTCTGATGCCCCAGCTGTACCTTGTCCGTTCCGTCGGCTCACCCCGGCTAAACAGCTCGAGCATCGTCGTTAGGGGCTGTGCTGCAACTGCCACGAGCCCTATGTGTTGAGCCATGTCTGCCAGCGGCTGTTCTACTTGGAGGCTGCGGACTACGTCGAGGTGGACACTACCGCCAAGGGGCTCGACACCCTGCCCCCCAGTTGCCGCAGAGGCTGCGCCGGCCCCTGCCCCGGCGACTGCACTCCTGACCTCCCTCCATGCCCTAGAGGGCATACAAGTGGATAAAACTATGTTGCTGCCGGTGACGATCAACAGAGAGCGCCTCCTAGCCCTGCTAGATACGGGCTCCACGCATAACTTTCTGCCCGCGTTGACCATGCCCCGCTTGGCGCTCCAGCCGACGGGCGGCGAGCACCTACGGGCTACCGTCCCTAACGGTGACTGCCTCCACTGTCACAGGATTGCATGGCATGTCCCCATCAGCGTTGGCGACAAGCACTTCACCATCACGTGCATCGGCATTGAGTTGGGCTGCTTCGACTTCATCCTCGACATCGACTTTTGTGGACCTTCGGTCCCATCCTATGGGACTTGGACGCTATGATGATGGTCTTCTGGTGCATGGGTCACCGCACCCGGTGGGAGGGCGCGGGCGGCCCTCCATCCGCGGCGCCCCATCCATAGTTGGGGATGGCCGGGTCTTGGAAAGGCGACGACAGCGTCAGTGAGCACTTTTTCCACGACGGCGGCGATTGTCGCGGTGGCACCCTCCATGGTGAACTTGCCCTTGGTGATGCCCGCGAAGCCTCCGCCAGCAGCGGCGCCTCCCTTGGGGAGAGCACGAGCGATGACGACTAGGACGAGCCACACCCAAACCAAGAAGGAGGGCGAGACGCCACGCCGTCGGGGCCTCGTCAAGGAGTAGGAGGACTCCGACTGATCATGGGAAGCACCAGAGCCGGGCCTCGGGAACGGTGCTCCTCCTGAGGCCACTCCATTTGTTTGTTTTCTGCTTCCTGCATCCAGAAACATGAAGAGCCCCTCGGGGCGTGTAAGGAACTATGGCGCTTGCGCCTTTTTATGGTTGTTTCTTGCGTATACTCTAGCATCTACGCGGTTACTAATTGAAAGATTCCTGCCTAGCATAATTAGGATAACTTAGCTCGGTGTGCTCGCGACCCTTTATAGGTCCGTGCATCATGGGGGCATGCTCCTCTGGAGCCTTGACCTCGGGTACACCCCTGAGGTCCCGAGGAGGACCTCGCGAGGATTTGGGGCCTCCGGAGACGCCTCCGATAGGTGTTGAACCTCTCGTGGATATAGGTGGCGCTTGGTGTGAGGTTCCCTGATAGCGAGTTGAGCCACGACTACATTTTCTCCAGCCGCCCCTTCTTGGCGCCCATCCTACGCTAGAGCCCCCGAGCGAGGTTCGATCGCCACTAGTGCGCTGGGTCGCGATGCCCGGTGTAGCCAGGAGATGAAATCTCCTGACGCCTGGGGCCAAGGACCACACTTGCTTGTTGGCTTGCTCAAGAGCGTCACGCGAGGATTCGGACGCCAAAGCCTTGGCTAGGTGTGTGCGTGGGCTGACCCGCAGCCGTTGTGGCAACGTTGCCGGGTATGCCTCAAGTGCAACACCGTGCCGAGCCCCCGCTCGCGAGGCATGAGGAAGCGAACAATGGGCCACTATTAATTCCTCCGAAACATGGTTCAAGAGGATAACACCGCAAGAATAAAAAATCCTGACCCCCCATTCGAATAAAGACATGGAAACTTCAAACTTCATTCCAAGAAATAGCAAATTTTTGGTTACAAGAGAAAGGAAAGATCATCCGCGTCCGGCACCTAGCCAGTCTTCCCACTAGCATGGAGCATGGGGCCTCCACTTGGTGTGGGCATAATCGTTGTTTGACCATGTTGTTCGCCAGCGAGGAGCATGGGGCTTCCACTTGGACGTGGGTGGGAGCCATCATGAGGCCCAAGGGCGGCGCTCAGGAGACTCCGGGGTGTGTACAACTCCACTCATTATTACGTGAGAGTGTCATGGGTAGAACTAGCAAAGATGCTGGATTTTCCAGGCCTTCTGGATGGGGTCTCCATCCTACGTCTCCAGGCATACAGCGCCGGGCCTGGAGACATGGGCGATCTTGAACGGGCCCTCCCACATGGGCGAGAGCTTGTGGAGGTCCTCCCGGGAGAGGACCCGCCTCAAGACGAGGTCTCCGACCTCGAGGGTCCACGAGCGGATGTTGCGGCAATGGTAGCCCCGCAGCGCCTGCTGGTACCTCGCTGCACGGAGCGAGGCCTAGTGGCGGGCCTCCTCCCCGAACACGAGATATGTTCCCCGCGAGGCATCCTAATGTGCCTCGTCAAATCCCATGACTCACGGGGATTGATGCTTGAACTCATGTGGGAGGACCACCTCAGCTGCGTAGACAAGGAAGAACGGGGTCTCACCGATGGGCTTAGTCGTGCTACCTCTTGAGCTTGCGTTGGTTTTCCCTTGAAGGGGACAGGGTGATGCAGCAAAGTTTCGTAAGTATTTCAATTAGTTTTGAGAACCAAGGTGTCAATCCAGTAGGAGACAAGGCGACAAGCCACCGAATACCTGCACAAACAAACACCAAATTGCAAGCAACGCGACAAAGGGGTTGCCAACCCCTTCATGGTTATTCGCAAAGTGAGATCTGATAGAGATGGATAAACGGTAAAGTAATATTTTTGGTTTATGGAACGGAAAGTAAAAGATTGCAAAAGAATGTAAATAGGAAACTAGAATTGTAGATCGGAAACTTATATGATGGAAAATAGACCTGGGGGGCATATGTTTCATTGGAGGCTTCTCTCAAGAAAGAATTATTACGGTGGGTGAACAAATTCTGCCGAGCAATTGATAGAAAAGCCCAAAGTTATGACGATATCTAAGGCAATGATCATGAATATAGGCATCACATCCATGTCAATTAGACCGAAACGATTCTGCATCTAGTAATATTACTCCACACATCGACCGACTCCTGCCTACATCTAGACTATTAAGTTCATAAGAACAGAGTAACGCATTAAGTAAGATGACATTATGTAGCGGGATTAACTCAAGCAATATGATGAAAACCCCATCTTGTTATCCTCGATGACAACAATACAAAACATGCCTTGCTGCCCCTACTGTCACTGGGAAAGGACACCGCAAGATTGAACCCAAAGCTCAGCACTTCTCCCATTGCAAGAAAAACCAATATAGTTGGCCAAACAAAATCGATAGTTCAAAGAGACTTGCAAATATATCAAATCATGCATAAAAGGATTTAGAGAATATTCAAATAATATTTATAGTTAAGCTGATCATAAATCCGCAATTCATTAGATCTCGGCAAACACACCGCAAAAGAGTATTACAATGAATAATTCTCCAAGAACGTTGAGAAGAACATGGTATTGAGAATCAAAGAGAGAGAAAAGACCATCTAGCTACTAGCTATGGACCCGTAGGTCTATGGTAAACTACTCACCCTTTATCGGAGAGGCAATGGTGTTGATGTAGAAGCCCTCTGTGATCGAATCCCCCTCCGGTAGGATGCTGGAAAAGGCCCCAAGATGGGATCTCATAGGTACAGAAGGTTTCGGCGGTGGAAAAGTCGTTTCGTGGCTCGCCTGGAAGTTTTCAGGGTATGAGAGTATATATAGGAGGAAGATCTAGGTCAGGAGGCCACCGAGGGGCCCACAAGGTTGGGGAGCGCGCCCTCCACCCTTGTGGCCGCCTTGTGGCTCTTCCGACTTGCACTCCAAGTCTCATGGGTGTGTTCTGGTCCAAGAAAGATCATCACGAAAGTTTTATTCTGTTTGGACTCCGTTTGGTATTCCTTTTCTGTGAAACTCTAAAACAAGGAAAAGAAAGAAACTGGCACTGGCTCTAGGTTAATGGGTTAGTCCCAAAAATCATATAAAGTATCATATTAATGCATATAAAACATCCAAAACAGATAATATAATAGCATCAAACAATCAAAAATTATAGATATGTTGGAGACGTATTAAGCATCCCCAAGCTTAATTCCTGCTCGTCCTCGAGTAGGGAAATGATAAAAATAGATTTTTTTATGTGGAATGCTACCTAACATATTTATCCATGTAATTCTCTTTATTGTGGCATGAATGTTCAGATCCGTAAGATTCAAAAAAAAAGTTTAATATTGACATAAAAACAATAATACTTCAAGCATACCAACAAATAATTATGTCTTCTCGAAATTACATGGCCAAAGAAAGCTTATGCCTACAAAATCATACAGTCTGGCTATGCTCCATCTTGATCACACAAAATATTTAAATCATGCACAACCTTGATGACAAGCCAAGGAATTGTTTCATACTTTTGATGGTCTAAAAGTTTTTCAACTTTCACGCAATACATGAGCATGAGCCATGGACATAGCACTATAGGTTGAATTGACGGTGGTTGTGGAGAAGACAAAAAGAAGGAGATAGTCTCACATCAACTAGGCGTATCAACGGTCTTTGGAGGTGCCCATTTATAGATATCAATGTGAGCGAGTAGGGATTTCCATGCAACGAATGCACTAGAGCTATAAGTTTATGAAAGCTCAATAAGAAAACTAAGTGGGTGTGCATCCAACTCGCTTCCTCACTATCGGTGTTCTGGGAACGGGGGTCCCAGACTTGCCTGCCTGCAGCCCGCAGCATGGCTCCACAAGCGGCACTGTACGACCCATCTTCACCAGCAAACATCCAAGACCCTCGCGAGGGGCCAAGCCTCGCAAGGCGGACGACGCAAGACCTCCCACTACTAGAAAAAAGGCTAATAGTGGCACACTAGTTTTTTCTATTAATGGCGCACTATAGGTGCACCACTATAAACACGCCACTAGTAACAAATAGTAATGGCGCACCTCTGGTGCGCCATTAGTATCCCAGATAATAGTGGCGCACCACATAGTGCACCATTACAATGCCTAGAAGTGTGCCATTACTATCTGACTTAGTAATGGCGCACCACATAGAAGTGCGCCATTACTAACAATTTTTTTCAAAAAAAAATTCAGATTTTTTTTTAGATTTTTTTCCTTTTTTTCTTAATCTCGGGTCACTATGGCTTAATCTCGGGTCAATATGCTTAATCTCAAGTCAAATTGCACTCCGTGGTCAAACTTCCCCGAAAGCCACCCATCCTCACACTACTCGAGCCCCAGCACGCTTAACTTGTGAGTTCTATCCAACCCTAGCACCAGCTCACTTAACAGGCACTTGTTGATATATCTATCATATCAATCCTATTAAACCTTGTTGATGTCTAGGACTTTGTTCATGTTCATTAGTGTGATGAAATTTTGAAAAAATATTTCAAACTTCCTGGTCATATTGCGTATCATATTTTGAACATTTTCCCAAAAAATAAAATTCAAAACCAATTTTTTTCTATTACTAGTGGCGCAACTAGCAAAATGTGCGCCATTACTTAGTTTGATTTTTTTTTTCATTTTCCCCCCTCTAGATCTTAATAGCCCCGTATCTTTTATTCTGTTAGGTTTTGGGGGATTCAGAAAATCTTCAACGGGGTTCCCCCAATTGAATTCGGATGTAACTTTTTGAGTAGATGATTTTTCATAAAGAAAACTTTTTAATCCGAGTTCGTATGAAAAAGTTATGCCCATTTTACTAAATTCCAGAGAGATTTTGCAAATAAAGTCGAAATTCATATTTGTTAATTTTCCCAACAACTAGAACACATATCACATGGGAAACTTATTTTCTTTTATTTTTTTGACATTTCCATCATTTTCTTTTATTATTTTTAAAACTGAAAAGGCGGCCCACAGGGGGGGTGCATTTAGTAATGGCACACCTTCACAAAGTGCGCCATTACTATGTGTATGACTTGGTCAAACCTTGGTCAAAGTTAGTAATGGCGCACTTTGTATAGGTGTGCCATTACTAAGTTTGACATAATAATGGCGCACCTATGCAGAGTCGCCATTACTAAGTTTGACCAAGGTTTGACTCAGTCATACACATAGTTATGACGCACTTTGTAAAGGCGCACCATTACAATGTCAACTTAGTAATGGCGCACCTATACAAAGTGCGCCATTACTATGTGTATGACTGGGTCAAACCTTGGTCAAACTTAGTAATGGCGCACTTTTCACCTGGTGCGCCATTACTGTTTTGGTTACTAATGGTGCACCTACACATGGGGCGCCATTACACGTACCACATGTATAGTGCGCCGCTAGTGTCCATATTGGCTATAGTTGTTTTTCTAGTAGTGTCCTCAGGGGCGGCCTCACCAGGCTGGCTCGTGAGGGGCGGAGAGATCAAGGCGAGGGGCACCTCGCGAGGTTTCTGTGACGCAAGCCATGACGCCTGGGGCCAGGCGTACGCCAGCGCGCATAGTATCCTTGTTTCCTCTTTGGTGCTAAAGGGGCAAGCGTAGACGAGGAGTGCCGAGGCATCAGGAAAAGGTTTCCATATCGTTGCAACAAGACCAAGACCAGTAGGACGGCAGGACGGAGGTCACCGTGGAGCCCAAGACGGCGTCACCACCAGAGCCTTTGGCAAGCGAAGACTACTTTTGTCAGGATAGCTTGTACTAGCTGTCTCCCTTCGAATTTGGCCATTGTGGGATCCCTTCCCGCTCAATATTTGGGAAGAGGACAAGGGCCTCTATAAGTAGGACTCACCACCACCGTAGGAATGCATCTAATCTTGGACTAGATACATTCCACCTAGGCCGCCAGACAAGTTCGCCAAGCACAAAAACACCTCTCCTCACGAGGTTGTTCTTCCCTTGTAACTGTTCTTTGTCAGCCAAAGAGGCAATCCACCACACCACACTGGAGTAGGGTATTACACCATAACGGTGGCCCGAACCAGCATAAATAATGTGTCTCATGTTCTTTGGGTTCATCGAGCTATGCTGCGAGATCGTAGAGTGTGCGAGGTAGATAGGGGGAGAAATCTTTGTGCGCACCCCAGTGTTCGAACGTCAAGGGTTTTGCCGAAACCCGAAATCCGACATTTGACGCGCCAGGTAGGGGTGCGCCAGAGCTTCTCTTCCCCCGGTTGATCCGCCAATGTCCCGTGGGTCCGATGTCCGCCGACCCAAGGACCAACGTCGACGGCTAGGCGGCTTGGCCGGCCCGGGCAGCGCCGTCCACCCTAGAAGACCTCAACCCAGCGCCCCAGGCGGCGCGCGCACAGCCAAGCGCCGCGGGGTGCGGGCCACACAGTTAAACGCCATCCATCCTCACTCCATGATAAGTGCGGGCGGCCGCAAGGGCCTCAAGCCACGCCGCAGCCACAACGCTGCACAGCCGACAGGAACAAGCAAACATAAGGGTCACACTCACGGCGGCTCGGGAGCTGCTGCGATGCCGACTGGTGGAGAGCGGCCGGGACACATTGCTGGAGCGCGTCGCCGAGCTACTGGATGTCGCGGCCTCTGGAGCACCGCCCTTCTGTTCCTTGCTCACGCCCCAGGCCACGACCGGATCGCATGGCGGGCCTCATGGCGCCCGCGCACCCCCAGGAGTGCCAGGAGGCTTCATCGACACCGGCGCGACCAGAAGCGCTGGGCGCCCACTCGCGCCCGCTCCACCTCCGATAGGCGCGGGCACGAGCGTTTCCACCCGCGGCCCCGGCGGAATGCCGCCCTACCATCCTCAGGGCGGAGCGACGTGGAGCGTGGGCACTTTGGTGAGGTCTTCGGGCGGTGGCCTCGGAGACCTACGGGCCCCGCATGATAGACCAGGAGTATGCGCTGGAAGATGACCCTGGCTCGTTCCTCGAGCAGGGCTGGGAGGATGAGGCGCTGGAAGCTGAGGCCTTCCAGGAGCCCCCCGAGCGTGCAGTGAACCTCACCAACCATGCCAACGACGACAGCTACAGGGTACCACTAATCTCTCAGGAGCAAGCTTATGCTAACCATGGGTCGCAGGAGGATCAGGTCACAACAGCGGACGGCGGCCCTAGCTCAACGGCCTCCCTCCCACCAGGAGGAGTGCACTTGGGGGCTGCAGGGGAGAGGCCGGGAGCCAGGTCCCTCCCCACATCGCATGGAGCAAGGCGCCCCTAGAGGTAGGCCCTCTGTCGGGGAGGTGCGGATGAGCCTTCCCCCGGCAGAGGACTCATGGTCGCCGAGGGCGCCACTCGTGTCCCCTTTGCCCCTTGGCTTCATCCTGGTCTCCGGTCGAACCAATGGTGGTCGAGGGCGGCGCAAGGTGGGGCCCTCTTCTAGCGATATAAAGTAAGGCTCACGCCTGTGAAGATCTCCGCTCATGACACTCTCACGTAATAATGAGTGGGGTTGTACATGCCCCGCAGTCTTAGGAGCGCCGCTTTTGGGCCTCGGGGGCTCCCTCCCACGCCTAGTGGCAGCACTTAGCTCTGCGCTGATGAGAAGACAAGAAGACTAGACTAGGTGTCGGACACGGACATTTACTCTTAACCTCTTTCCTGTAGACCTGTTTCTGGCTTTGGATTTAAGTTGAAGTTGAATTTTCATTGCTATGCGCAGGGGGTGACTTTTCTCGTTCGTTCGATTTCTTGCCATCTGGTTCCTTGCCCGACTCGGAGTTCGCACCTGCTGCCTCCCCCCTCGCAAGCTCCTCGAGAGCGGGGGCTGGGCGCGGCACGCGCGCGCCGCGCATGCACGCACCCTTCCATGGCTGGCGCTTGCTCCTCGCGATGCCCTCTCAGGCGGATCAGCAGGCCCTTCGGGAGCTCACGACCTCATGAACTGGCAGGAAACTGGTCCTGACCAAGGTAAATTTCAGCAGTAAAACTCGCGGCATGACTTGCGGGCCCATAAAAAACACATCTTCATCTTGTCCTAAAGAATAGAGGCAGTAATCTGTTTACATGAGGGGCTCCCCCTCCCAAAATGCTCTTACAACTTTCAGGGTCGTGCCCAAGTTTTCACTTACAGGCTCAGCAATGAGGGAGCACGGTCTCAATCGGACATATCACTCGCCGCATCCTCCGGGACGCCCTCAGACGTGTCACTGACATCATCTTCACCATCGCTGGCGCCACCATCCTTGTCACAAGCACCACCGTCACCATTGCCGGCGTAGCCCGCACCGTCGTCGACCACGTCATCTTCATCCGCAACGACCACCACCGCATCATCCTTGGAGGTGAAGGCTCTGACTAGAGCGTCCACATTGTCCTCTACCCAGCACACCAGGTCGTCCCGGATGGCCATGGGCACAGGGGCAATGGCGGCGTCAAAGTCAAAGTTGGGGTAGGTGTTCTGGAGGTGGCTGAAGACACGGGAGAACACGCACTTGAGCAGGCCGCGGCTCTTCTCCTCAACAAGCACGCGAGCCCTCTCGGATCGGTTCTCCAGGCATGTCACAATGTCGGTGAAGAAAAGGAGGTGACTAGCATAGTCGTCCGAGTAGGGATGAGGTGCATTCTCGTCACAGACGGCGCCCAGCGCCGCGTTGGCTCTCACCCTGAGATTTTGGAGCATGGTGGCATGCTCGCGCTCTAGTGTCCGCCATCAGAGTGCTTCCTCCCTGCCCCTACGCGGAGGATTCGGCGACGGCAACCCGTTGCTAAAGGGAAGACAGCTCGGCACGTGCGGAAGCCAGCTCTACTTGCACCGATGATAGGGCGGCTGCGGCGGCTTTCTTGCGACGTTCGGCCACATCCAACCCTGACCTGAGGGCATTAGTCCTGCCCACAGCCTCAGCTTCCGCAAGCTTCAACTTCAGGTCGTATCTGCCCACAAGATTCGTGCGAGCCTTCGCTGCGCGGCGTTCGACTTCCTCCTTGGCCTTGGCCTCGCGCGCGCCGACATCATCCTCGGCTTGGGCAACCTGGCGCTCCCTCGTCTGCAACCGCTCGAGCTCAAGGTTGCACTCCGTGGCTTCCAGCGCCAGTGCTTCCGCGCGCCTCAGGATCTCTTCCTCCTCGGTAGGCGTACCCTTCATCGATGCTAGGGCAGCCTTGCGCGCCTCCACTTGCTGCTCCAAAGAGGCACTCCAGGCTTGGAGCTCCCACGCGCGCTTCTCTGCGATCTCACGATGTCGATCAGCTTCCCGAGCTTCTTCAAAGGCTCGGGCGCAAGCTTCGCGCGAGGTTGCAAGAGACGCCTCGGCCTTCGTGTTATCAAGCTCACGTTGGTGGCTCCCAAGGTTGAGGGCCACCTTCAGCTTATGCCATTCTTCCACCAGCCGAAGACCCTCAGCCTCAAGGCACGCGTCTACATCCACGAGCTGCCCGCCAAGCCGGTTCATTGTGCCCATCGCCTCCCGGAATAGCTCGTGGTGGATGACGCTCCTTTCGTGTGCAGCTTTGAGTGCGCAGCTGACTCCGTCCTCTATAGTAGGGGTCGTCGACGGGACCTGAAGCGGCTTGCCCCTTTCCTGCAGGGGCTTGGGGCTGGTGCCCCTCCGGACGCCAACTGGGCTTCGACAGGAGCCCGGTTAGGATGAGGCTCGCTGCTTGAAGAAGGAATCAAGAACGAAGCCATCCGGTCGCCATCTATAACCAGAGGAGGAGTCCTTAGCACACTCGTCACACCCCTGATGAGGTCACGAAGAAGAGACGGCAGGAGCGTGGGCTCGAGGAGCCAAGCTAGCACATCGGCCTCTCCAGCCGACCCTGCGGCGGGGGCAGCATATTGGCCTAACATGCTCAAGGCCAGCGGAAGACCGGGGCAGGAGGAGTTTTCTTCCCGAAGGGCTTCGGGCCTTAGCGGAAGGGATCCTAAAGAACCACCGTGTGGAAGGGAAGCAGCACTCAAGGAATTACAAAGATAAGGTACTTACTCATCTATGGTGATGTACTTCCTCTATTTCAACGGCCGGAAAGTGCCGCTGCCGCAGCTTGGGGACCCCTTCCTCTTGCGGAGCGCATCGAAGTCTACACGAAGCCGGCCGAAGCATTGGGCGTGGCGACCAGCGCAGGGCGTGACTGGTGAAGCGCCCGATGGGATTACCTCAGGAGCACCACGCTGGGGAGAGCCATCAAGTACCGCTTCGTGGCGGCCTCTAGAGGCCTCGGGAGCAGCGGGTTGCATCGCCCCCTCGACCACTTCTTTAGCACGGGAGTTGTGGGCTCCCGAGGTTGACGCCTCAGGAACTGCGGGCGGCTCCAATGCCGCACCACCCGCGCCTCTAGCTTCCGGTGATGCTTGCCCCCCTGCATCCACTCTTGGGGCATGTTCGGGGCCGGCAGAAAAGATGGGAACCACGGTGATGGGGTTTTCACGGGACCTCTCAAGGCCAACCGGACGCAGCCCACATTCGTCAAAGGGGGGCATCTGCCCCGTGAACTCCACCCTGTTCGGGCAGCAGTACAAGAGATAGCCCACCGGTGGCATATCGTCTAGCGAGGGGTTGCCCGCTAGGACCTCGAGCACTATTCTTTGTGCCTCAAGCGGGAGCTCTAACTGCTGGAGTATCATGCGATCCGGGCCGACAGATAAGGCCCACATCGGTCGGGAATGGCGCTAAAGAGGGGCGATGCGGCATCGGAGGAACTCCTTCATCACCATGGGCGCAGTCAAGCCAAGTTCTTTCAACCTCCTCATCCGGAGCCGGATGAAGGCAAGGCAGGGGCTCGTAAGCTTCTCGTCGGCCCAGCCATAGCTGGGAACGGCGGGTGCAGACAGAGGCGAGAGCGAAGGGCTGAGCACTCCGACATCCACATACACCCACCGCGTCTGAAACCCGTTCATAGCCGGCAGAAGCTCGAAGTCAATCCACGAGCCGGCCATCGCCGCCATGGCCTGGAAGCTCAGGCACCCCGAGTGTTGCTGGGGGTCGGTCAGGTGCAGCGAGAAGAAATGGCACAGAAGGGCCACAGAGGGGGCGATTCCCACCATGGCCTCGCAGGCTAAGGCGAAGATGGCAAGAAGAGCGATAGATTGGGGATCTAAGTGTAGCAGATGAATCTGGTAATGGGAAAGCACAGCGTTGAAGAAGGCGGAGAAGGGGGGAACTAGACCGGCACACAGGGCGTCGACGAAGAACTGGACCTTCGTGGCTGCTCTATGAATAGAAGCTCGGGATGCCAGCCAGGCCGCCATCCTACCCCATTAATTGAAGCTGGTGGCGAGCGCAAGGCGGACCTTGTCCATGGCCTCCTCATTGAGCACCCACGATCAGCCAACAGCAGGCTCGACGGCAGGAGGCGGGTCGACTGAGGACATGGGCTTCTTCCCTTTCTCTGTCCAGTTCGGCGTCATAATCATGGGGAGGACTGAACTCAGGTTGGATTGGGAGAGGAAGCTGAGGTTCGAGGAAGCGAAGGAGTCTGAGAGTGCGTTGCCAGCAAGGGGGAAATAACTATGTGGGACGTCGTGGCCACCTAGCCAGGCGGATATCAAGGCTGTATGGGGAAGCGGGACCGGCCGCGTCCAATCGATCGCCATGAGTCAGGCAGGACCGCAAGCTATTGGGGCCCGCGGCACTCCGTCCTTGCCCTTTGGCTTCGCCTCGAAGCCAAGCCCAAGAGCGCCTTGGGCCCGAGGGATACTGTCGGTGTTCTGGGAGCGGGGTCCCCAGACTTGCCTTCCTACGGCCCGCAGCATGGCTCCACAAACGGCCCTATACGGCCCATCTTCACCAGCAAACATCCAAGACCCTCGCGAGGGGCCAAGCCACGTGAGGTGGACGGCGCAAGACCTCCTCAGGGGCGGCCTCACCAGGCTGGATCACGAGGGGCGGAGAGATCAAGGCGAGGGGCACCTCGCGAGGTTTCTGTGACACAAGCCATGATGCCTGGGGTCAGGCGGGCGCCAGCGCGTGCAGTGTCCTTGTTTCCTCCTTGGTGCTAAAGGTGAAAGCGCATATAAGGAGTCCCGAGGCATCAGGCAAAGGTTTCCATATGCGTGCAACAAGACCAAGACCAGCAGGACGAAGGTCACCGTGGAGCCCAAGACGACGTCACCACCAAAGCCTTTGGCAGGCGAAGACTACTTTTGTCAGGATAGCTTGTACTAGTTGTCTCCCTTAGAATTTGGCCGTTGTGGGATCCCTTCCTGCTAAATATTTGGGAATAGTACTAGGGCCTCTATAAGTCAGACTAGCCACCACCGTAGGGATGCGTCTCATCTTGGAATAGATCCATTCCACCTAGGCCGCCAGACAAGTTCACCAAGCACAAGAACACCTCTCCTCGTGAGGTTGTTCTTCCCTTGTAACTGTTCATCCTCAGCCCAAGAGGCAATTCACCACACCACACTGGAGTAGGGTATTACAACACAACGATGGCATGAACCAGTATAATTTTTTTATCTCATGTTATTTGGGTTCCGTCGAGCTAGGCCGTGAGATCGTAGAGTGTGCGAGCTAGAGAGGGGGAGAGATCTTTGTGCGCACCCCAGTGTTGAAACCTCAAGGGTTTTGCCAGAACCCGAAATCCGACACTCACGTAGACCTAGGGCATTTTGAGGAAGCCCATAATTGGAATATACAAGCCAAGTTCTATAATGAAAATTACCACTAGTATATGAAAGTGATATTATAGGATACTCTCTATCATGAAGATCATGGTGCTACTTTGAAGCACCAGTGTGGTAATAGGATAGTAACATTGTCCCTTCTCTCTTTTCTCTCATTTTTTTATTTGGGCCTTCTCTCGTACTTTTGGACTCTTTTTTTTCTCTGGAGTATCATCCCGACTTGTGGGGGAATCATAGTCTCCATCATCATTTCCTCACATGGGACAATGCTCTAATAATGAAGATCATCAGACTTTTGTTTACTTACAACTCAAAGATTAAAACTCGATACATAGAACAAAATATGACTCTATGTGAATGCCTCCGGCGGTGTACTGGCATGTGCGATGAATCAAGAGCGACACGTATAAAAATGATGAACGGTGGCTTTGCCACAAATACGATGTCAACTGCATGATCATGCAAAACAATATGACAATGATGGAGCGTGCCATAATAAACAGAATGGTGGAAAGTTGCATGGCAATATATCTCGGAATGTCTATGGAAATGCCATAATAGGTAGGTATGGTGGCTGTTTTGAGGAAGGTATATGGTGGGTTTATGGTACCGGTGAAAGTTGCACGGTACTAGAGAGGCTAGAAATGGCGGAAGGGTGAGAGTGCGTATAATCCGTGGACTCGAAACAAAGTACTACGTGCATGCTCCTAGGGGGATAGATTGGTAGGAAAAGACCATCACTCGTCCCCGACCACCACTCATAAGGAAGACAATCAATAAATTAATCATGCTCCGACTTCATCACATAACGGTTCACCATACATGCATGCTACGGGACTCATAAACTTTAACACAAGTATTTCTCAAATTCACAACTACTTACTAACATGACTCTAATATCACCATCTTCATATCTCAAAAAAATCATAAGGAATCAAACTTATCATAGTATTCAGTGCACTTTATATGACAGTTTTTATTATATCCCTCTTGGATGCCTATCATCTTAGGACTAATTTTATAACCAAAGCGAATTACCATGCTGTTCTAAAGACTCTCAAAATAATATAAGTGAAGTACGAAAGTTCATCAATTTCTATAAAATAAAACCACCGCCGTGCTCTAAAAAGATATAAGTGAAGCACTAGAGCAATTTTGCCTAGCTCAAAAGATATAAGTGAAGCACATAGAGTATTCTAATAAATCACGATTTATGTGTGTCTCTCCCAAAATGTGTGTACAGCAAGGATTATTGTGGCAAACTAAAAAGCTAAGACTCAAATCATACAAGACGGTCCAAGAAAAACATATATCATGTGGTGAATAAAAATATTGCCTCATGTAAAGTTACCGATAGACGAAGACGAAAGAGGGGATGCCTTCCTGGGGCATCCCCAAGCTTAGGCTTTTTGACATCCTTGAATATTACCTTGGGTTGCCTTGGGCATCCCCAATATTAGGCTCTTTCCACTCCTTATTCCATAGTCCATCAAATCCTTACCCAAAACTTGAAAATTTCACAACACAAAACTCCCATAGAAAATCTTGTAAGCTCTGTTAGTATAAGAAAATAAATCACCACTTTTGGTACTGTTGTGAACTCATTCTTTATTTATATTGGTGTAATATCTACTGTATTCCAACTTTTCGATGGTTCATACCCCCCGATACTAGCCATAGATGCATCGAAATAAGCAAACAACACGCGAAAAACAGAATCTGTCAAAGATAGAACAGTCTGTAACAATATGGGTATTTCGAATACTTCTGTAACTCCAAAAATCTTGAGAAATTTGGAAGTGCTAGAAAATTTATTTATTAATACTCTTCAAGTAGAATAAATATTTTATCCTACATCTGTTAAAAATGAAAACTAATCTTCTAGTGCAAAAGTTTCTATTTTTCAGCAGGATCAAATCAGCTATCACCGTAAGCTATCCCAAAGGTCTTACATGGCACAAAAACTAATTAATACAAAAAACCACATCTAACCATAGGCTAGATAAAATATTTATTGCAAAACAGGACCTAAAAAGAAAGAACATAAATAAAATTGGGTTGCCTCTTAACAACGCTATTGTTCAACCACCCTAGCTAGTCATAAAAACAAGAATATATCTAAGTATTATCATCTTTGGCATGAAATTCTTTAATCACACATTTATGATTTTTATGAGAATCTTTGGTTTTACAAATGATCAAATTCCTAGGCAAGAAATCAAGAGATTCATTCGTGACAATAGGTTCCTTAATAATATCGAGAAAATTGGGGTGAATACTAATTGATTTGAGATCTTCATTGTTTTTACTAGAAGATTCACCCTTATTCTTAGGAACATAAGTAAACCTGGCAATCTTAGTAGTAGGAAGATTTTGAGTAGTTTTAATAGAGGAAAAAGCGGAACCCAAGTTGGTAATAATATCTTCTAGCTTGCCAATTCTAGTGGAATCTTGATCTATCCTTTCATTAACTATTGGTTCATTTTCACTAAGATTCTTTAAAGTAACTCCTACCTTAGATCCATATTGAGTAATCTGATTATGAATCTTTTTATCCAAATTTTCAATCAACTCTACGGTAGCAATTTTGTTTTCAGTAATATCCAATCTTTGCATTACATGTTCCAAGGTTAAAACAGTTCCATTAACCAAAAGAGGTGGTGGGCCTAGCAAATCTATCATGGCATTGTAAGAATTGAAAGTATGGCTCCCCAAGAAATGTCACACCCTAGCTAGTCATGCATTAGAGTGTTGCATCATGTTTACTCTTCATCAGAAACTTGAAATGGGGATCTGTGAAACCCTCAGAATCATTTTGAAAATGACCCAAATAAAAATTTCTCCAAAAGGGTCCAAGAAAATGCTCATGTTGCTCTCTGAAAATATTGGACAGAGATAAAAATCAAACCAATATTTTTAGTGGCTCATGGACATTTATTTTGGGCATTTGGAATAAATGCATAAATATTTGCATTGGAAATATATTAATTATATATATTAATATATGCCCGAATATTATGCCAATTATAAAAGAGCTCTGGAATAATATAAATAGCTCCTGCAAAAATTGGCATAAGTTAAATAAATGATTTAATATATTATTTAAATCAAAACAAATGTCAGAAATTAAAAAAAGGAAAATATATAACAGGAGGAGCTTACCTGGGCTCCTCCACTGTGCGGCCCAGCCAGCTGGCTGGCCCAGCCAGCAGCCGGCCCAGCCCACCTCCCTCCTCTGTCGTCTTCGTCCCGACAGAGGGAGGGGAGTGTGGCCGGCGCGCGCGCGCGCCACCGCGCCACGCCACCTGCTCGCCTGCTTGCCTGGCCTCCCCTCCTCGCTCGACGCCCTGGACGACGCCACGCCCTCCCCCCTGCTCTCTCTCACTCTCCCCCGGCTCTCCTCTCCTCTCTCTCGCTCCCCCTCTCACACGGCCGAACACCACCGTCGCCGCCGTTCGCCATAGCCACCGTCTCCGACCACCCCTCGCTCCCCCGACTAGCTCAGGAGCTCCGCCTCGACTCCCTCTTCCTCCCCACCGCTCCACAGCTCCCCGGAAGCCCTGCATCGCCGCCACGTCGCCGTTCCCCTCTTCGGGCTCCGACCACCGTCGCCGTCGATTCGCCGTCTCCAGCGCGTCCCCGAGCCCGCTTCGACGCCCACTGCAACCGCGGTGAGCTACGCCACCGTTTCCCCCTCTCCTTCCCCTCGTTCCCTCACCGTAGCCACCTCCCCACCACGGCCGAACCTCCGCCGTCGCCGAGCTCGCCGTCGACGCAGCTCCGGTGACCATTTGGTCACCCCGGCGAGTCCAACGAGTTCGCAAGACCCCGTAGAGCATCCCTAGCGCCTCGCTTTGCTCGACTTCGAGCTCCAGCACCGTTCCCGTGCACGACCGAACCCCGGCGGCCGCAGCCGAGCTCGCCGCCGTCGACTCCGGCCACCCCGACCCCAACGGGCTCCGCCAAGAGCTGCGGGTTGGCCTCAGCTTCACTCCGGTGGTCTCCGCGGCCCCTCTGGTGGCCGAAATGACCAAAACCACTTCCGCCGCCGCGTCGGGCTCGCCGGCGACTAAACGCCGGCAGCCGACATTAACTTTGACCACGGGTGGGCCCTGGTTGACTCCCCTGAGTCAATGACAGGTGGGGCCCAGCCCTGTTAATTAAACAGGATTAGTTTTAATTAAGTTTTAATTAAAATAATCACCCTGACATGCGGGACCCACTGTCAGGTTTGACCTGGACCAGTTCCGTTGACCTGCTGACGTCACACTGACGTCAGGCTGACGCAGTAATTGATTTTCTGGATTTAAATTAAATCAGGAAATTCCAGAATATTATTTAAACTTCAAAAATTCATAACTTTTATTCTGTAACTCCAAATTGGACAAATTATATATGAAAAATGATCAGAAAAATCCAATCTACCCATCTGTACTATTTTCATGCATGATCAAACAAGTTAAATTGATGTTTTAAGCAGAACAAGAAAAGGCACTTAAAAAGGCCATATTTGAATTTGGAATTTGAATCTTTGATTCAAATTTGTTCAAACCCTTCTGGCCTTAGTTGCATTAGCCCAATACACTCATTTTGCCATGTCTCATGCATGCATCATGTTGTTGCATACTGTTTGGTAATGTTTGTGTATCGGTGCTCTCTGCGGCAGGTTCTGTCCCCGAGGAGTACCGTGATTACCCTAACGAAGAACCGTATCAGTGCATCGAACCATCAGGCAAGCAACCAATCATTTGATCATATCGATACAATCCCATGTTCTCGCTCCTGCTCTCTTTTACTGCATTAAGACAACGCATTTCAAACTGCTGTGTGTTACGGTAGTTGAACCCATTTCCTCTGCATGACCTGTCATTGCCACAGTAACTAGATGAAACCCACTAGCATGTGTAGGAGTTGCTTGAGCCATATGTATGTGTTGTTCCTACCTTGCTATGCCTGCTATGCTTAGAGTCGTGTCAGGTCTGGTTCATCTGGGTGATGGGCTAGAGTGAAATGATTATGTCGGTAATGAGAGTGGTGTGGTGAACACGATTTGGTAAAGGTATCGATGAGAGGCCATGTAGGAGTACATGGTGGGTTGTTTCATTGAAGCCGACCTTAAGCACTGAGATCTGTATGCGTGATTTAAGATACAGCTACTACCATGCATTGGGCCCTGAAATATGACCCCGCTCGACTTCTTATTCACCCTAGCTCTCTGTCCAGGAGTTGCAAGTAGTTTCTGGTGTTTGTAGCCTACTGGAGGCCGTGGAAAGCGCTGACCGTAGGGGTGGGCTGTGATGCGGTAGGTACGTGGCCGGGTGTACCGAATACCCGTTAGGTATCTCGGGAACCCTGTTCACATCGTTCGGGGCCGTATGGGAAACCTCGGCCGGACTCCCTGCGGATGGAACCTGAATAGGCGATAAACCTGGACTAGAGGCTTAAGTGTTTAGGTAGGTCGTGGTCTACACCCACGTCGGCTTTCGCTTGAAGTCTGCCGAGCACATGTCGTGTGCAGACGCTAAGTGGTGGAAACATGTATGAAGAAGTACACCCCTGCAGGGTTATCATAATCTATTCGAATAGCCGCGTCCGCGGTAAAGGACTACTTGGTTGCCTATACAGTTCATAGACAAGTAAATGGAAACTGTTAAAAGCCTCAAGATAAGTGTGAGTGCCGAGGATGGCTCTTCCGTAGGAAGACGGAGGCGGATCCTCGGTAGTGTATTGAATTGGTGAGTAGTGGACTCGTGTGCGAAAAACCATTTCAAGTTGGAGTATCGTAGGATAGCCTAGCCAAGAGTCAAAGCTGGCTTGCTGCAATAACTCCACCAACCCTTCTTGATACTATGCATGTATGTAGGATCTGATGTAAGTCTTGCTGAGTACCTTTGTACTCATGTTGCTATAATCTACATTTTTACAGAAGACGCTGCAACCCCTTCTGATGGGTTCTATGTAGACGTTGACATCAACGAGTAGGCTAAAGACCCAGGTGGTGACCCTGAGCTTGTGAAGGACCTTGTAGTATAGCCAGGCTTTCCAAGCCTCTTTTGTTTTACTAGTTGTCTGTACTCAGACAAGTTACTTCCGCTGCTGGTTTGTATGACTGTATGACTTGTATGTGGGGTCGTGAGACCCGTACCTTTGTGTATGTTATGTATGGCTCACTCAGCCTTAAATAAAGTACTTGTGTCATAGAGTCATGTTGTGATGCTTCGTTGTATTTGCACATATCGAGCATATTGTGTGTATGATTGAAATGCTTGGTATGTGTGGGATCTGACTATCTAGTTGTTTATCTTTAGTAGCCTCTCTTACCGGGAAATGTCTCCTAGTGTTACCGCTGAGCCATGGTAGCTTGCTACTGCTCTGGAACACTTAGGCTGGCCGGCATGTGTCCTTCTTCGTTCCTGTGTCTGTCCCTTCGGGGAAATGTCACGCTTTGAGTACCGGAGTCCTGTTAGCCCGCTACAGCCCGGTTTACCGGAGTCCTGCTAGCCCAGTGCTACAGCCCGGACCCACTTGCTGATGACCGACACGTTCGAAGCTGGGTCATGGATGCCTGTCCCTGTAAGTCTGTGCCACTTTGGGTTTACGACTAGTCATGTCAGCCCGGGCTCTTTATCATATGGATGCTAGCGACACTATCATATACGTGAGCCAAAAGGCGCAAACGGTCCCGGGAAAAGGTAAGACGACACCCGTGGGAATACCGTGCGTGAGGCCGCAAAGTGATATGATGTGTTACCAGCTAGATCGATGTGACATCGAGTCGGGGTCCTGACAGCGTTGGTATCAGAGCCGGACTGCCTGTAGGTTCTCCAAGCCAAACTGGTCGATGTTGAGTCTAGAAATTCTTTAGTTATATGTAGGGGAATTGTTTGTGGGATGGAACGTAAGGCTCTTTTTACTCCTTTACCTTATGACTTTCTGATCTGAGTCAGTCCATTCTTCCACCGGGGGTTAAGGAATTAGGATCTGTTCTCTCTATCAGGATCACGAGTTACTAATCAGTAGTACCTTATAAGTTTGATGGTTACCAGCCTAGTTCAGTTCTACTACCACATTATGTTGCCAGAATGGATTCAGAACTTTGATATGATGATGTTGAGTGTGTATGAAATCCTTTGTCAAATGTCTCAAAATCCTTCTTGAGCATTTACAGCTGTTATGCTGCCAAAATTTTGCTAGAAATTCTAATGCCCTTGCATTATGATTGTGCTTTCAGATGGCCACTCGCGACCTCAATCAAGTGGTTCGCCTGACTCGATGCCTAGATGTACCCGGCCATACTGCTAAGTTGGTCAGGGTAATGACTGAGGCTGGATATCGCTGGTATCCCGAGTACACGGTCGAAGAGCAATTCCGAGATTTTAATCAGAGCCAGTATCTCTGCACTGTCAGGATATTTCCATCTTATCCTGGATCCACCGAGCCTCTTCACTGCTCTTATGGACTCGGGGTTACCATTGAGATGGCTGTGCAGGACGCCGCCTACTCTATGATGACCATTATGCGAGTCAAATCTGGTATATTTCGGGACTCTGATTTCCGGTATATGCCAGGATCACTTCCGGGAGCACAAGGGTATCTCCAGGCTATCTATGCTGACCCCACTCAGGAGGATTCACGGACTCGCACCACTGCTGAGATGCTCGAGGATAAGGACCGAGAAAATCGGGCCTTAAGGCTAGAGCTCTTCAACACCCGTGCTGACCACTGGGCCACTTTGACTCGGTTCGCACCGGCGGTGCAAGCTGGATATTCAGATATGCGCGATCTCTATCCTGTGAGATCTGCTCTGCCAGACGTGATGGTTTGGCGTGATGTAGGAGGCATCACCCCACCTCGCGGTCCCCGCAGGCCACCGTTTGTTGGTCCAAGGCCTCATCCTAGCCCCTATGGTCCACAAGCTCCGCGAGACCGTCTGTTTCCGGATGAACATGTTGAGCTTCCAGGCTATGGAGGTGACTTCTACGAGGACTATTACGGATCGGTCTGAGTTAGTGGTGGTGTCACTAGTTTGCACTAGCTGTGTCGTCTATCGCCCCGCGTAACTCGTGGGATATGACCTAGTCTGTACTCTTTCCGGAGATGTAGAAAAATAATGTATAGGAGCTTGGAATGCCTCCGATGAGATGTAATCCTCTTTTCACCGTAAAAGTACTATGTTTGGTCTTGTACTAAACCCTGTATGGTGTGTATGACGATGGAATAAAAGAAGAAGTTTCTGTATCTACCATGTCATACGGATGATCATCCTGCATTCCGAGTTATTTCTTACATTATGAATCCTATGTCGGAATTTTACCATCCTGACTAAATCATTGTCTTGTCTTCCTAGGATGGTCAACACGCGCGCTAACCCTGCTTCTCAAGAGCAGGCCGAAGGCAGTGAAGCCAGGGATGTAAATCTGCCTCATCCTCCTTCACTAGCCGAGGTGATGATGGAAGCTGAGAGAAACAAGCGGGAGACAAACCGTTTGTTGGAGCGTATTGAACAGAATATAGCACACCATCAGAGGGCTAACGTGGTGTCACTCAGTGATTTTATCAAATTGCATCCACCCACGTTCCACCACTCCGTCGAGCCTCTCGACGCTGATGACTGGCTTCGCAGTATCTCTCATAAACTGCGTTCCGCGCTGGTAGCGGAGGCTGACAAGGTCACCTTTGCTACCTATCATCTTGAAGGCCCCGCCAGTCTATGGTGGGAGAATTATGGAGCTATGCGCCCAGCGGGCCATGTCACAACTTGGGCTGAATTCAGCGAGGCTTTCCGTGAACATCACATTCCGGAGGGTCTCATGGACCGTAAACGTGAAGAATTTTGCAGTTTCACCCAAGGCCGACTTTCTGTGGATGCCTATAGCAGGGAGTTTGGTAATCTCGCCCGATATGCAACTGAGGAAGTGTCTACTGACGCCAAGAAGCAAGCAAGGTTCCGTAAGGGCCTTAGTCCTGAGCTTCGCCGCGACCTCCGTCTGCATGAGTGCACATCTTTTTCGAAACTTGTCAACAAAGCCATCAGTGCTGAAACTGGTCAGACTGACTATGACGCAACACGCAAGCATGGACGTGACATGGGTTCCTCATCCGGTGCTGGTCCTCAGAAGCGCCGCGTGTGGGT